>NC_142169.1:24520909-24845227 GCF_029865625.1 Vigna umbellata
CTTTAGATGACAGTTTTCGTCATCCATGGCAATCCATAGTATACAGTGATATAAAACTCCAGATATTTTATTTTTTCCCTCTCACAACTTATTTTTCCTTTTTATTTTTTTATAAAAAGTTAACAGAAGACAATATTGTTACCTAATTTTATATTATTTTAGTTAATTGTTTAAAAATTGTGTGCGGTCTTTATAACAAAAAGTTATCATGTTTTTATATTAAAATTTTGATTTAAAAATAAATTTTAGTTTTAAGATTTTGTATAATTTACCTATGAATTATTCAGGTTAAAATTTGTGTGTGTATCCTCTAGAGAAATCTCAAATTTGGTTATAATTCTTATTTTTAGTTTCCAAATAAAATGTTTTAATCCTTCAAAATTAAAAACAAAAAATTTAGACTTCAAACAATAAATTTGAGAAATTAAGATGAGTTTTTGAAGTTTAATATTTAAAAATTAATTTTAGTCATTCATATTAGATGTTCATCTACCAAGATGAATTTTTATTTTTTTATTTTTTTGACTAAAAGAACCTTTTTGAAATTTGGGAGATTAAAATAAATTCAAGGGTAAAACAAACCCTTTTAGAAGGAAACTACGTGATTTTTTTACAAATTAACTTGTATATAATTAATTTTAACTTGTACAAAACCTCATTTCATTTTTTTTTAATTTGATCGAATAAATTGATCCATTCACTTCCTAAAGTAGTAAATAGTGTATTGATGAAGTGGTGAAGATTGTTTCTATTCCTACTCTTTCAAAAAGGTTGGAAGGGTTTGGTATGGTGGTTAAGAATAGTTGCTACAATTATAGCTTCCACATATGTAGATATAATAAGGTTATATTCTAATTTTGAAAATTTAGGTTTAGATGATTTATTAAACGAAATTTTGACAATGATCATTACATTACTATAAATATATATTAGAACAATTTCACATCATTTTAAAAAAATAATAATATTCCAATTAAGGTTTTGACCAAAATAAATAAACACAAGAGCATGGAGCAACTAGGAGAGTGTTACTAACCGCAATCAAAGTTTCAACAACACCAAAATAGATGAAGGGGTTTACCGAACCCAACCTAAGTCCTACACCATGGTTTCTATTTGTACTTGTTTTTCTTTCATCTAATTCTAATCTTAAAATAAGAGATATAAATATTTATTTAAAAAAATAATTTTTTGTTATTGTTTACATCTTATTACAAATTTAAAAGAAATTGCTATTTATTTTAACTAAGAAAATACTTAAAAGTGAATTAGAGGATACTGAGATATAATTTAGTATAACTTTTGAGAAAGTAAATGTATTTTTCTCTTTTTATGTGTACTCTTTGCAGGTCTCGAATATTTTTATTATTATTTGAATTTGATATAAAGTCATTCTAAATAATATTTTTAAGTATTTAAGATTATAATAACTTAAATTAAAAATAATTAATTAAATTAGCAAAAATTCATTTATATTGATGCATATACACTTTTTAGTTTATACTCAACACTTTATACACATGACTCTCATTTCTAGAGTACCAGATCAAATGATTTCAAAAGATAACATAAAGTAAATAAAAGAGAGTGCCAAAAGCAACATAAAGAATAATCACTGGAGCACATGTTTGGGAGAATTACTTTTCAAGAAACAATCATGTTTTTCTAAAGTTCTTCCAGTAGTGTGATTAGTAATCAGTTATTTCTTTAAACTAAGTTAATATAAGCATTCACTAATTAGGAATGTTGATTAATTTACAGTTTTTATTTTGATTAATTCAGGGCAAGATATTATAGTGACGGAGAAAAAAAGTAAAAACCTAAAAGATCATTATTTTCTGTAATGCCTAAAGTATTTTTATGGATGAAAACTATTTTTCAATGATAAAAAATTCTATTTAAAAGATAATTATTTTTTAAAATGCCTAATATGTATTTGTGATCGATGTGGGCCCTGCAAAATGAATATGGATGAAAACTAATCAATTGACAACTTTTTGTGAAAGATAGATTATTTTTCTCTGCAGTCACTGACACGCAAGTTATTTTAGTTGAGTTGCAGGTTGGAAGTTGGAGTTTAAAAAGCTTCTCTCTCCCTCTCTCACATTCCAGAGTAAGATTCATCAAAATCATTATCACTGTAATCTTTTCTCTATTCCTCTCATGGCTTCTCTTCATGATGATGGTGAAGTTGGTTTCGAAGAAGGAAAGCTCTTGCTACCCTCTAATGTTCTGGACGAGGCATGTGACTCCAGCAACAAGGTTAATCAGTACTAATAGTACCTTAGTCTCTCTTCTTTCTTTCATCACTTTGTTTCCTTCAACACCACCTTTTCTACCTGTTTCAATTCCAAACAAGCAGCTGGGCCGCTTCATTATAATTTGAGATTCATTTCTCTCCACATTTCAGGGTTCACATAATGTTTGATTGAACTGATATAGTGCATTTGGCTTCTGTGATGCAATAGTTTTTACAAATAACAACATACTATTCTTCAGCTAATTAGTGTTATCTGAACGTTCATACAGATTCATAAGAGGAGTCACCAGAAATATCAGCAACCAGGTTATCACAGATATCAAAGGGAAACACAATCACAGGTACTGTTCTATGTAATTCTTTTATTCACTCTCTCTGCCTCTGTTGTGGTCACCAACAAAAAGGTGCAATATTTGCGTATTTGTGGTAGGTGGAATATAAATATATTGTTTTAGTTAGGTTTAGGTATTAATCAGGGTGTAGTTTTAGTAATACGCACTTTAAAGATAGATATATGAGATGACAGAAATTCCAAAAATGAGTTAGGCACGTTATTAATAAGTGAAACTACCAAACGAGAATGTAAAAGTAGTTTTATGTAATCATCATGGGCTCGTCTTGTTAAGATTTGAATTTGGCATATCTGTGACTTTCACTTTTGTATAAGGAAATTTAGATAGGTGTTAGTGGGAATAAAAAAGATATGCTTTTGCCCTTGAACTGTTAGACCCTTTGCTGCACACAGTTTTCTTTAAGAACAAAAGGGTCTTTTTAGATGCATGCTTCTGATAAAAGATATTCCTGATCTTTTTACTTTGTGGGTAACATTCTTTTGAGTTGAGAACAGCAAAAGACCAGAAATAAAGCAGATCCTAGTTTTAATTAAGTGGCAGATGGCGTGGCTCAAAACTCAGCAATAAAGGGATGAAAGTTAACGTGTCAATTGAAAACAGTGTCAATCTAGCTAGTGAGTCTGGTTTCATTTTAAAAATTGAAAAGATGAAGCATCTATATATACTATATTAAACAAAGCTGTGCTAAAGTAGATGACATTTAGTGGCTTGTTAAAAAAGTTGTAAAGCTTGCAATACGAAATTAGACATGTCATGACGCATGCCTCGTTACTCACATTCATACATAACGAAGCTGCAGTGACATAAGAAAGAATTTGGATTGATGGTTTAAATAAAGAGGGTGTAAGGTCAGGATTTCTCAGTTCTTGACAGAGGCAGTTTGAGAAGCAATCTGGAATAGAATTTTTTGAAAAAAATAAACTGATATGTCGAAGGCGTTGAAACTTTCATCTGTTATTTATTCAACCTGTATATTTTAATTGTTTAACTCCCAATTGCCTTAAAAAAATGGTGGAGTGTTTAATTGTAACTTCCACTGTGTCAATGTCTGCTATATCGGGAATTCTGCTATAAATAGGCATATAGCAGTTAATGAATACGGCGGAGGCAGAGTGAAATATTATTTATTGTTATGTATTTAATGTAGTTGCTTATGGACAGAGACTTTATCTTGTTTAATTATTCACCGTTTCAATGTATCTGAAATTAAAATATGTTATGTTCACTTCAGCGCTCAAAATTTACTGCAAGATCATCGTATCAAAGGCCTAAACATGCCACAGGTGGGCCTGGAATGCAAGCTGTTTTCTTAGTTTCGGGACAAGGATCATGTGGTGGTACTGGTGTGTTCTTACCCCAAAAAGCAGGCACAAAATCAACAAGAAAACCAGGTTTGCAGTTGAAATTTAACTGTAGTTTGAAGCTTGTGTTTGTAGACTGTCATATCTGCAGCAAAAATTTCATAAATAAAAGGGTTTAGTCTAGGGTAAATATCTAGTTGTTAATAACATAACTAATCGAAGTTTAAATTTATGTTGGGAATGATGTTTGGTTTAAGTTTTTTAGGGTTTATTTTTCAAATAAAGAAAGTAAAACTTGGGTGGGATAAAAACAAAGAGAGGATAAATAGATAGTTTTCAACTCCTGAAAGTAAAACAAACAAAACAAAAAAAATTTAAAAATAACGTTAAAAAGTTCAACATATGTTTCAATTTACTCCTCTTGTTAATTTGATACTTATCTGAAATATTGTGGGTCTACGTGGTAGTTGACTTCGTATACATAAATGACACGTGAGAGTTTAGTCTAGTGGTCCGAAGTGAAAGTTAACTTTATTTTTACTTTTTAAATACTCGTGACATGATATTTTTTTATTAATCTAGAGTCTTTAAATTTAATCATTTAATTTCATATTAATCCTTGAAAATGCTTTCAATATTTCAATTAAGTCTCGCATTATATATAAATTATTGGTAAAAGCATTATCATTTTGCTTCTTGTTTTTTCTTTAACACTCTTTATGGATTCATCTTAATTTTCTATCATTCATCTTCATACTAAGTTCACTATATAAAATTTAAAATACTCACATAATTAAATATAAATTTTAAGTTATGTTTTTATATATCACAAGCGCTTAAGGATATGTTCTAAAATGTTTATAACATATAAGTTAATTATTTGATTTAGAATATATTTTTTGGTTTGAAATCTTACTAATTGACCTATTGGATTTAATCAATAATTGCTACTATATGTAAGTGCAAATAGTTTATAATAGACACGCCATACGACTTTAACATCTATTGTATGACTTTTTAAAATTTTAACTTTGAATGAACAAAATATAATAATTTCTTAAGCATAACAAAAAATATCATTACAATCACTTTCATATATATTATCAAAGGGATAAAAAAAATATTTAAAAGAGTTTCTCAAACTCAATATTAAACCTTGAGCACGGGACTCAACACGCCTTGAAATTTATTTAAATTTTAAATAATCAACTTGATGAAAATATGGACAAGACTAAAGTCAAGATGAATAATAAAACAAATGTAAAAAACTAAAAAAGAAAAAAGAATATGAAAATAGAGAAAGACAATGATGTTTTTATTAATATATACAATCTGATATTTAATTAAAATTTTAAAGTAGTTTCACATATCAAAATGATAAAAAGTGGTTAATTTAAAAAAAAAAACTGAATTGAAAATAATAAGTTAACATCACAAGTATCGTAAAAGAAAAAAGAAATCAACTTTCCATTCAACTAGAATGTCATTTGCGTACACATCAATTGTCACGAAAATGCTAAGGACGAGTACGACCAAATTGGAACATTTTTTTTATAATATTGAAGAATTAGATAGGCATTCACATTTTTAGGGAAGAAATAAGCTATTTATAAAAGAATAATAATAATTATATACGCACCCTTGATTTCTCTTCTCTCTTGGGTGTATATTATTTTTAAAATTAATTTGAACAGAAAAATTTAATATGAATAAATCCGATATGGCTATTTAGTTATAAAATAATTTTCAGCAGGCCGTTTTTTGAGTAAAGCTAAAATTTAGATTTTAATTTTGCCATGCAATTTGTCTAGGTTTTGGTGAACATCCACATAATTGGAATTTACATTAAAATAATAAACCTCACTAATGTTTTGCAGCATGTGCTCCAGTCCTCCTTCCAGCTCGAGTAGTTCAAGCTCTAAATCTAAAAGTACACCAATTAGGCATGCAGATTTCACCTTCTCAAGGTCTCACATCTAACCCTTATATTTAAGAAAAAACATATATCATTATACATATCATATTCTAATATCTTAAGTTAAAAACAATATTTTCGTTACATGAAATTTATTCTCTAAATTTTATACCATATATAAAAGGAAAGTTCCATAATGACATGCAGGTCCCAAATATGGCGAAAGAAACGGAGAAGTGTACAGAAGTGAGTCAACAAAGAAGAAAAATTATGAAAAAGAGGGTATGAAGCAATGCAGTGTTATTTCTCAGAGTCAAAGTTGTTCTCCTGATATATTTCTTCCAAAGGAATGGACATACTAACTGGATCTTCATTTGCTTAATGCAACCCAAAAACACACAAAAGGAGATCATATTGTAAATGCGTTGCATGCTCTGAGTTAGAAACAAAATCCAATCATAAATCCGGGTGTTATACATTCCTTGTGCTGCTGTTATGCTCAATATATAGAAGCTCTCCATGTAATGATTATTTATCTACAGTAAATAAAAAAAAAGCACAAAGATTCCGGTTAGAAATATAATGTATATTTTCTTTTTTTACATCGATTAATGATAATAAAAGTTTATAGTATAAATATAAACTTTATTTTATAAGTCAATACTGTGAAATTCAGTTGAACTTAAAGTTTATTTGATATTAAAATCAAAGTTTATTTAAATAGATTTATTAACATATAATATCCTTTCTTATTCAAAAATTTATTATGTATTCTCAACATTTTATGAAAAATTTTAATATAATCTCATGAGAAGTGATAAAAACTTAATTTTCTAAAGGGAAGTAGAAAAACATTTTGTTTGAGTTCCTAAGGAATTGATTTAAAAAAAAGAAATGCAGAAATATAAATTTATTAATGTAGTTTTGTTCATAATTCTAACTTATTTAGTATAATTCGTTTATAATTATAATTTAGCTAAAATCTTGGCAAATTATAAACTTAATTTATAAAGTTATGTGTATATCATTATGCTGTACACTAAAATAATATTTAACATCCATTAGAACTAAACATTGACAGTCATATAAATTAACACTGATTAATTAATATTGTTGGATGTTTGTTTCACATATATTGAAATAAAAAGATTATAAATGATAATTTACTTGTTCCTTTTTAAAGGTAGATTCTAAATAATAATGTCGTCTAAACTGTCAAGCAGTGCATGCCAAATCAATTTTTTTTATTATTAAATTTTAATTTATTTTTAATTACCACTGATATGTTATTAAATAATCTCATGCTAAACATTCAAGATATGCTTTGAATAATTATTTTGTATTTACATTGATACATGACTTCCTTTCATGTTGAAGAAAGTGGTTGAACTGAAGATAATAAAAGAAACAATATGCAAGAGAAATACTTTCTTATTAATGGAAGAGAAACGTCCATCCTATGGAGACTGATAAATACAACTTTTATGCCTTAAATTACCATGTAAAAATAATCTAAATAATATATTATCTGTAATGTAACAATTGATAGCAATATAACACTTAATGGTATAAAATATTTAGTAATCAAATCTTAAGTAATTTACATTCTTACATATAATAGAAATAAAAAAATAAGTTTAATATATAACATTTTATTATTATTAATATGTTCAAGGACATTGTCTATATATTAGATACTTTGTTGTCGTATTCTCTTATGGAGATGAATTATTAAGATATCTTAACGTTATTATAGGAAAAATTTGTCAATATGTATTAACGGATTTTATCAATAGGTTCGTCAAAAGTTGATTATTGATAAAAGTTTTGTTTTGTCGATAAAGTTTATATATAAAGATTTTATCAATGATTTTTTAGTCATTTTTATATCAATAGATTTTAAGCATTATTAACATATTTTAACTGTTCATAAAATTAATTTTTTTGTATATTCCTCTATTTTTACACAACAGAACAAACCTTTCATTTTCTTGATGTGTTTCTTGATTTCCTAGAGCAAGCTTCGCATTACAGGTGCACTTTCAAAGTCATTGTTGCAACCTCAGGTTACATAGATAATCTTGAGTGAGAAAAAAATTGAAAAGCATAAAAATTTATTACTATATATAAAGAGGTCTTCTTAATTACTACTTTTTTTAATTTAAATAATTATTCACAATTAAAAAATATTTTTCAATTTTATCATTTTATAATAAATATTTTTTTTAATTGAAGTAATTATTTCATTATAAAAGAATTATTTACTTTATTATCATTTAGTAACCATGTTTCCAAATATAACAGAATTATTTACTCTTTAATTATTTTAGTAACTTTTTTCAAATTTAAATAATTACTCATAATATTATTTATATAATATTACTTATAATATTTTTTATTTCAATATCTAAAATTTATTTTATTTATAACTATATTTATGATTATATACACTTTTTCAATTTTACTCTTTTAATTATTAATTTAAACTTTAAATAATTTATAAATATTTAAAAAATATATACAAACAAGCGTAATAATTCATGTGTTTTCGCTAACATGTAAGAGAAAAACAATGAATTTAGTAATAAACCTTCTCTTTCTTCTCCTCTCATTTTGGCTTCTCTTCCTCTTCGGGTGCTATTGTTACATTTTGATTCCGAGCGACACCAACCACAAAACAAATAGATTTGAAACGAAATCGGAAAAAAAATGTCACGAAAGACACGTGCAACACAGATCGTGCCATGTACGCACAATGACAATGTTGGCAAGTAGTTATTTCACCTTCGTTGATACATACCAAAGCAAATCGAGCCACCACCACGTGCGTTTGCTGGGTGCTCCTCCGGGTTGCAAGCCTCTCTAGCAAATATGGGAGGGAATGAAAAGAGAGGGGAGTATAGAGTGGGTTGGAATAAATGATGATATATTTAGGGATTTGATGTTAAGTGCAGGAAGAATGGAAAAAAAAATTGGAGGATGAATGTGTATTTATGTTTACAAGTTAAAAAAAAGGTTAAATATGTTTATAGTTTATCAAGTATAAAACATTTTTGGATTTCGTCACTCTTCCAAATTTTAGTTCGCTTTGATCCTTCATCTTAAGAAATTCTAACTTTTAATCTTCGAAAACCAACGATGTTAAATTTAATCTGATGTGGCTATCGGTGTACCACGTATGATGCCAACTTACTTGCCCACTGTGTGCCACTTTTGATACTTGTTTCACTTAGGCTTTGTTCACTTAAATGGATTTGGAAGAGAGTGATTGAATGGATTTGAGAGGATTTGAAAATAAATTTTTTTGTTGTTTATTTGAGTCAATTTAGAGGTAGGTGAGAGTGGATTTGGAAGTAAATTTTTTTAATCTATCACATCAATCAAATCCTACACTAATTCTCACAAACGTTGCTTCCAAATTCACTCTCACTTACCTACAAATTCACTCAAATAAACAACAAAAATTTTATCTTCAAATTCTCTTAAATCCACTCAATCACTCTCCTCCAAATCCATTCAAGTGAACGAAGGGTTAGTGTGTTTTCTAGGTTCTTGAATTAGAGATTTGTCTGGTTTTTTGCAGGTTCCCATGGCTGCGCAAAAGGGGGTTTCGCGATTTGGGGGTTCTCCCTCCTGGCTGTTTGTGGCGCAATGGAGATTGGAAATGGAGGAGCTCGTGAGGTGATTTGGTTGCGATGAAGATGGTTTGAAGGGATGACGCGAACTGCTATCGTTTCACGATTTTGTGTTTTCCTGCAGGTTTCTTCGTGATGGAGGAGTTCGAGAAGATGAAGTGCATGATTACCCTTTTGCAGGTATTGTCCATGGTGGACTCACTATGATGGCCATGGAAGATGGTGTTGCGGTTTGAAGATTGATGCGCTAGGGTTTGTTTTTGCATTTCTAGATTTGATGATTGCGATGAGAAGGAAGACGCGTGATGTTAAGGTTTTTGAAAATTGGAGATTTAGGATTATGTGATTTTGGTGTTTCTAGGTTCTGATTTGGTCTCTATGGTGGTGGAGGAAGACGAACTGATGCGCGATGAAGGTTTATGAACTTCAATTTGACTTTAATGGTGGTTTGGGTTTGCAAGTTTGCTTCACCATCGCAACACGAAGGTCTTGCGGTGACGAAGATGAAAACGATGATGGATGAAGGTGGTGGTTTAACAACGTTGTGGTGGTGGTGATTGTGGAAAGAATAAAAGTTTCTAAGTGTAGCGTGCTGGTAACAAACTTGGTACAAATGTAGCACACATCAAGAAAATAAGTTGGCATCACGTGGTATACCGTTAACCATATCAAATTAAATTTAATTTCGTTGGTTTTTTAGAAATAAAAAATTATTTTTATATAGATTATAATTAAAATTAATATAACTTTTTTAATTATAAAAATACATGTTCACTTTTTATATTGATTATGACTACACTTTTTATTATAATTACATTATAGTAAATTATATAAATTAGAAAACTATTTTTCTGTTTTAAAAATATATTTTTGATAATAATAAAATAAACTCTTCGTGAAAGTGTCTTATTAAATTAAAAATTGAAAAAAAAGTATCTAATGTGAGACCATTAAACTTACAAAAAAATTAGATAATAATCGTTGTAAAAAAGTAAATTAATTCTTACTTTCTTTAGTTTATTTTAAAAACTCAATTAAAAATATACTCATATATATATATATATATATATATATATATATATATATAATTTAATTATAATTTCTCACTCATAATAAGTTAATTCTTATAATTTTATAGTTACTATTTTGAAAATTATATCAATATATAAAATAGTTGTATTAGGAGAGCACGTTTCCATCGAATTTAAACTATCTTTTAATATAGAGCTTCATTATTATTATGTAATAATACATATTTATTTCTTATTTTGAATTCATAAATAGTCGTTTTAAGAAGAAAAAGTCAAATTACATAAAATAATCTACATCGTTATTCAATTGCAGAAGACGATACGTAACAAGTCATTAATTTGTATACGTTTAGTTACTCATTTAATCTTTGTAGCCATTGAAATTTTACATTTTGTTTCTTACGTTTTAAAATTATTTATTTAAATTCTTACCCATTTCGTTTTATTTTATTTTTTTATTTCCTACAAATGTAATTTAATTTTTTTATTTATCATCTAAATTGATAAAAACAAAACAATGTTAAAAATAGTATATAAAATAATTAAAATAATAAATATTATTAAACATTATAAAGATTAAAGCAAAGTTGTCTTTAATTGTACTGATAAATTGAATAATTAAACTATTTTAGTATTAATTATCTTAAAAGTAACTATTTTATAATTAATTCATAAAAATTAACTAACATTTCCAAGCAATTATTAAACCCCGAAACTCTACCTATCTGTACTTCGATTATTTCCCGTCGTTCCTGGTCTGATATCTGGCATCGTATCAATGGCAAATCAGTCAAGCTTCGGCGGTCGCTGTGGAGTTCGAGTAGTGGTCATCGGCGACCGCGCCACCGGAAAATCGAGCCTGATAGCTGCCATCGCGACGGAGTCATTTGCCGAGTCCATTACGCCGGTTATTCCGCCCACTCTTTTGCCCCCTGATTTGTTCCCCGATAAGGTTCCTCTTACCGTCATTGACACATCTTCCAGGTCATCCTCCTTCTCTTTCAGCTCCGCAACTTTCCAAGACTAATTTCACGCATTACTTTCATTGAATTTCTTTTTTGTCGAAGCAATCCGTATTTTACGAAACAATTGATCAATCAAGGCGCGATAGCTGAATCGCATTTTTTTATTGAACTTCGTTCGTTCTACGTTATGCATGTTATTGCTATCTTATTCGCGGTGATCCTTCTAGATTTGAAGTGTTTGATTATGCTCCGAATAAACGCGCGTTTTTGTTGTGTGTAGCTTGGATAAACAAAGCAAGCGTAACGAAGAGTTAAAAAGAGCTGATGTTGTGGTTTTAACCTATGCTTGCAACGACACGGCTTCGTTTTCTCGGTTGAGTTCTTACTGGTTCCCGGAACTGCATAAGTTGGAGGTTGATGACCTTTTCCATTTCTCAACGAGGAACGAAGTGTGAATGGTAAACAAATAGTGATAATTTGTTTATTGTTGCTGATTTTTTTGGGTGATGCATCAATGTAGGTGAAGGTGCCTGTAATTGTGGTTGGTTGCAAGCTGGATCTTAGGGATGAAAGCCAGCAAGTGAGCTTGGAGCGCCTCATGACACAGCTACTGCAACAGTTCAAGGAAATTGTCACATGCATTGAATGCTCTGCTGCTACGCAATACCAGGTATTTTGCTTCTCTGCATTATTTGTACGTGGTGATGCTGAATTATTCATAGACATTTTATCCTGTATAAAAGAAAACAGGGTTCTATCTTATTTTCTTGCTCAACTATCGGTCGATGTTATAGATTGTATCACGTCCATTCATTACAATTTACAGCGGTATATTGTAAATAAATCTAGTTTCGAATGCATTTCCCTTGTGCTAAAATAAAAGGCGTATTTTATTGAAGTCTAAAATGATACATATTCATCAAATACAATTAGTGCAAAAGATGGAAAAAAATCCAGTTAAATGAGTTCTTATTTCTCCTTTAGATGCATGACCATGTCAGGATAAGCTTCTCTAGAAGCTCTTGTAAGAGAAAAAAAAATTAAAAGGAAAAATGAAATAATTTTTTCTTATAAACTAAAATTAGTTTGTGTATAAATTAAAATCAACATTTTTGGAAGAGTTAAATGATTTTAGCTTCTACAAAGAGCTGATTTTAACTTGTACACAAGCATTTTAGTTCATGTGAAAATCTTATTTCATTTTTTTCTCTTATTTTCTTTTTTCTACAAATGTTTATGGGAAAACATTATCGAATACAGCCTAACTCAAGTGTAAAGTAAGAAATTCACGAGTCTATGTAATATCGCAGTTAATTTATATATAAGGATCTTGATAATATTGTCGTCATTGTTTGCAAAATATAAGTGCCTGAATTTAATGTTAATTCTAATATTTCAGGTCCCTGAAGTTTTTTATTTTGCTCAAAAAGCGGTACTGCATCCAGTAGATCCATTGTATAATATTGGAAGTCAAGCTTTAACAGATCGATGTGTTAGGGCATTGAGAAGAATATTTGTTCTTTGTGATCGTGACATGGATGAAGCCCTCAATGAAGCAGAACTAAATGATTTTCAGGTTATTGTTGGATTTATATTTTTTTCAAATTTCCTTTTTTGCGTTTGAATATTTATTATTTTCATTGTGGTCATTTATTCAAACATGCAAATATACCAACAGGTTAGATGTTTCAATGTACCATTGCAATCATCTGAAATGGCTGAGGTCAAATCAGTTGTACAGCAGAAAGTACCAGAAGGGGTCAACTCACTTGGTCTTACTTTTCCAGGATTTATTTGTGTTCATAATATGTTCCTCAAAAAAGGGCGTCCAGAGACATTATGGGCTGTCCTAAGAAACTTTGGATATGATAATCATTTGAAACTGAAGGATGATTTCCTTCCTGTTCCGGCTAAGCGTGCTTTGGATCAGGTGACAGTTTCTTTGTTATATTACTGTCAAAATTCCACCTTTTTTGTCCACCTGACTGGTTTAAATTGAAGATGCTGAAGTAGCGATACAACAAATTGACCGTACATTATTCAGTATTGGTATTAACAATAATAGGAAATATGTGTGGTTGTTGAATTGGGAAGAGTAGATTTTCAATTTAGGTTACACTTATTTGTTGACTGCAATTTCAGCTATTCACTGGTAGGTTTCACATATACTAGCAGTGAAAACCTATGTCTCCTGGATTGGTGAATTGCATATACTAGTATGGATTTTGAATTTGTTCTTAGAAATGACCTTATATGTTGAGACATTGTTATTGTCCAGATCTTTCCTTATCTGCCAGCATTCCTCTTGTATATACACATGTAGAATTTTGGATTTGCAATTAGTTTGTTGTTGTTGATATATTATTCTCCCACTTTTTCTTTGTATTTGGTTTTTAATGTTATAGGTTACATATTAAGAAATACAATTGCTTTACTCATATATGTACTAGAATTATTTTTATTTTCCTAATTATGCCGCCTATCTCTTTTATGTGTTATCTCAGTTACTCCCTCCGTTTCTTTTTAAGTGTAGATTTTTGGAGAATTTGTTTCTATTTATTGGTCACTTGTTAAGTTCAAGATCACATTAATTACTCTAAAACTCTTTCTACCGTTACCTCTCTCATTTTTTATAGGTGTGTAGAATAATTAGGGATTGGTAAAGATGAGGTTATGTTTGAGAAAATAGTAATTAATGTTTTGCGGAACTTTTAAAAGGTTAGGTAAAATGGGACTGAGGGGCTGCTTTATTCCATGTTATTGAGATTGAGAGAGATGATGATATTTGTTGCTATTGATTTTATGATACCTTTCTGTTGAGTCAAATGGTTTTTGAAGACGAAAAAGACACAGCATGGTAATATGCATTTTTTCCCAATTAGTGCATTTCCTGACATTATATAGTTCAACAATTCATCACCAATTGTTGTGAAGTTATTTTAATTTTCATGTTAAAATTTGAAATGATACGAAGTATTAACTTTTGTACAACATAATCTTACAGAGTGTGGAGCTGACAGGTGAAGCTGTAGAGTTTCTAAATGGTATCTTTCGACTATTAGATTCAGATAAAGTATGTAGTAATGGTTTTCTTATCACTTCCTTGATTTCTATTATGTGTTTCGACCCCCTGTCTCTCTGTTCTTTTTAGGTAGTATTCCATATCTAATATAAATTTTCTCTATTTACTTCTTTGAACCTTGATACTCTCTAGGATCGAGCCCTACGACCTGCTGAAATTGATAAGTTATTTTGTACTGCTCCAGAAAGGTGAACTTGCTACCTCCCTCATCCTAAACTTTCTCTGTATAGAAAAATAAAAGGTGAACTTATCTTTTGATTGTCGCTTCTATAACCCGTATCTCATTTGTCATATTTAGTCCGCATAACTAATTTACTTTTTCTTATCCTGGATGTATAACTCTAGATTTGGTTGACTGCCTCTAAAAGCTTGAGCTATTGGTTCTGTTATAGGAGGAAATTTTTAACATAAGTTATAGATGCAACAAAACTGAGTAATCATTGCAAAGAGAAGAAGATAACATCCTTTATAACATTCGTAGGCTCACTGAGAATTAGTAGACTTGTTTCCTGCAAAATGTTCAGGTTAAGTCATAAATGACACGCCTCTTAAAAGCCTTATCCCTATATAGGTGTTGTTTATAGATTTGTGCAATTCCGTGACTAAGATGTGACTGATGTCTTATGCTTAACAAATTTTAAAAAATTCCACATTATATGAAGATATGACAATAGATGAAATAAAAACGTTCTCAATAATACTTATATAATCTAAATGTTCGTGATTATATAAGATTTGTATCTTATTTCTATAATCATAATAGAAACTTATGCAATAAGTTTATAATTTTATGGGTTTTTAAAAAATCATTGTATTTGTCCTTATTAACATTGTGTTAGAAACATGTCAAAATTATTTTAGAAACAAAAAGTTTCTTTTGAATTAGACACTTCACCAATACCTGTCGTATAAATGTTGTACACATGTTGGTGTCTGATAAGTGTTGGATACGCGAACACATCATTTGAGAGATATGTCCAAGCTTCATAGGTTTGCTTTACAAGTATGTATGCCATTTGATAGAAACCAATTTTGGCATATCAAAAAGCTTAGAAATGTAATTAGGGTGCCGATTACACAAATTTTCTATGAACACTTTTAGAAATAGAAAATAATAACTAAAATGCCTTGAGCTTATCTCATAAGTTCAAATCAATTTAAGCATCTTAGGTGTGGGGAAGTCGGATGAGAAAACTTCTATAAAACTTAAGTGCATAAGTTGAGTTTAGTTTACAAGAACAGTTCACTTCATTTGACATTTTTATTTTCTTCTCTTATATGTGTTTAAAAAGAATTTCGTCCGGACATTATCTAGACTAATTGAAGCAATTAGTATATTGGAGACATCATTAAAATTCAGGATATGAAGAGCAACTCCGGATAGTCTATGTTTGACAATAAATCTCTGTTTAAAAGATTGCTTTGACTACTCCTGGCTAAAGTCTGTGCTTGTGCAGCATGAAACACCTATTTATTTCTGCATTATGAGAGCTCAGAAAATAGACTCTTTTTCCACAATCCTATAAAAGACAGAGTGTTACCTTTGGAAACATTACTATTTTACAATTTTTCAGCTGAAGCATATCTGATAGTAGTATTGATTTTTAATTTTATCTATTGTTCAAAGGTAGTATGTACTTTGTATATTATTCACTTTGTTTCCTATTTCAATTGTGATACTCTTGAAATTATTTATAGTTAGTTTTTCCACTTGATGTCGTCCATCTTAGTTTGGTACATGGTTGTGATTGCAGTCCTTGGAATGATGCTCCGTATAAGGATTCTGCTGAGATGAATGACATGGGTTACATATCTCTTAATGGATTCTTGTCACAGGTGGGGATAATTTATACTGTTGTTTATTCTTCGGAATGAGTTAGTTATTGATATAGTTCTTGAATTGTATGATGCAGTGGACCCTTATGACATTACTTGATCCACCATGTAGCCTGGCTAATTTGATTTACATTGGATATAGTGGTAATCCGGCAGCAGCTCTCCGTGTTACTCGGAGAAGAGCAGTAGATCGCAAGAAGCAAGCAACAGAAAGGAATGTGTTCCAATGCTATGTTTTTGGTTCTAAAAGTTCTGGGAAGTCTGCTCTGTTGGATTCATTATTGGGAAGGTGTGCTTCAGAACCAATCACCATAGTCAGCGTGTCTTTAAATATATTTTGATCCATGAGTTAGAATTTCGTTCTCTCCTACTGTTTATATCTATTTTCCTTCTAAGAAACAATTAACTCCATTTTCACAGGCCGTTCTCAAACAATTATATTCCATCTACAGTTGAAAGGTTTGCAGTAAATGCCGTTGAATTAATTGGGGTGAGTATCATGATGTCACAACATTACTGTCATTTAAATGATTTTGAAAAATGATATTGCCTTTATCTCATGCTTTGCTAGTAAATATAGGAGTCACAGATTTTGTAGAGGAAATTGGGTACAATATGCAGTCTATATACTCATATCCTAGTGTTTGCTTCCGCTATACAGGGAGCCAGAAAAACTCTTGTGTTGCGGGAGATACCAGAGAGTAAAGTATCAAATGTTTTGTCAAATAAGGACTATTTGGCAGCATGTGATGTAGCTGTTTTTGTATATGACAGGTACGTGCAAAGTGTGTTTATGTGATCATGCTTTGATACGTTTAAATTATTGGATTGTTGTTTCACACCTTGCTTTGCTGTAATCAGCATATTTATGAGCAGTAAATTAAAATGATGTATTGCAGAGATGTTGGTGTCGAGTGTATTTATGCATAAACTAACTACCTAAATTTATTTTGTGCAATATTGCTTGCAATGACATCTGGTTCTGTCTTAGATCCCTTGAATATGTGCCTTTCATGGTATATTACCCTATTAGCTATCAATATGAATGTTATTTACTAATTAGAAACAGACGGTAAATTATCAAAACTAGTCTTTGATTAACAATTTCAATTCATTGAAAGTTGATGTGAATTTTAATATGCCTTGCATTTACTTGGTGGACAACTTGCTGGAAGAATGAGCATATCTAGTTGAAAGAATGATTAGGATGACCGGATCTAATGAACTAAGAATATCCATTCAATGAAAATGAATGATTGACATGAAATATTTCATTAAAATCCCACTCTCGTGGGTTACGTTCACCTTCTCTCTTTCACTCTCCCAACCATCTTTCCGGAGTTTCCAGCTTCTTAACCTGTTTGGTAGGCTGGGTCTTTGTCTATCTTGTCTATTTAACTTATATTCTTTTGTTTGTGCTTTTATACTGAACTTTTACGAATCACTCAAAAGAATTATTATTGATCTGATCATTTGAGGTATAATGATGCCACAATATAAATCCTCACCAATCTAACAAAATTTCAAAACCAGTATGATATATTAGAGGAGAGATCAAGTTATTTCCAAAGTAACTCTAACAGACTTAGTCTTCATCCTTAGTTTTCATTTTCTCTAAATCTAATGATCTTAATAGTTACTTATTAGAACCATTTGATTAGGAGAAAATGAAAGGTGTAGATGAGGAGTAACTCTTTAAAGGTACTCTAGCAGTAGCTTGATCAAGAGTGACCCCCTATTCAAACTTCTTGTTTCTTAATCTAATGGTCATAAGTTGTTAGAGCCATTAGGAGTAACTTGATCCATCCTCTCTCTATATATGTGTGTGTGCATGTCAACCTATCATATTTAGAATATACACTTAGACGCTTGCCTTTTTGGCCACTTCATGCTTTTGCTTGGAGGGAATCAAGAAAGTAACGCCATCTTTCTGGAAGGAAACGTAATAATTTTGAGAGTTGATCAGTGTGCTGGTATCATGGAGAGTGGAAGATAGAGATGGTGGTGGGAGAATTGAGGTGGGGAAAGAGAGGCGCTCATTGATTGACAAAGAGGCTCATATTATGGATGAATATATGTTGTGATGGAAATTTATTCTGAGTTCATTTGTACCCATGCTATATTTAAAGCAGAAACCAAAAACTCACTTCATTGTTTATGTTTTTAGGCAAGGCTCTTTTCTCAAGTCAAAGTTCATGTTAGACTATAAAAAAATTGATCTTAGATACTTTTATTAGTACCACCATACCTGATTTTGAGGTTCTGCTACACGTCTATTCTTAGGTGGAATTTTCCTTAATTCAACTAACCTAGTTCAATTCGTAGTTGCATATTTGATTGTTTATTTTTGGATTATGCTGCTGTATCTTGATTTCGTACTTTTTCTTTTCTTTTTTTTTCCAGCTCAGATGAACTTTCATGGAGGAAATCCAGAGATTTGCTTGAGAAGGTTGCTAGAGAAGGAGATCTAACCGGTTATAGAGTTCCTTGTCTCCTCATTGCTGCTAAGGATGATTTAACGCCATATCCAAGGGCAGTACAAGATTCAGTAAAGGTATTGCATATCAATTCAATGTTATGATATAATGAATGTGTTATTGTTATGTATTATTTCATAGTTAAACCTTCGAGTTTAGGAAGCTACTACCATCCATTTAATTTTGCTACAGGTTACTCAGGAATTGGGAATAGAGGCACCTATTCATGTAAGTATGAAATTAGGCGATTCAAGTAACGTGTACAAAAAGATTGTCCATGCTGCTGAGCACCCTCATTTAAGCATTCCGGAAACTGAGATTGGCAAGAAAAGAAAACAATACCATCGGCTTCTTCAGCACTCGCTTGTTTTTGCCTCAGGTGTGTTTTTGTTGGCTACCTTCCACTACTAGAACTTGCTGCATGAGTCATAAAGCCATAAATCACAAGTTTTCAAAAGTATTTGTTTTTGTATTGTTCAATTGTTGATTTTTAAATAACTGTCTATCTTGAATATACAGTTGGGACTGCAATGGCATTTGTTGGTTTGGCAGCATGTCGTGCATATGCAGCGAAGAAGAATTCGTCTGGTTAGTCATCAAGAAACTTTATACTTACACAACTGACTTAAATTAACTGTTGAATTCGTGTTCAATATTGGGCACACTAATCTTACTGGCTAACCTCAAGTTATATTTTATGTATAGTATTACTAATTTCATTTATTTTTATTGCTAGAACGGCTTCTTATATAGCTTACCTAAACATGGTTTGGGTTCGTTTTTCCAAATTGATTTTTATTGTGTATATTTCATGGTTAAATTACTTTGATTTAATGTAATTATTGATCTCTCTCCTTTGGAGTTTGTTAGGAATTAAATATTTCATGTACCTATTTTTATTTTCAAATATGAAATAATTTAATTTTGAAACCTTTTTTGACTTAAGTACAGGTCAAGTTCGTTGAAATAACAATTAATTTATTTTCAATTGTTTGGGTTGACAATAATACTTAGTAAAATTACTAAATCACTAAAATTAATAAATTACTAATATAAAAATTAGAATTCATTTTAATTTATTTAACGTGTCCAAGTTGCTAATGAATTAACTAAAGAAGGATCCTATACATTCTATAGTTTAGCTAAAAGTATAAAATATAATCAAAAGGAAAATTTTGAAATTATTATAAGAAATTTGTAAGGTTTATTTAAATAAATAATTATAGGAGTATCTTACATTTAAAATGAGCGAACAAATTGAATAAAATTAAAAAAAAAAGAATTAACTTGAGGGTATAAGTGATAGAGATTTGAAATGAAAAACTAGTGAAAAAATAAACTCTAATTTTGATAAAGCTAAGTTTAAAAACAAATAACGTAAATAAATGATACTTTAAATTAATAGAAAAATTGAAAATTGTGTTAAATGTTTAAAAAACACTTCTAAAAAAATGAAAAGGTACAATGTTAACATTTACAATATTGGAGACTCAACTATGATTATTTATACATGTCTGCTAGGTAGAACTTGGGCTAGGATGGATATTTCTAAGAACTATGATACTTAGTTTATTGTCAGTATTTAGACGTGATGGTGCAAATATATTTGATGATAGGATCGTCTAATTTTTTTTTTCTACCATATTTTATTTTAAGCGAATCTTCTATTATATTGTTGTCAGAATCATTAAAAACGCATCAAAAATCCCTCTGAACGGACGTCAGGTGTCAAGCAACGAGGATCCGAAAATCAGATAGTGGAATGCAGGTGTCAGTAGCTAAGCGGACGTTCGTTTTAAGTAAAACTAAGTTCTTGAAAGTTACGTCACACTCTCGCTGCATGCATCTTCTTCTCCAAATCTCTGATCTTCCATTTCTCCTTCTTCTCTCTAAAAAGCTCTCCCTTCTCTCTACCGAAACTCACCATTTCTGTACTCCGATCTCCATTCAGGCACCGTAGAAGTACTTTCGGCGTCCCAAGCTTCAATTTGAACCGATCAGTTTTGAGTTCTGAACGGGTAAGTTCTTCTAATCCTTAGACGATCGTTCTCGGACACATGCAAACCAAGTTCTAGTTGCATGAATTCATATCCTTATTCTGAACCATTTTGTTCTGTTGTTTGATTCTGGTTTGAAGAGTCGTTGAACGTTGAGGTTAGAAAGATCTGTAGTCAGACGAAGCGTTTTCTGTCTCTAGGACGATTGTTCACACTAGAGGTAAGGGAAGCTTATATGATTTAATTTGCATGATGTTTGAATGGCATGTACGTTCGTTGAATTGATTAATTATATGAAGTATGATTAATTGTTATGTTATGGGTGTTTGATCTTATGAAAATTGATTATGATATAAAATTATAAAGTTGTGAAACTATATATTAATAAATGAGTTGGAATATAAATGATCCTGATGTGAATTCCCCTAAGAAAATGTACGTTCGTTACTGAACGGTCCTTGACCGTTTGGTTTTTCTAGTGAATTTGGGTTAAGTAATGGATTCTTTCATTTGGGAAGAATTCTATTTGAGGACGAGCGTAGTCACTTCGAAATACCGTGCTTGAGCGTTCGACCAAGCATAGTTCTGTCTTGATATTCGGTTATAAACTCAAGTATGTATATATATATATATATATATATATATATATATATATATATATATATATATATATTTATGAAATTGTTATTCTTAAATACTACTTCAATAGTATCTCAATATATTTATCAAGCCTCTTTTCTATAAGTTAGTAGCACCTGGGCTTATACCAAGTGTTCATACTCAGTAAGTGTTTGGTCTTATACCAGGCACTCGTTCTGTCTCCTTAAGTTAAACTTCCTAATACGAGCGTTCGTTCAAGCCCTCTAGGGTTCGCTCACTATTGTGTTCAGTCTTTGACTGACATTTGGATTTCTTGATACTAAATTCAATTAAACTAAGTATGCACAAAGGGTTCGGTTTCTTCATGTGAATCATTCTAAGTATTAGTTTTGAATGCCTTGAAATCTCCTTATTCATTGGTCTCATTCTGGAGTCTTTGTTCTTGGTTTGGTCTTTTTGATGTTCAATTGGAGTTATCAAGAGTCAGTTCATCTAGTTGGCTAAATGTTGAAATTGACGCTCGTTCCATTAGTTCTGGTGATTTATGATTGTACTCGTTATCTTTCTCAACCCGATGTCAACCCCCTTGGCCCTAATCTATTCTTAAATGTTAGATCTCTCGGTCTCGCTCTACTTTTTCGGTCTAGTTCTGAGCTTGGGTTGAACGTTCGTTCTTTTGAATTCTCATGAATCTTTGTACGAGGTGGTTAAATGAGATGTTTATTAATGAAAGATGAAGGAAATGTGATATGGAAATGTTAGGGATTATGGACGAGCGTTCCGGGGAGGGACGACTCATGTATGAATATTGGAATTTGTAAAGTATGACTGTGGGCATGCTAAGCTGGCTGTTCATCCTGATGTTCCGTGAGTACTCGTCCTCACGTAGAGGAGGGTAGGTCATGTGTGAGAACGGCAGGAGGTCCTAGTTTTTAGGGGTACTTTGGACAGATAGGACTAACCTCGGGTGACAACTGTTGAGGGCATCCCAGTTACTACATCACCCGGGTGCACGAACGCCTGTAGCTACACAAATTTCATACAGTCCGGACAGTCAGTCTAGTAATAGGCTTTGTATGATATGTATGATGAAATGTATCTTGTGTGTTGGATTGTTTGAAATGTATGTTTATGCGCATGAATTAAATTACATAAGCTTACCCTGTGTTTCCTGTCATGTCTTGTTTTGTACGTTCGTCTTGTCGTTGCAATGATCATCCGTGTAGATGTGAGCAGAAGGGGACGTGCTGTTGGAAGATACGCTGGAAGAAGAAAATTTGGTAGAAGTTGAAGTTAAGACCGAACTGTAGGACGTTCGGTCAGTAGTCTAGTTATAGTAAGGTGGTCGTTTGATTACCTTCTCTTTTGATTTTCATTTGATCGTTCGGTGTGGTCGTTTGATTACCTTCTCTTTTGATTTTCATTTGATCGTTCGGTATAAATCGTTGAAAACCGTTCAATCAGTTTTGCTTATCTTGTACAGTTTTAGCTGTAATCTTTCTGTAAGGCCGTTCGGCCAAAACCGTACGTTTTTCTAATGTAAGACCGAACTAAAATATTATTAAATGTAATTATTTTATTATATAGTTTATTGCTGTATTTTTGGATGTTACAATTGTTTTTTATTTTTTCTTATAACTTGTGAGGTTTCATAAGCTTACGTGTTTATAATTTTTTATTTGTATTTGAATTTTTTTTTTACATTATTTAAGGATAACTAAATTTCAATTAAATGTTATTAAAATCTTACAAACAAAAGAAATTATAATTAAATAAAAATCATATTATAAAAATTAACGTAACTATTATAGTTAAATTTCGTATAATATTTTTAGATGAATAAAAATATAAATCCTTTTGTGGTAATCACGACTTTTTTTTTTTAATATTTTACTGATACCGCATCTGAATATGAACATATTCATATTAAAAAATAATTTTTTACTTTTAATATCTTAATTTTAAGATTCTTTCACGTCTACAAATTTGAATAAAAAATACTTATAATATGTAAGTCTTAAATTTAATATTTTACTAACATTTTATATTAAAAGTGCTGCTAGAGAATATATATATATATATATATATATATATATATATATATATATATATATATATATATATATATATCATTCTCATAATCAGGTATAGAAAAGAGATTAGTGGTGCATAAAATGAGTAGTGATAAGGGCGTTTGATTATTCAATAAAGAAATGTGTTAAATAATTAGAAGTTACATGTTTTTAAAAGAATATAAATTTACTAGGCAGTGTTTTATGGTAATTACATACTATCTAGTAAGTCAAGGGATTCTATTTGAATGGGTCACGCTCAGGGTCTTTCTTTCTGCACCTTCCACCCCATAAAATTTTTAATTTCCAAGTTACTCCTTACTAAAATTATAATAAAACTTTTACACTTTAGAATATATTTTAGAATATATTTTTATATTTTTCGTATGGACAATTTTAGAATATATTTTTGAATTTGAAAATATTTTTTGAATATTCAATTTAAAAAATATGAAAAATATATTTCGGATGAGTGTTCAAAAGAAATTTCAAAACAGGTTTTTTGAAGTCATTTTCGAACCTAAAAATATATTTTGAAACGTATTTTTCAAACTTTATTTTTTATTTTAGATTGAATATTTCCAAAACAAAATTTCGATCTGGATTCGAAATTTAGTGACCAATAATAATAAAAACTATTTTAAAGTGTTATAAATTAGTATATAAGTTCAATATTTAAATAAATTAGTATTTAAATTTAATTTTTTAATAAATTAATATTTAAATAAATTACTATTTAAATTTTTTATTTAAATAAATTAATATTTAAATTGGTCAATATATTTGGTAGTGTACTGTTTAGAAAAGCCTTGTTGTGCAATAGTATTTTTGCCTTTATTTTTTCCTTTCTTACCAGACTTATCTTTTCGGTGGACAATGGTAAGATGGTAGAATGACACATCTATATTCATTTAATCCGATTTTTATAATGAAAGAAAATAAAGTAATGTGTTAAAATTAGGTAAAAAATGTGTTAAAGTATATATTTGGGTTATAATTGTTTTTTTCCTTTAACTTTTAATAAAAAATAAAATTTTTGAACTAATTTAGTTTCTCATTTTTATAATTGTGTAAATTTAGTTTTTTTAATTATATTTGTAAAGTTTATTTAAGGTTTCAAATGTGTTTTTTAACTAATATTTATAAAAACAACTCAAAATGAAATACGTTTAAAAAATCAAATAAATTTAATAAAATTTGATTAAAATAACTAAATCTTCGTATTTTTAAAGTTGAAGAAATAAATTGAATAAAATTTTGAAGATCAACTAAGTTCAATTTTTATTTAAAGTTAAGAGACTAAAATGATATTTGATTCTATATTTATACATTTTCCTCAATTTTGGAAATCAACTTTACCTTCACATGTTACTTCCACACTTGAGATCAGATAAGTTAATTGCCACCTCTAGGCCTCCTCTATAAGAGCAAAAACACATTGCAAAATTAGATAAAGGAGAGATGTGAGTGTTATTAACACCGAAGGACATTTGGAAGGTGAACTAGGTGTTGAAAAGAAGAAAATGGAGTTGCTTTGTTTGTGTGGGGTGGTGGGTTGATGGGCACAAAATGTAATTGGTCTCTAGTTGTATTTGTGAGCACAAAATTCACAAAATCATATTTGCATTTATCCAACCAAACTAAAAGCATAAGACACTATCAACAAGTGCAGAAATTTTCACGCTTGAGTTCAATTCTGGTAGGGTGTCAACTAGTTCATGTAGGTTGGGTTGTTAATTAGTATTATAGTGAGATGGAATATAATGCTTTCTCCTTTTTACATGACATTCAATCGTATAAGAGATTTAAGCAAATACTTTAAGTTGTACTAGTTTGAAGACATTATACGAGTGTATGTTTGATCTGTACATAAAAAATAATCTATTTACTAGTAGATTTTTAGAAAAAATCGCTAGAAGATATATCTAGAGAAGCAAAATATATCCACAATATATTAGCTTTAAGCAAAAATTGTAGTCCAATAAAATACTGTTAATTATCAAAATATTAGCTTTAAGAAAATTCAGAAAACGAGATATACATAAAGAACATTTGAGAATGCAACCCACAGAGCACAAACTATGATCACAATCATAAATTACGAGCTGACAAGCACAAAAATAACTATATAAATAAACAACCAATAATTTAAAAACAAAATGTTGTTAAACATTGAAAGTATAGCCACATTTTGTGGTATAAAAAAGTAAAATGGTTGAAAGTTTTAAACATGTTACACTAGTAAGTTGGTTCGAAAAGTAGAATCTTTCTTATTAAGCATTTATTGATATTCGTTCCTTCTTTAGTTATAAATAATAAATACAATATTAGTTTATCTTTCTCCAAAAATTGTAGTTTATAAAAGCGAGAATATTTTAAATGAGTGAATTCTTTTATTTATATTACAAAAGAGAGTATGTAATTGTTCTCTTGTTGTATTTGTATGGTAATTAATTTCTTTAATCTGGACCATTTGTTTTCCTTGCAATTTACAGTTTGTCAGAAATTAAAAGAAATTCGTTGTCTTAACTTAGTTGTAAGATATTATTATTATTGGTAGAAAATTACGTAAGTCCTGTATTGAATAAAAATTAGAAAGATGAGTATGATATAATAAAAAAAACTTATTTATATCATCTCTTTCCCGATGAATCCCTTCTTGAAATACCATAATTCATATGAAAAATTTACCGGTATTTATGAAGCTTAAGCTTTTGAAGATGATGAGGTTGGATATGGTAGGACATGTGATTGGACCTTGTGTGTCATACGGCAGCATGCATGCTATGAGTAACCAAACACAATTCTAAAACATATAGCAGAGACCAAAATGATGAATGTGAAGAAAATTAGCGAAAGCTGGGGGAAGAACTGAACAAGGGTGTGACTCTGATGTGAAAAGTTAGCCTGAGGAAATCTAAAATGGTAGACGTGTCTATATTCAGGTGACTCTCAGATGAGTCAAAATTGCTCTGACCCCTATGCTGTGTACTACACCATCGCACAAATTTCTTGCCAAAAGATCCTTAATTTCCTGTTCCTCAGCAAGTTTCTTCACTCCCAAATCTCATTGGTTCTTACCATGAGAAAAACACATGGGGGAGAGAATAATGCACAGTTGCAACATTGCTAGTGGTTTCAATCATTAAACATGAATATTCTTATAACATATTCTTGTATGTGACATGATTGACAGGTTTGGCATGCAGCAAGGAGTCTAGCTAGCTCCCTCTTACCTGTTTTGTTAAGTGAGGGACATGAAGAAGACAACATAAAATCAAAATTTAGCAATGAGATGCAACATGGCAATCTTCACAGCCATGCAGGGATTCGACACGTTATGTGACCTACAAGTACTAGTGTGTACCACTAACCTGATCGATTTCAATGAGGTTTTTCTCCTCTCTGTCCTCTATTGCCTTAGTACATCCTTTTTCAAAGTGCATGGTCCCCAACTTCATGTTCCTCCATTGTCGATTCAAACTTTATCATCACTTTCCTTCGAACCTTACTCTTCATCGCTCTTCTATTCTGTCTCCGTAGATACAAATTTCACTTTACAAACTGATTTTATAGAATTAAATTTTAAAGTTTACTTCTTAACATGATATAAGAATAATGAATTATGACCTATCTAGCGAGTTTAATCAAAATTATGGATTTCCTTTTTTTTAATCTCTTTTATGTGTGAGTTTATGAGTTAACAAAATTATGTTAAATAATATAATCATACCAAATACAACAGTTAAAATTCTCCCTTGAATTTTAAAAAATGAGTGCCCAAGGGCTTATGTCAATTTGTGTTTAGCCCATAACGCTGATTAGGCTTGAATCAGAGCCAGAAAACGTAAAATGAAAAATATAAATGAAGATATCTCAGTTATGTTGTATGGTTAAATTGATAAGTATTTGGAAAATATTTTTAAGAATTAATTGTTCCTTGAACCTATCTAACCTTTCTGAATTTCAGTTATATCATTTGGATATTAATTTAAACATTTTTATTTTCACTTAAATGGTTTTTTTATTTTATTTTTTATACTTCATTATGGATGTGGAGTACTCGTTTTGTTTATGATTAATATTCATCTAGGAAATGATTAATCTTTAGTCTTTCTTTCATGAACAAGATTCAAACTCGGCATCTTAGATATACTAAATCTGTAGGTTTCAGACCAACAGTAATCTCCAATTCCGTTAATTAAGTATAAGTGTATCCAAATATTAAATTTTAGATTTTTAGTCTCACAACATCATCAATCATGAATTGATATAGTGATTAATATAGTCCCACACATTGTGAGAACATATGATGTAGTGAGAAAATAGAATTTGATTTTCACCTAAAACAAAAACTTGAAAATTAGTTCCAGTGTTCATTGGGTTGAGTTATCCAATGATTCAATTTAACACCATTCAATTTGATTTGATTAGATTAAGTTTTATTTATGATTGAATTAAACTTTACCTAATCCAAACTAACTTACTTTTATACTAATTGAATGATGAGTTTAGCATGAATGATCTTCTTATACATACATTATGGATAAATTGTGTTATATATTTTCTTTTAATGTCCTTATTTTAGTTTGAACAAACTTATGATGACTATAACTTGTTGGTTTATTTGGAGTCTTACAATTATTTTTTGTCAAAATTATGTTATTATTTTTAATTTATTTAATATTGAAAGTTATACCTTTAATCAAAAAAGAGTTTTTTCTTTCTTTCAAAATCTTGATTCATAACTAACATGTTCAAAAGTGAATTGTGATTAAATTGAGTTTAACATAAAAACATGAAAAAACTCAACCCAAGCTAATTCGATATATTTTTAGTGGGTTGGATAATGAGTTTACTAAAATCTTTACCCATTCCAATAGGCAGACATTCCTATAAATTATAATTAATTATAGAACTATGAATCAAATTATTATGTAGTTTATCATTGGCTAATTTTAAAAAAAATCCATGGTATGAAAAAAAGTTGAAAAATTTAAAATGTCCATCTATAATACAAGAGATTAAAAAGAATTTAGTATGTATGTAGATGAATTTTAAGGCTATTTTTGAATAATTTTTTTTTTCACATGGTAGGGAATTGATTTTTGTAAAAAGAAAAACGTCATTTGGAATAGAGAAAAGAAAATGATGTTATGAGGATTGGTATAGTGTTTGATAGATATGGGACACAGAGGACAATCTTTTGGATTCTGTGGATGACATAGACTTCCCATTCTCCATTCAGGAAAAAAAAAATACAATAACAAAAGTAGACAACCTGTTGTGGTTAGGGAGACCAACTTATGACCTATTTCCTAAAATTTTCCACATTATATTAATATCAATACCAAAAGTAAGAGAAAAAAAGAAAACACCAAGTTAACCTCTCATTTTACTTTTACCCATTATATTTTATTGCAACTCCATATTTGAAAAAGTTCTTCTTCGTCTAGTAATTTATAGTTTGCATATGAAACTCTCACATTAATTAAATATTTTAATTAAGATCAATTTAAGTATATAAATAACACAAATTTTATTTTACAAATGAATTTTATAAGATTGAGTTATATTTGCGGTGAAAGTTTCATGTTAACTAAAGATAATTTTAGTTTATAGTATATAAGTGACTACAAACATAATTTTAGAAAGTTAATTTTGTAAAATTGAATTAAACTTAAAATTTATTTTTTAATAAATTTATAATTTATATGAGTGTGAATTTCCATTGTTTATAAAAATTTAGGTGTTTCAGTGGCGTTGATGTTAATAGTTCTTTAACGTCCATTCCTCCAACTCCTTCCAGAGGTTACTTTCGCCTTTTATTATGACCTCCAGTTTAACAATAAATGCCAAAATCAGTAAAGATTCAGCAGTTTAACAATAAATGGACATTAAATGCAACCAACTTACTGCAATACCTCAAATATGTATTTATAGATTTCAAAATGAATTTTAGACTAATGCTAACCTAATTATGTCTAATGATCATGCTTTGGTTTAAAATAATCATCCTTAATCATAATTCTTGTTTAAGATCGATTATTTGATTCACGTTATTCGACTAACTAATTTGTCATGAATTTTTGATTGGCGGAAGTGTTCGATGATCATACAATATAGTAGGTAAATCTTTTGTATAATTTAATACTTAATATTCTTTATATTTAATTTTAATTCTTTTATTTGAATTTGGTTGAATTTAAAATTTATTTGGGATACTTAAAAGATGTTTAGTATTTCAGAAATTTATGTAAATTGTTTTAGGTAATTTTTGCAGGTGTATACCTGTTTACATAACATGCGAGATTTAGGAAACATGTGGTCCTCGTAAACATCAAAAACTTATTTATAATGTGCATATAAACAATTTATTTTATAATTCAAATATACAAACCTAAATATAGGGATCCCCTAGTTCTAACCCAATCCACCTTTTGATTGGGTAATGAAACTCTCAAATTGGGTTATGGGTCAGTATCATTACCTTCACTGTGTTGCCCTTCACTGGTACATTTAACATTTCATGTATTCATAATGTCTATTTTAATTAACATTAATACCTTATGTGTTTCAAACTTTGTTTTTTATAATATTTATTTATTACTCTAATTCTGACACTTTATTCTATTTTTATCATCGCATATTGTATTTTACTATTTTATAGTATTACATAATTATTTTATTTTCATTTATAGATATTAAATTATATTCTATAATTTATAATCCTTAAAAAATTCCAGTTGATAATCTTCCATTTTTACTTTGAGTTTATATATATATATATATATATATATATATATATATATATATATATATATATATATATATATATATATATATATATATTTAAAAAGTGAGCGAGGTACAGTTCGCTGGTTTGGTTCTAGGCTTAGCTAGGACTGGATTAATAAAATTTTAGGTCATAATTAAGAAATACATTTTTAATGAATTAAGATATAGCCAGTTCAACTACAAGCGTTGGTTATATGAATTGACTTATCTAAAATATAAAAAAATTAGAAATTTAATAAAGAAAAAAAAATAGAAACTTCAATAATATTTTCTAAAATAAAATTTCAATTCAGTCACTTCAAAAAATTCTCTTAACAATTATTTTAGTATTGTTTTCATTTTTTTAATCTTATGATAAAAGATAATTAAATATTTATTTTAAAACTATTTTTAAAATAGTTTAATTATTTTTGTATATGTAAAAAATTTTATATCAACTAAACATAAAATCAAAATATAATACATAAATAAAATATAAATTTTATTTTACAAACCGATTTTTTCGAGCTTTTAGAGTGACTTTCTAATATGTATACCTAATCGTGTAGTATTCTACGGAATTACATGTTGGGTCTATGCCTTCATATCATTGAAGACCACTCCCAAGTGGCTCACACGTTCCCTTACCATTCCTGCATTATCTCTCTTTCTATATATAATATTACATATCTCTATCTATATATAATATTAAGGGATGAAAATTAAGTAAAAATTCTTAATTAATGTGAAAAGAAGAAACACAAAAAAAAAAACTTGTAACCATATTTTAGTAAGTTAAAATAAAAATAAGAAAAAGTATTTTTTTTTTAATTGGTCATATAATGATTTTAATATTGATATTTTGTTCATGGTTTTCATTTTTTGAAATGATGACTTTTCCTACCATCTTTACATTAATTTTTCATGGAATATATTCTTACCTAAACCTAGCTATTATGTGTTATGACAATACAATTTCATATTATTTTTTATCATCATGAACTTCACATCTTAATTTCTTTGTATTATTAGTATAAAAATAATTTTTCATAATAACGACTTTTTGAATTTGTTATAATTTATTAATATAATTATTGAAAGAAATAATAGAAAGTGAAAAGAGTAGTTCATATATAAAAATTTCCAATAAACAATAAGAACACAGGAAAGTTTAAGAAACACAAGACTTTTATTGTGAAAAACTTAAAAAAAAAACCTTCGTGATTTAGCCTAGACAAATCTTTCCCTAATAATATGTAATGGATACAACAAAATTTCTTTTGAAACTTCTAAGGATTTATAGAAAATATTTTCTCACTCTCAAGTGTATAACAACACAAGAAACTACCTCACTAGATATTTAAATAAACAAACAAATGATCACTTTAATTCTTTAATCTCACTAAAAGCACTCTCTAGTGGCTTCTTGGTTTTTCTCTCTAGAGATATTGAATGGAGAATATGAAAATTGCACAAAGCTCTTACCTCTCATGCTTTGTTCTCCATTGTGTTTTGTTCTTGCAACAAACTTTCCCTTTTATAAGGGTAAAAATGTGTGCTAGGGGGCTTTCTAAGTTGTCCAACAACCCACCATATTGAGAAATTGTGTGGAAATTAGACTTCGATTATGAAGTCTTCCACCTCAATTTGTCCATCTCTTTTCATGATGGAAACATGTGGGGCCTAGTTAGTTGGGTAACCTTTTGACACATCTCCTCTTAACCAATTAATTAGAGCCATAGTTTACCAAATTGGTTTCCTTTCTGCATATTTCAAATTTTCTTGCATGTAGAATCTTTGTCATCGTATCTGACCTATTCTTGTTAGTATGGATCTTTTTCAATATAGTTACTTCATCTCTAAGGCATCCTGAATCTAATGATTTTGGACTTTAATATGCATTGACCTTGAATGAAAGGTTGATTTCTTGCTAAGATGAATTGCAATTTGACTATCACAATATAAAACATACTTTTATTGTGATAATCCTAGTTCTTGTAGGAATTTCTACATTCTCACTCTCTAATCTCACTAGAGATACTCTGCAATGACTTCTCTAATTTTTCTCATAAGAGGTATTGAATAGAGAATGTGAAAATTGCACAAAGCTCTTTGTTGTGTGTTTTGTTCTTGCAACAAGCATTCCCTTTTATAAGGTTAGAAACGTGAGTTAAATGAGAAGTTATCCATTAACCTACCATGCCTTGAGAATGTGAAAGTTGGACTTCGTTATAATCTCTTCCACCTTAATTTATCTATGTCTTTTCATGATGGAAACATGTGGGGTTCAATTAGTTAGGTAACCTACCTGATAATAACAAGTGACACGATGACATAATTGTAAATATTGTAAGATTTTCAATGTCGCTCATCACTATAACAAAAATAGAAAGTGAGGATGGTGGCAAATTTGTAATAAAGTAGAAAACCTACAATCAATATATAAAGTGATGCAACAAAACTTTTACAATAAACCATGCTACATTGAAACCCTTTCTCAAGCACCACACATGTTCTCACCAGGCAACACTTTTATAATAAACCAGGCGACACTTTCTCTCCCACACACACTTAGTTTGGCAAGCGTTTGACGGTGGTGGCAACCAACGGGTCGAGGCGAAGAATAGTAGTAACGGCCAATGTGAAGGTGAATTTGAGTGGGGACAAGCTTTCATTTTTCTATTACAAAATGTGAAATTCCAAATACGAAGATACTCAATTTATTATTTTGCCACCTCGTTTGTTTTCATTCATCGTTGATGATCACCGCAAAAGCATCACTGCCATCGTGTACCTCTGGATTCTTCCTCAAAATCAAAAGTGAACTGTTGCAAACGATGAAGATGGTAGGGTTGGCTAAGCTTTGAGGAATCAATGTTAGCAGATTGTATTGAAGTCAACCGAAGGAGAACACATGTGCTTCTTTGATTGATGATTGGTTCAAGCCAATTAAGGCAAATGAGGATTCATATAAGAGGAACATGCTACTACATTTCTTGGTATTTTGATTTTCGTTTTAAGTTATCTATTAAGATATGAAATTAATGTCTTTTTCTAAAATGCAAATGTTTGGTATGAAAAAATTCTTAAAGGTGGTGCCTTTGATTTTGTGAGGTAGAAGTACAGTAGGCATGAAGATGGAGGGCAAACATAAGTTGTTGAGGTGGGAATGAGAAGAAAAATGGAAGGGATGAAGACATGTGAAATACTTTCTATATACGGATTGTAGACTTAATTAGTATAAAAAATAACACTTTCTGTATCGATAATAATATATATATATATATATATATATATAGGGGTTGGCTAACGCGCGTACGCCTGTTTTTCAATTGGTACATTTTAGCAATGTGTACTGAGTTTTAGTAGACAAAAATATCCTTATATATAATGGATTCTAAGTTTTAAGGTTAAGGGTATTTTAATAATTTTCATTCTCAAAACTAAAAAAAAAAAAGAAACCTCCCCAAACCCTTACTCACCTCTCTCATTCCTCTGAACCGTTTCTCTTTCATCTTTCTCACTCCAATCTTTTCTCTGTCATCCCTACTGTAGCCCCAATTGAAAAAATCAAAAACACCTGCCGTTAAACAATCTTAAAAAAATGATTTTATAATGAGTTTTCATCTTATAATTTTTGTCTTATATAATTTTATCCAATTGTCTTATATAATTTTATCCAATTTTCACAAGCATAAAGGAATTGGTAATTGACCTGGAAAAAAATCAGAAATACTCGCTGTTAAACAATTTCTTACAAAAAATGATTTTATAATGAGTTTTTATTTTATAATTTTTGTCTTTATCTAATTTTATCTAATTTTCACAAGCATAATGACATCAAAGGAATTGGTAATTGGCCTAGAAAAAATCAGAAACACTCGTTCTTAATCAATTTCTTACAAAAAATGACTTTATAATGAGTTTTCATTTTATAAATTTTGTCGTATATAATTTTATCTAATTTTCACAAGTATAATGACATCTAAAAGAATTGGTAATTAGCCTGGAGGGTTTTTTTTAGAGATGTTGATTCAACATATGCAGATGATGAAATTAGAGAGGTTAGTGAAGATGGTGAAATTGAAGAGATCTTGAATGAACCTTTGCCTGAAGGTGAATATGTCAATGACTCAACTCTTTACAAAGGCAAATTGTTTAAAGGCAAGTGTTTCTGATTTTTTCAATTGGGGCTACAGCAGGGATTGTAAGACCCATGAAAAAAAAAATATTTAAATTTAATAAATAGTTATTTTTTTTATTTTTTATTTTTATTTTTATAAAGTTAATAAAAGTATGGTAAAAAAAAAAATAATAAAATTAAAATTTATGATAGGTAACAATAATAATAATTTCAAAGGAAGGAGTTTAAAAAATTTGAGAATTTATTTTAAAAGTTAAAAAAAAAATGAATGAATAGTAAATAGTAAAATAGTGAATAGTGAATAGTGAATAGTGAATAGTGAATAGTGAATAGTTAAAAAAAAATATTAAAATAAATTGTGGAAGAGGACACTCCACGTAGAATCAATTATTCAGAGATAAGAATGGTGAATAAAAAATAATTTTTGAATAGTAAAAATGAATAGTAAAAGTGAATAGTAAAAATGAATAGTAAAATTTTTTGGCTATAAATAGCCAAGGGGGGAGGATGAAGATTTGCACCAAAATTCTAGGGAAATTGTGAGAGGAGAGAGTTGGAGGAAATTCTAGTTGAAGAGGGGAAATTCTGGAAGTTTCTGGAGAACGGTTTGAGAAGAGGAACCTAAGTCTGGAATAGAGGTAAGGGGAGTTACATTTTGTTTGATATTATTTTGAGTCTTGTATATGTTGCTTTTAGTTTATCTTAAATCTTGAATGTGAAGTATTTTGTTTCTGTATGATTTTGAATTTTGGATGAGAACATGCTTCTTTGTTTAGATCCAAGTGTGATAGTTGTAAAATGTGATGTTGATTATGTTATGCCATATGTATGCTATTAATTGTTTATTGTTGTATTTTTGGATGGATTAGAAGTTGTCTAACCGGCTCTGCCAGATTCAACTTCTTGTTTCCCCATACTTTATATTGTTTTCCTTATTCGTTTTTATTTTTGGATGGATTAGAAGTTGTCTAACCGGCTCTGCCAGATTCAACTTCTTGTTTCCCCATACTTTATATTGTTTTCCTTATTCGTTTTTATTTTTGGAAGGATTAGAAGTTGTCTAACCGGCTCTGCCAGATTCAACTTCTTATTTCCCCAGACCTGTTATTATTCTTATTATTTAATTACATTGTATTCCTGGAAGGATGAGAAGTTGTCTAACCGGCTCTGCCAGATTCAACTTCTTGTTTCCCCAGAACTTTTATTGTTCTATTTAATTTTTATTGCATCTTCCTGAAAGGATGAGAAGTTGTCTAACCGGCTCTGCCAGATTCAACTTCTTGTTTCCCCAAGAAATTTTATTAAGATTATTTTAATGATCTTCAAACATTTGATTCTTCTCCGGTGACAATTTATAGTAATATTTTATTATTGTTAATTTGTTTGTAATATATTTATCTTGTATGATTTCTGTGATGAATGTATTTTATGATGTTGATATGAAATTATGCATCTGAACATGATATGAGTAGTATGAGAAGATTTTGTAATGGTATGGTATGAGTTGATAAATATGAACATGATATGAGTCTCGCGGAGAGATTTTGTAGTAGCATGGTATTGTGTACACGTTGATGTTGAGGGTCCTGTATGGAAGGTCATCCTGGATACTCTAATAACTCTCCAATCTCAAGTAGAGAAGGATGAGTTAGGTGGTGAGAGGGGCAGGAGGTCCTTGTCTATGTCCCAATTTTGGACATAGTGTTAACGGACTAACCTTGTGGTTGACAAGTTATATCTGGCCATGATTTTTAGTATGAGGAGTCGAGGTCATCACAAGTGCACGACCATCCGAGACTTCCATCAACGTTAGATCCGGATAATTGAGTCTAGCAAAAAAATCATTTTCATAAATATGAGTTAGGCGTAGTAGTAGTATCATGCCTCATTTTAATAATTGGTTGCATGGTAGCTCACCCTTATTTATTTGTGCATGTACCGGAAAAATCATATTTTTGCGATGATCGTATAACGTATTTGTTATACGGGAGCAGATGAAGGAGCGTCGTCTAATCCAATACAAGTGAAGACGGAGGAGGAAGGATAGTAAAGAAAAACTCGGGTTATCTTTAAGTTGAAATCTGAGTTTAAATTTATGTAATTAATGTGAGATATTTTATATTTTCAAATGAATGACTGTAGAAATGTTACAGTTTTCATATTATTTATGTAATATCAAGTATGAGAATTTGGGATGTTACAGGGATGACAGAGAAAAGATTGGAGTGAGAAAGATGAAAGAGAAAAGATTCAGAGGAACGAGAGAGGTGAGTAAGGGTTTGGGGGGTTTCTTTTTTTTTTTTTTAGTTTTGAGAATGAAAATTATTAAAATACCCTTAACCTTAAAACTTAGAATCCATTATATATAAGGATATTTTTGTCTACTAAAACTCGGTACACATTACTAAAATGTACCAACTGAAAAACAGGCATACGCGCGTTAGCAAACCCCATATATATATATATATATATATATTGAAATCTTTCAATACCACATGTATACGGGTGTAGAAAACTTTTTTTAATTGGTGGCATAGTAGTACATGACAATGATTATATGCGATGGTGTATCCAAAGTGAAAATTAAATGTTGGAATATGTTCCTCCAAATAATAGAGGCTGATCAATTTTTATATTAATCTAAGTCATAAAATCAAATAGAATAATTAAATTAGTTTAAATTTGAGTATAATTAGATTAAGAAAAAAGTAAATTAGTTTGATTTAAAATGTGAGGGAAAGGTATAGATAAAGAAAGATAAAAAGTTAGTGTATAATTGGATGGTTTTGCACATGCAAGATGTCCCTATCAATGGGTTGATTAAAGAAGTAGCGAGGTAGTTGGGGATATGTCTGAAAGATGTTTAATGTACTGGGATTTGATCTAGCTCAATGGAAGACTAAAAATTCAATCCTGGCCTCTAGGGCACTCCAAACTTTTCAAGACATAACATCACCAAATGGAATGTGGATTAGGCCTACGATGACACGGATCCAACCTTACAATTCATCTAAAGCCACTCAAAGGACTACCTGCTGTTTAAACTTTACAACATGTCCCAAACCAAACACTTCAACACACTAACACCTATCAATCATAGCACTCCAAAACCACATATATATATATATATATATATATATATATATATATATGCTTCTGCTCGTGGGATACTTAAAATAACTAGTAAATTTTAACCAATTGTTTCGATGACCGGATTTTACACAATAATATTTATTTTTCATGTAAAATTATTACGTTTATTCTTTGAGATTTTACATCATATAAGTATACAATTTATTTTACAAGTCAGTTATTAAAATGATATCAAATATCTTAAGTATATTATATTGTAATTTATTATGTGTTAGACTTATTATATCACTTTTATTGAATTATTTATTAATGTTTAGTTCTAATATATAATATATAATATAATATATATATATATATCAAAGTTAAATTTAAAATTTATTTATTAAAATTACTTTTTATATATTGTAAGGTAAATTGAGCAAACTTCTTTTTCTCTCACACCTATTCAACATTTTTCTCTCACTTTGCATGTGAGCAAAGAAAAAGAAATTATGTATTATTTTTAATATTACAATAAAATCAAGTTAGATATCATTTTATAAACTAAAAGTTATTAATATTTAAAATAGTTTATTATGAACAAAATGTTATAATTGATATATGTGAATTAAAATTGAAATTAGTATCTAATGTTAGCTACTAATGTTTTAATTACTTACGATATTAATTCTAAATCAGTTTCTAATTTTAAATTATAAATGAACTTAGATACTACTTTTTTAGTAACTAGAAATCAATTTAATCTCTAATTCACAACACAATTGTAATTTTTTATTTATAATATATATTAATGTAAATTTAAATAAGATTTAATTCATAAAATGATATCTAAATTAATTAATATAATAAAAAAATATTTTTTGTCTCTAAAATTAATTGTTATTTATTAATTTTTTTTAACTTTAACAATCATATTAACCTTTAATGTGATATTGAAAAAAAAAATATATCAAAAGTTATAGATTGAAAATAGGTTAATAGTGACCGACTATCCTCTTTTTCTTATTCAGATCCGTCCATCCTTCCAATTAAGCACAACATTTGGCGTTTGGAATTAGGGAAACTAAATAGCCTCTTATTATTTTCTGAACGTGCGCATAAAAGTTGATGTTTATGTGTGTTTGTTTGTTCATATGCGTAATTATTATGTTTTGTCTCAGGTATATGTTATTATCCACGCATAGAAAATCCATGTTATATATTATTATGTTACCTACCTACTGGATCAAAATCATGAACCCATAGACAAAACAATATTAAAAAATAATAAGAAACACCATTGTTTGAAGAAAATGACTTGTCCCTACAAATGTAATCTTTGTAATGAAATGCTATGATAATGTGAAGTGAGCCATGGAATATATCATAGCTAACGAAGGATATGTGTGATGCTCTTGACAGTGCTATTGCAGAGTCTTTTTTGCCGTCTTGTAAAGGAACATTTGTTATCTACTATCTCTAATGCGTATTTTGGATTCCCATTTTTTTATTCCATATCCAAAATAAATATCTAAATTTTGTACACTCTATCGTGTAACTTGTAAAAATCCATCCACATTGATTATAAATAAATAATGGAGTCACTTTTTTTCCATTCACATCATTACAATTGTGATAAAAATTTAATGAAATTTATAATTTAAAATTGAGTACAACCTCAATTAATCATGTTTTTAATTAATAGTTTCAAATCGATCCCTTGCATTGACCAGGATTTGCTAAACCCTATTAATAATAATTTGTTTATGATTTATCATTTTTTTTTTGTTCATTTGAATTCACCAGACTCGAGTTAATGGTTTTAATCTCGTTACATTATTTGTATAAAGATACTTTCTTTTTTTTAACTTGGGCAAGTGATAAATATTTCGTCATTTAAGGAAATAAGGAAATTTATTTATGCCAATCCGATCTAAGTTATTTTTTGCATCCAAAAAGGCTAAAGTTAGATAAATATATTCCAGAAATAAGTACAGAAATAAATTTAACATCGAAACATTTATCTTTTTCCACTTCCAGTCTGAAAGGAACAAAAAGCGAGTTATAGATAAGATAATAATTGCTTTCAAAAGTATATGGACCAAGCTAGAAAAAGTCAGAATAAGTGAATCAAATACAATATTGAAAAGTTTACGAGAAGATTAACTGAGTCTAACTCTTCCTCTTTCTTGCACTAAGATCACACATTACCACGAAAACATAAGGGAGTTGATGAAAGTTTAGCAAGGTAATGCAAAAATTAAGAAAAATCTAAATTGTTAAGTAAAAATAACTCAAAATGCTTATTTATTGAGAATTGTTATTGTAACTCTCTTGGCAGGTTATGTCCGGCTGACATCCTAATAAATGAAAATATGTCTTACTATTATGTTAGTTACAAATAGTGTGAGTTCTCACTTCTCATAATAAATGAAAGAAAACGAAATAAAAGAGAGTGAAGGAAAATGAAAATAATATTAATATTATTTTTTTTGTAACAGTTTTTCAATTGTTATATTCCAAAAGGAAAATTAAAATCATTTTACATTAATTAAGTTACAATTGTAAAGTTAATTGCTTAAATTTAAAAAAAAATCTAAGTTTTATAATTTTATGTATAATAGAAAACAAGTCAAATGCATCCTTGTTTCATCTTCTCATGGGAAGGATAATCACTTGAGCAACTTAACTTTCACCTTTTTATATTCGCATTTCCATAAAAATCAGTAGATGCAAACACCCATTATTCATGCCTTTCGATCCGTCTAAGCAACAAATAAGACGTAAATGATACTCACTAGTCAAAATTCAGTCAATTATATAATGTCTGATGTGTTCATTAAGAGCGTATGATAGTAAAGTATTATATACTCATTTCATAAATGATTACATTGTGTCGTGTATTAAATACAAGACACTGCTAATGCATTCAAACACATATCAATGATTAATAAATAATAAATATTTTTTAATAGAGCAATTCTTAATTTCTTTTAAACTCGGAAAAGTATCTTAATTAGTTATTAAAAACTATGTAGATTAACTGGTATTTAATGAACTTTAGGTTCTCTCTTGATTTTCTTTTTGTGGACGAGGAAAAAGAAATTGTATATGCTTACACAAGAGATCGTGATTCTTTTATGTAACTTTTATGGATTACTTTTCTTAAATTTCAATATTTTGTCTCCTCAACAAATTAAAATATTGTTGATGGTCTCTACCTTATAATTTTTTTCATGACATATATGTTCTTTAGCCATGACTTAATTAATTAAATATAATAACCCTAACATATTTAATGATTTTTTATATATGATCCAAATTGCTGATAACCTCTCACTAGTCACAAATATATATATATATATATATATATATATATATATATATATATATATATATATATATATATATCCTTATAAATTCTTATAAAGTTAGACTTTATGAGTTCAAATATATATACCTAAATTGCTAATAATCTCATCCATTGATTATATAACAACTAAATTTGACAATGATTATTAATGCAAACAAAACCAAATGACATAGATTCGTTATGAAATGTGTACCATGAAAATTGCGTGAAGGTGACTTGTACACGACTATTTTCAACTGATCTTTTCTTTATCTCAATGAGATAAACATAAAAACCTTAATATACAAAGTGTAATTTCTGAACAATAAACAATATATTTATAAAACCAAATTTGTCCAAAAGACAACATATGCATACATAAAATGAGGCATAGAACACCAAACATATAAAAGTGACTAACTCTCACTAAACAAAGATTCCTCAGAGACGTAAAATACATATATGAGCAAAATAATTATGAAAGACTCTGGGTGTAAGAGCCTTATTAAGGATTTTTTATCATGAAGTTTATTCTTAAGAATTTTATGGAAATTTTTTTAGTGTATCTTTTTTTAACAACCAGAAACTTGATTTCAATGTGTTTTGACTTACTCGAGCTCTTATTATTGCTAGAATACGGTACAATTAATTTTTTGTCATAGTATAACTTAAGTGGTCTTTCAATTCCTTCCACAATGTGCAACTTTGTGACAAAAATTCAACCATATTCCTTGATTTAATGCCTCAATGGTACAAATTCTACAACCATAGTGGATGAAGCCGTAAGGGTTTGCTTGGCACTAGGACAAGAAAATGTAAATTGAAGCGAATCTTAAACTATCTTGACATCTTCCAAAATTGAGTTAGAATAACTAATGATCTCTTATTGATGTGACCTTTATATGTCATCTTATAAAACCTATGTTCTCTTGAAATACCTCGTAACTCTTTTGGTTGATTTCCAATTATTCATTCCTGGATTGCTTAAATATTGGTTAAAACCCCAACTGTGTATGCATATCTAGACATATACATACTTCAACCTCCCTACAGCTAAAGCATAGGAAATCTTCTGAATTTTCTAAGTTTTTTAATTTACTTTTGGGCATTGATTGAGACTGAACTTGTCTCCCTTAGAAACTGGAGAATCCCTTGAGACAAAATAAAAATATAGGGACCAAATTGAGACAAATACACTGACACGTAGTCTGACAGTGACAAGTGGTACTATTAGTGCCACGTCACACTGTCATTGCCATGTGACATAATATCAGCTTGACACGTGACAAATTTTTATTTAAAAAAATAAAAATATAAATATAAATAATTAAAAATATTTAAAAAATTAAAAAAAACACGAACAAACATGTGACACCGTCTTTAACAGTGTTAGTGCGAAACTAACGATAATGACCTAATTATTTCAATTTTTCAAAAATAGGAACCTAATTGAAATAAAAAAAAATGAGGAACCTAATTGAGAAAAGTCATCGAAAATAAAGACTATCTGAATGATTAAACCTTTATCGATAATAATAAAAATTCATTGGTAATTTTAGTTTACTAATATATTAACAACAACAATTTTTTTTTGTTAATAATTCGACAGTTGTAAATTCTTCGATTAATATTATTCAATAATTACTAAAAAAACTCTAGTCATTGTCACAATTTTGTCTTATTCATCATCCTTTTCTTTCCATTCTTTTTTTCTTCTTCTTCCTCTTCTCCTCCCCTTTTCCTATCCTCCTCATCTTCCTTCATCTCCAATGTTGTCATTAATGTCACTATCTTCAACTCTTCTTCTTCCTCCTCTTCAGTCAACTCTGGTCACCACCATTGTCGAACCATCATCGTGCCATTATTGTTGTGGTGCCATCGTCTCTCTTGTCATTGTGTCCCCCTTCTCCTATTCCTTTTATTCTTCTTCTAACTCATATTCTTATAATATATAGAAAAATCTCATTAGACTTGATGAAAAATTTAGCGCTCATTCTATTAACGAATTTATTGACCAAGAAATATGTATAACAAATTATTTAAAAAATGATTGTCAAATACATTTATCAATCGACAAAAATATTCATTAATCGATAGTTAAATTTTAAAAGTTGCTAATAAATTTGAGTTTATGAAAAAAATTATTTCTATGAGTAAGCATCTTTTGATAATTATAAAAATTCTGAAGTAAATTATTGTAGTTTTCTAACAATGTACAATGGTTGAGTTCACAAGCATTGAACATTAAAAAATGTGAACAAAATATTTTATCAATATTTATAGCGACACTTCAATGTTTGATAATATTTTATAAATTATGTGAGGTATTATGGAACTTAATTAGTTGTGCTTATGAAATTGATACGTGATATATATAGTTGAATACATCCTTTGGGAAGCCATAAAATAAAATCAACATTAAGAAAAGAACATTACTTAAGATGATGATTCTTACTACAATTGTCACTGTATTCAACTTTTAATTAGACTTCTTATTATACCCACTTTATAGAGTGAATCCACAATTTCTTTCTGAAATGTGTTGATAATTTTTAGAGTATGTCCATAAATTATTTTTTTGAAATGTGTGGATAATTTTTTACAGTATGCCCATATTTGTTTTTTCTGAAATATGTTAATAATAGATACGAGGATGGTTGCTACACAAACCATTATTATATTACTGTGACAATAATATAAAAGTTATTATCTTATAGAAACGTTACTATGATTCTTAATAGTTGTCCAAGTTATTTTTTCTTTAATGATTTTATCAATAACGATAATTAGGAAGCTAATTATGAAAAACATTTTTTTTATCTAAAGTTGGAAGTCTTTTTCAGTTATGCGAACTTTATTTTCGTACACTTTTCATCAGTTTTTTGCAACTATTTTCGTAAAAACATAGATAAGTGATATGTTTTAATTTCCAAAAACATATCTCTTATTTCATCTGTTTTTAATACTAATAACACACTTCACAAAGTTTCCATTATTTGTGAGATTTTCTACGTTATTTTTTGGTATTTAATTTTCTAAATTTATTTAATGAATTTTCAGAGTCTAAAACTGATCAGTTTGTTTTATTGTTTCTTTGTGTAAAACTAAGTATGGAGGTGATTGTACTAGAAATAATGACTGAAAAGGTAACTTTATCCACTTTTATATTTGTAAATGAAAAAAAAAAAGTACACAATACTATGACGATTAATCCTAAAGTCATGTATAGATAAAATAATTATAAAAATAATTTTATATATTTATAAAAGAAAAAAATAATGAAAGATAATATTAAATGAAATAAAAAAAATTGGATGTGGAAATAATGTTAAAATATATTCTTTCACAAGTGGAGAATTCATGATCTTGGCATCACAATAACTGTGAAAGATAAAAAAAAATACTTATTTGTATCCAAATTCATCTAATTTTTCATTTAATTTGCTCGCAATTAATCTAACAACATTATATTTAAACAATACTTGCAAGCAATTTATGTAACTAACACTTTGAATTAAGCATATAGTTCTTCCGCTTCATTCCAAATTATTCCACAAAATAAAAATAAGATATTTTATTATAGTATTCAGTCACAACCATCATAATCATCGTGTCACAATCTCTAATACAATAAACATGTTTGTCAGTTTGAAACTATCACCATTATAGAGACTAAAAGTTTATCATTATATTAAAATTGTTCTATAAAAAAAATCTCAAATTTTAATTAATGAATTTTCATTCCAATATTTTTATTTTTAAAAATTCCTTCCAAATGAAAAATATTCAATAAAAATAAAAATAAATTAAGTTAAAATTCAAATATTTTATTTAAATAGAATTAAATTAAATTTATCTTACATAGTCTAAATTAATCGTTACTCTTAAGTATTATCGCATCGCTTTATGTTTTATATTATATTTTAAATTATTTTTTCAATTCATTTCAATTATATTCTTTATAATAAAATTGTTAAATAATTTAACTCATCATAAACATAATTCAAAATATTATTTTATAATATGTTAAAATACTTTTTAATCACTTTATTTATTAATATTTAAGTAATACTTTTATGTTATAAACCATTACATTATTAACGATAATTTATATTTAAAATTAAATTAAAAAATCCAATTAAAATTTACTAAAAAATTTCTGTAATTTATTTAGATAAAATTTTTTTTTTTGGTTTTTTCTCAAACCAAATTAAAATTAAATTCAACATTTTAGTTAATTATTTTTTTCTTTTCCTCGTCGTTTTCTCATTTAAAAAGAATTTAAAAACCTGACTGGCATCCTAATTTAAAGAGACCAAATTCCAGTCAATTTTTTAAAGCAGTTAACCTTTTTCGACATTGGAAATTCAGTTACATGGCAGTAAATAATTTCTTTTTTCAGAACAAGTCTATTGCTGAAGAATAATTGTATTTTACAAGTTTACAGTTGGCCATAAAAAAATAATTAATTAATTGAATTTTATCCATTTTTAAATACTTAACTATGATTATGGATAAGAAAATAAATACTTATATCTATAAATATTTGTCAATAAAATTCATCAAGAGAGAGTTGATACTTATAAATAGGATATTTTAATATCTATTTATAAATAAATTGAATGCGATATATTATCTATATGTATTCATTATTTACAAAAATTTAAAACTAAAATTGAATTTATAATTAAATTAAATTTAATTAAAATTAAAACTAATTTATATTTTAAGGATTAAATTTAATTAAAATTAAATTTTAATTTAGCTTATATTATGTTTTAAAATTTTATTTTAAAATTTTATAAAATATTTATTTAAAATATTATGAATACGGACGTATTTTTACAAATTTTAAAATATTCATAAATAATTTTTAAACGAGTATATAATGAATAATAAATAGATTTTTTTATTATAAATTAGATAAAGATAAATATTATCTGATGTCCATTTTCATCCCTAAGTACATTCCATATTCTCAGAGTTGCGCGCAAGTATTTTGTTGCTTTTACCATGTGTATGAGATCCATCTGCAACTGCGAGGTGCCATACATGTCTGTCCTCACGTGTAAAATGTTCTTAACTCCCACCCCTAACAAAGAATGTCGGACACTAAACTTTATCAGTTCAACTCTGATCGACCTCAGTATTACATGCCAACACAACTGTTTTTCTTAATCATTCCTCATAATATCACTACATAGTATCACAGTATTTATAATGATAAATACAATGCTTGTGTAATGTGCTACATTTTGGTATTTTCCAGTCCAGATTCTGTCTACTGAATCATATGAACAAGATAGAGAACAAGAAAGAAGGGGAAAGGAAAACATGCTTTATTAGAACATTTAGTTAGAGTGTTAGATATTGACACTGAGTGACAGAGGTGTGTAAAAAGGATCGAGTATGAAAAATTTAGGATCCATAATTTGAAGGGACATGGCAGCTAGCTAGTTGCCCCAAGGATTTTTCCTAGGGTGACATGACATGGTGAGAGAATATATGTGCTAAAAGTAAGCAATATATAAAATAAGGTTCCTACTGCACATGATATTAGGGACCAAATGATGCATGTGATACTTCAAAGTTTCCATCCACTGTCATCCAAACCCTCAACAAAAACAACCTAACGAATGGATGCAGAGACTCCACGATTTTAAAGAACCTCACCCAACTTCACTCATCTCTAATCCTTAACAAGCTCAGGGTCACATCAATGCCACTAGGGGTATCACCTACACTTTTCTTTTTCTAGTCATAGGTTTCTCCTACTTCATTTCATAAAAACTAATGACATTCAATATAAATTTTGATGATTGTTATGAAACGTGATTGTATAGAATGTGTTTGATGAAATGCTTAGGTGAGATAAGAATGGTTTAGTAAAGGAAGAGAGTAGGGCCATATGTGCAATTTAGAATGCGTCGATAACATGATGGACTGAGAGGAGCGGGAAGGCATTCACATGGGTGATACTAAGTGATGAAGTCAGTCCACGTTACTGTTTTGGGGTCCCTCCCTCCTTTTGATAGTTACCGGGCATTGGTACTAAATCCGTACACCACCACTTGTTTTAGGTTTGCTCTTGAACGAGGAGGTACGTGCAGCAATACTTTTTTCAATTGCCTCTTTGATTTATTACCAGATTAAGAAGCCATGCACTTTTCATATCTCTCACTCCTTCTAAGCCCCAACCCAACACTTCCATGAGCAAGATTCCTAGCTAGCCCACCCATGTTGCTCTAACTGACATTCTTCTCCGACTACATCATCCATTCAATTATCATCTTCATCAATGCTTTTCCATCCACGACTCAGATTTGCTACCCCATTTTCCTATTCAGAATAAGCATTGCACCCACTCTTATTGGATTGGGATTTGCTTCTAATAGCCACTGTCATTAGAGACTCACGTGAGACCCCAATTCTAACACTATTTTATTTTATTACCCTAACCATTGTCAACACTGTGTGAAAAGGAAAAAGACTACTTCCCTCGTTTTGATTTGTAGCAAGATAAAACAAAAACACACACAAAGCCCCATCATAACCATTTTACGACTGTTGTTTTGTGTTATCTCTATCGTGTCTTTCAATTAAGAAACTTGTTGAATCAAGCAAAACTTCTATGAAAGTAAAGTTCTTTGTACTGAACTTTAATCCAAAATCAATAATCTCGAGACAATAAACCAAAGGCTCAATGATTTTGTTAGTATCTTTTAAGACTTGTACGTGTAGATAAAAGGGCTTCAAAAGAAAGCAATTAAATATGGTGTGAATGATTTGATGTCATTATATGCTGATTGGGATCTGCATACCCCATTGCATGACTATTCCTTCCATTTTCTTTTTCTGGCGTCTGCAATGCTAATCACACTTTGTAATTTTGCTGTCAAGAAATAATATGCTTTCGGGGCATTCTAGGAACAGGAAAAGCCAAATAAATATACAAAACAAAAAAAAACAAGACAGCAACACCGAACCTACAATAAAAATTAATAAAGAGAAAAGAAACAAACACCACAGAAGGACGATGTCCAATATAACTAATACCTATAATAACTAACTAGCATTAGGACATTCTGAAACATGAAGCACTGATCATCTTCCAATCCTAAATAGAAAATGAAACAAGAGAGAGAGAGAGAATGGATAATAGCAGTAAACGAAATTCTATTCAGAAACAGAGAGAAAGAGAGGGAAGTTCAAACTAGCCAAGCCATCACAAAAAATCTCTCTTTTCCCACTTTCCTTGCAACTGCTTGGTCTCGAGAACTTCGTCACTCCCATCTCTTCATCCACGTTCTCAACACACTCCTCCGCCCCGCTATCCTCAGCATCACACTCTTCTCTGCTTTTCTCGTTTTCATTTTCTTCTTCTTCTTTCTCTTCAACACCTTCCTCAACATCACAAACTTCATCTTCACTGTCCGAAAATTTCTCAAACAAACACAGCCTGAGCCTACCATCTTCGCGCTCAGCCCGGAAATAAGGGCAAGGAGAAGGACAAGCCACAACTTCCAATATCAGCCTTCCTCCTTCGCGACGTGGCCGGACTTGAACGCCACCCAAATCAGTGATTGTGGTAAGTGGCGGTGGAAAGTTGCAAACCCGGTTCACTCTTTTGGACTCCCAACTTGCAACGGTAGTTGTAACATCAGTAGTAGTAGTAGTAGTAGAAGTAAGAGTACTATATATGGCAGCGTCAAAAGAGAACAAGGAGATGTCATCGGTGCTGTCGCCGGCATTGCTACCGGTCTCGCTGCCAAGGCTTTCGGTGCACATTTCCAAGCTTTTGTCACTGAGAATTGAGGAGGAGCGTTTAACTGTGGGGTGGACGTAGACAGAGTCCTCTGTTTTGTTGTGACAGTCGGAAGATTGTGAGAGAGTTTGAAGGATACTCCAGCCCCTACCCTCTTTGGATTCTGTGTGGCCCTCGTCGCATTCATGGTTGGTGAGTGGTTTTTCGAGAGAGGCAGAGAGAGACGAAAGCGAAACTGAGTTTGTGTTGGTGTTGTTGGCAGTGGTGGGAGAGGGTTGAGGAAAATTGGAACCTTGTTGTAGTGCAAGTTTGAGACTGAGTACACGTGGCTCCATTACGCAGGGTTCGAGACAAGATTGCAACCCTTGGCAGACACTAGAGGAAGACATTTGCGCGTGTCAACACTGAACAGTGAAAATGTCAAAAAAACAGAGGAAAAAAAAACAGGGGAGTTGTGAGTTTGTTTGAAAATGCTAAGGTGAGAGTGGGGATTTTACAACATGTTTGGAAGAAAGATAGTTAGAGGAAAAGACATGGTTACAAGGTTTTTGGATGAATTGAAAGTAAATTGGTTCCTTGGGAAAGAGAGAAGAGAAGAATGAACATGAAGACGAAGGAAAGTGAAAAGGGTGGGTCTAAATATATAGTTGGCAACCCTAAAGCTGCACTTCACAAAACTTCATTTAGTTAGTGCGGGTAGGGTCCATAACTAAAGTGATGGTAAACAAATAATATGTTTTTTTTTTCTCTCCAAGAATATTACTAGAATATCATTTTGCAAGTGTTAATTTTACATTTTATTTATTTTATTTTTTTATTAAGTTAATGCAATAAAGGTATCTAAGGTATGATGTAATGTAAATAAGGAAATGAGTATAAATAATATTTAAATTTAATATATGATTATGCCGTGGAATTTCATTACAAAATGTTACCAGATATAATAAGCATACGAAATTATTATATAAATAGTACAATCAATATTTTCTTTTTAAGTATCAAAATGGAAGATAATTTAACACACAGACATTTAATTTGACTCGATTAAAATATCAATAAATTATAATCTACATTTTCAAGCAAATTTGATTACACACAAATTATAAAAAAAACTTTAACATGGGTAATTCTTTTTTATATCTAGAAATCAAAATCAAGAAAGAATGTCAAATTCCTTTCCTACAAAAATTAGATGGTCTAGGAATTATGGTTAACAAGAATAACTATAAAAGTTTCTTAAAATAAAATAGTAATATATTTTTATGTTCTAAAACTTTTAATGTGCTACTACATATTAAATGATTTAATAAAAGTAATATAGTATTTGTATATATAAAATAACTTAGAAAATGCACAGTTTACATGAACTAAGACTAATTGATATATGAAATAACTGTTTTTAATGTTGTTTTGGAAGAATTCTCATTCGCGGTAAAAATGCAAATGTTGTTTTAGAAGAATTCTCATTCACTCATTCGGTAAAAATGCAAAAACAATAATGAGTAGGCAATAATATAATTCAAAGTTAAAACGCACTCATAAATAAATATTAAAAATAAAAGTTACATTATTTATATTTTCAATGTTTATTTTCTCTAAACTTATACATGCTTATCTATCTTAACTTTTAAGAATTTGCTATATTTTTATATTTTATATCTTTTGTACTGTAAATGGTCTATCACTCTTCGGTCTTATAATTTTAATCTCGTTTTAGGATAGTTTAGAACAAAATATATCATATATCTTGTATACTGAAACTTATATTCTACTTATCGAGGTTTATATGATAATTGTCGAGGCCTATATGTTGTCTAACAAGGCTTGTATACTGCTTGCCGAGACCTATATGTGACCTATTAAGAGTTAAATATTGTTTGTCAAGGGCTATGTGTTGTCTACCAAAATTAGGAGTCACCTATAACTAGGTAATGCCTGTCAAAGGCTACATGTTGTTTATCAGAACTATGTGTCGCTTACCAAAGCTAATGGTCAATTACCTGATCACAAGCCGACCTGTATAACTATCACTACCCGACCATAAATCGGTCAATCCTACTACCTTTCAAAATAATAATGCTAATAGCGTATTACTTTGTAACTTAGCAGAATTTGGATCAATCAACTTGTTCATGAGGTAAATGGGTCATTGACCCCACCAGTCCATATAGGTAAGGACGCACAAACATTATAATTACTCTATAAATAGTATAGTCATCAAGGTAAATAATGTACGTTCATTATTATAACACTAATCGGTGTCTGACGCACTTAACTAACTTGAACGTTAGAGTGTTTTTTGCATACATATCCTCTTAAGTCTTAAAGAAATGTGAATTTAGAACCTCTCAATTTGAAGAATAACAAAATTTTTTTGAAGAAGTTTGAAGAGTTTACATAATGTATTCGCCCTTGTAAGAATTTTATTTTATTACACTAAAATTAAATATTATGTTAGTTGTTTAAAATATCCGTTAACTTTAAGATCATTAGAAAAATATAAATTACTTTTATTTTATTATGATCTGTATTTTATTATAATATGTTGTGAGTTGATGTTTTAATTTCTTTGGTTAAAATAATAATTGGAGCCAATTTTTTCATAATGAAAATTAGTGGGTGAAATTATAATCAAATAAATCATTCCATTCATTTGTTGGGAAGTATTAAATCGGTCTCTTTACCTTTATTTGTCTCAAATTAGTTTTTATTTTGAAAAATTTTCATTTCGTTAATAATACACTAACACAATTATAAGTTTGTGATTTTTTTTTATAAAAAAAAAATTAAAAATACTTTTTAAATTTTTTAAAAGTAAAAAAATGTGTCACGTGCTTGTGACAGGATAACATCAAATGTCATTATTTTAATCTCAATTTAATCTCTTTATTTTTATTTTATGTCAATTCAGTTTTAATTTCTTTTAAAAAAATAAGCAATTTCCTCACTAAATTAAAACAAAATTTAATTTGTCACTAAATTGAAACAAAATTTAATTTTTATATAAATGTCTTACAAAACTTTTTATTAAAATTTATATTTTTATTAAATACTTTAAAAAAATTAAATTTATTTATATTTAGATTCTACATTGAATTTTATTTAAAATTGTTTTTAAGTTCAAAACATTTGTTAAAAATATTTTAATCAAAATTTATTAAGATCAAAGAATTAAAACTTACTTACAATACATAAAACACTAAAATTATAACTCAAACCTAAAATAATTAAAAGATAAACTCTTTAACATATTCATCTTCAAAATCAAAAGGGATAGAGAACAAAAAAAATTAACTTGCTTGAATTTCAATGTCAAACAATGTGGAGAAATTATAAAAGAAAAATACAAGTGGAAAATGTCACTTGAAATGAGGTAACCTAGATTTATGGATAAGTAAGAAAGTAAAGACCAAAACTCGAGTGTATATTAATTATTAATGGTTGTTCATAACTTATATGAATAAAGAACCAACCAAAAGACTACAATGAAACATTCCTATCTTATATGATAACAATGATGTCATTACTATGTATAAAAATCTCATCCTATGTTCTAGAGTGAAACATATTGAAACTAAGCATGATTATATCAAAGATAATGTTCAAAAGAGGATTATACCACAAAAATAAGCTAGCTGATTTTTTTATGAAACCTCTACAAGAAGGAAGACTATACGCTTGAAAACAATATTAAACATGATATTTGTTAGAGAATGATGGATTAAGATATTTTCTTGATGCAAAATGTTCATGCATAATTTCATCATATAAAGCATCTAAATATTAGAATAACATTACACATTCTAAGTATATACATATGTATGACATAAGCCTCTTATATCTAAAAGTGGAAAGCTTGTGCTTGTTGATTTAGGAATTTAAACTCCCTGTGTTAATGTCTCTTAAAATCCATATTTCCTTCAAACTAAAATTGATTACTAACTTGATTACTAAGTCTTAAAATTATAAAAATGCAATTTTTTTTTATATTTAGAACAAAGATAAAAGCAAAAATATATAATCTATTCAAAATCATACACTTAATCACTAATTACTTATAATCAATAATGTATAATTTGCTTGTTCAATTACTAGTCCAAGAGTTTTGATACTAGATTTAGACATTATTTCAGATCCACAACAGAAGCATATCCAAACTAAGTAAAAAAGAGAAATCTTCTGACTTTCCGAACAAAAAGATGGAAAATGAAAAAAAAGAAAACAAAGCATAAAACAGTCAAAAAAAGATGGAAAATGAAAAACAAAAAAACAAAAAGGCTTTAGGGTTATTGTAGTAATAGAAGCCTAATCCTTTTCTAATTTTAAAATAATTCATTTAAATTTAAAGAGAGAAAAAACTTTGGTTTTTTTAGTATATATATATATATATATATATATATATATATATATATATATATATATATATATATATATATAAACTATGAAAAAATAATTAACTTTCTTGAATTATCCAATCAAATTCAATACATATACAAATTATTAATATTGTCTCTTCTTATATTAAATGTTTTAAAAATACAATATTTTCAAAATAATGGAGACAAAAAATATTTTTCATATTGAATCTCAAATAAAAAAGTAAAGATAATCAATGTGAAAACAATCTCAAATCAATAAAATAAATCTATATATTTAAACATATAATTAATCATATATCTAACATAAAAAAAATAAATTAACAACATATTAGAAAAATATACTCATATTAAATATAAATTGTTAAGCCAATAATAGGAATCTGGAAATGCAGATTACTATAGTGACGCAATAGAACATGAACTTAACATTTTTGTAAAATTTCAAGAAAATTAATTCTAAACACAGTTAGATTTCGGTTCTTTGTAAAATCAAAATCTATAAACTAATGGATTTGAATTTTACAAAGAATTAAGTCTTAAAATTTGTCACTAAAATAAATTTTTTAAATATAGTAACATTTTATAAATTATTAAAAATCTTTCGGCATCGGTTCCGAACAATTGGAGTCGTTTTATATATGTTTCAATTTTTCAAAGAATTGAAACCTTAATATTTTCAACAATTTTAAAAATGTCATCGTATTTTGATATACTTTATTTTTTCCTAAATCCGAAGCATATTAGGTGAAATGAAATGAACTTTTTGCATTAGTAAAGGATGAATTTATATTAATTATTAACATTTATTTATTGTAATTTTTTAAAAATAAATATTATTAATATGCATTCCACAAATGAAGATACTCAACCATATATTACCAAAGCAAATTAATCAACAAAACTTTGCTTAATTCACGAATTTTCATTATGGAGTGAAGGATTCATACCTATAAATAGAACAAAACTAAACTTAAAAAGTTCATTAGCTTATGCACAAATATTATATTATGATACGTTTATAATTTGAGTTGGTAAATGTAGTAAAATATTATAAACACATAGTATTCACAGTTTAAATATATTTTTATTCTTTATAAAATTATAAAATAAATGTATTTTGATTTTGATTTTTTTTTGTTATCCTTTAAAATTTGAAATAATAATTTATTGTTCTAATAAAAATATATAAATTTTTATTTAATCTTGGTAAAATATTTTCCTTTGTCTTTCATCTTTTTAAAAGTTTAAAACCTTTAATTTCAGTTCCTAAATATTTATTTTAGGATACATAGCGAATGCACATAATATTAGAAATTAAAAGCGATCGAATGATTTACTATTTAAAGAATCAATTTAACATGCTCATTTTTTCAATATTAATAACACATAATGTGTTTTTCCTCCTCAAAAAGGTAAAATCTAAAAAGATAGATGACAAACCATATGACCATGTTTTATGGTGGATAAATGTGAAATTCAGTTAATTGCATTTTTTCTATTTTTGTAAACTGGGTTGTAGTAAGTCATTCTTGTTGTTAACTCGATAACGGTGGCATGGATTATTATAGTACTAATGTAGAAAATTCATATCATTATGAGTTTATTATTGTATTTTTTTTCAGTAATTATTAAATAACCATTATAAAGTGACTTCATAAAATATCCTCTTTATACGTTCTAATCTCTATCAAAAGTTTAATTACTTCACTTAGAAAATGTTAAGAAGTATAATTCGGCTTTGGAAGAGGTCCAATTATTAGTATGTGCTAAATTATGATCGGATCAATATCCTGATGAATTAAAATATTTGTTTTCAGTAAAAGATTTACATGTCTCCTATTCATCTTTATTCGTGTTTAACATAAAATTTTCTAAAATTTTAGAACTTTGGTTGAAAATCAAAAAAAACAGGAATAAATTACAGAGGTAAAGGTCCACTGAATATAATTTTTAAAGCTGAATACAATTTTAGTATAAACTTAAGAGATATACGATAATTTTATATTGCACATGATTCGTGCAGAAATCGAACTTCATAGACAAAGTTAAATGATCATCTTCTGAACAATTTGGCTGAGACAATTTCATCAACCAACTAATTAATATACAATTTAATCTAAGTGAAAATTCAGAATTAGTTTCATATTGATATAGAAAGGAATATGGTGGTGGAAATGAACAGTTTTGCATAGTGGTGGTCTATTACAGTACTAAGAATAGCTTGTTTTCATGAACTGGTTAAACAAATTTGCTGCCTCAGAAAATAGAAGTCCAGTGAGGAAGAAGACACACTGTCAGAGTATTCTCTCTGTGCATGTCAACTGAACTTCCCTTCTTTACCTTCTGATTATTGTGGCCATAGGTGATGTGCCAATGTCATTACCATCTTTATGTATACAAAATATTTACACGAAATAGAAATTTTACTAAATATAATACAATCACACTCGAAGTGGGAGTAGTATCCCAAGGCACAACCTATAATCCATCTTTGCCTCTTCAACACTTCAATGATTATTATTTTATTAAAACACTAGTATTGTTATTTTGGTCTTTTAACGTCAGTTCTAGAACCGACGTCTTTGTGGGTGACATTAATCAAACGTCAGACTCAAACAGGCTCGACGTCTTTATAGACGTCGGTTACTGCATCACCCCGACATCTAAAGGATTCCATAGACGTCGGACATTGCATTAATCGACGTCTACTGCAGTTCGTGTCTTTGGGTAGCATAGTAGCACCTTCTTCCCTTTGCTAGTTTCTTCATAGAAAAGGTTGCGTCTTTTGGATCTCTTATGACATTTCAACTGAAAACCGAATCTGGGTCCTTGCCTAGTTCCATTAAAACCGCCAATGAAAACAAACGGTGACAATAGAACTAGGCAAGGACCGAAGTTCGGTTTTGGCCTAGACGTCGGGACCCTCACTAATATGACGTCCAAAACAACTTTTCATCAGGCCATTTAGACGTCGGATGGCGTGATGCGACGTCTGTACAGCGAAAAAACATAACTTTCCATCTACCTATGAGACATATACACGTCCGTTAGGAGGGGCACCGACGTCTATAATCGAATATAGACGTCGGGGTGACGATATTAGACGTCTCTAAGGTGAAAAAAAATAACTTTTCACCTACCTGTCAGACATTAAGACGTTTGTTAGGAGGGGCCCCGACGTCTATAATATTATAGATGTCGGGGCCCCTCCTAACAGACGTCTATATGCCCACTTATTTACGAAAATGCCACCGGTCAATAATTTACGTTGATTATTTTGTGGTACAACGTCTACGGAGTGACGTTAAAGTCCAATTCTACATTAGTTGAAGCAGACTTCTTATTTTTTGTGTACCAAATATATCAACTGATAGTCATAAACTAACTCTTTTATATGCATAGATCTACTTCATCCATTACAAGAAATTCTTAACAAACACCAATTTTCTAATTGCATGTCAATTTACAAATAATTTTTTTATGGTCAAAACCTGATAGTTATTGATGGTGTTAAAAATCAATTATAATTTTTTAAAACTATTTTAATTATTATTACCTTTTAGTTTATAAATTAATATTTAAATTATTCATATCTTACATTAATCAAATTAAGTTTCATATATCTCAAGAAAAAGCTCAATGTAATTACTTATAGATATTTTAAGAAAGAATCACTCATTAGATATAACATTAACGAGACATTAATTCAATTCACACATAAGAATTAATTTCATCTTTAATCTAAAATTTTAAAATAATAAATTTATGATATTTTATTCTTATATGATATTCCATTTTTTTATTTTCTATTTAAAATAGAATTTAGATTCATATTTGATTTCGTAACACTTACCAACTATGTTATGCTCAATTAGTTGCAGAATATGATTTTTTTTATGCAAAACACATTATGAAATTATAATAAAAGACATATTATTACAAATATAAATGTTGGTTTCCTTTTTCGTTAACGTGGACAGTGATGGTAAGGAATCATTGTGATTTTGGTGAAGGAATTATGGGATGTGCATTGTAAGTTAACAAGTGATATAATGAGAGGCATAGAGGTCTTAATATTATAATATAAGCTAATTAATATCAACCGACCAGGCAAGACAGAGTGACCGAAGGAATGGATACCAAAGCAATTAATGTTTGAATAATCCTCACTTTGATGTCTTCTAAGCTAAGAGGTCCCTGCTTTTTCTTGACTTTTTCACTCCATCATGAAGTTTACAACACACTCTTCAAACTCAATATGGCTATTATATTTCCGGTCAGAGAAAAAGATAGCATCACTTTGTCACTTTTCTTCCTTGTCTATCTCTCACAATCGTCAAGACTGTGTACGGGAAATTTTTATATAATTCCATCAACTATTTTGCAAAAACAGATAGTCATCAACACCAATCTTAAGTTGATTTGACAAAAACTAGATTAAAACCTGTCAAGTAACATGAAAATTAACTATAAATAAACAATACCTTATGGTTAGAACATGATAGTTTTGGCTTTGCTTGATCTCTAGGTATATGTTAGCTTTCTTAACAAGTGAAGAAACGAGTTGCACTAAGGTAGGCAGAATAGTCATCTACAAATTTTGCTGGGTGTCCTGAGGACCTTGAGGATTATCATGCACACAAAGAACGTGGAAAGTTGATGCAAAGTTTGGTTCAAAAATATCTAAACCCATCACGTTTCCTTTCCTCTTTATATAAGCTAGATGAGAGAGTATCTATGAATATGTGGATCATAAAACTGTCACATGCAAATTCACTGAAAATCTTTTGTTGAGTCTCCATCTATATATATAAGTAGTGAATAATAATGCGGAATTGCATTCTCAGACGCTGTAGCGTACATATGTGGTATCACGGTAGAAGAAAGTTGTCCACTTTTCACCCAAATACACATGGACTCACACAGATTAAAAAGAACAAGTTCTGTCGAAGTGGCCCTTACACCAAGCAACAACTTATGTCATCTGTTGTACTTAGGAGATTTGTATATATACTGTGAATAAATCTTTAAAGTAGTAATCATTCATGTGTCGGTTTCGATTCATAGAGTCAAGGCTAAATCTTCTTATATAAATAGTCTTTAAACTTTATATTTAGGTAAAAGTCTTAGTCTTCAGTGTAGTTTCCATGGTTCAGTCAAGTTGAGTATATTGTTTATTGCCTCTAGAAAGTATTTGATGCTAAAATTAGGATTTGTCCAGACATTTTGATAATAAATATATAATAAAAATAATTAACTACTTGAATATTAAATTTGTATTTATAAATTTTAAAATAAATTTTTAAACGAAATTAAAGTTAACATGATTATTCTTATTATTAATTTTATTTATGGTTTGATTGATTGGCAAATTGAATATTTCGCAACAAATCAAGGATTATTGACAGCTAGATCCGTAATTAACTGGATAATCATAATTCACATCTTAGAAAATAATTTTATTTATGTTCTTATCAAATTTTCTAACAGTAATTAGCTATTCCGTAAGGAGTTTCATAATGTATTATGTACCATGCACAAATATCTTTCATGTCCAGTGTTAGTAAATCTAAAAAAGAATCACATTCTATCCACGACTACACAGAAGAGAATATTCTTGTATGGATAACTTAACCAACCTTTATTTCTTTTGTATATAGACATCATTGTTTAGTAATTTTTCTTCTTTATTTTATTTCTTGACATGTTTACTTGTCTTGTATTTCATAAATGATCTTACATGACAAGCTTTGAGATATATGGACACTTAGCACGTGATAACGTGCTTTTGGCATGCTATTGTAACCAGTATACCAAATTACTAGCTACCGTAGTGCATATGATGGGAAAAAAATGGAAAACGTTTTGTTTAAAAATAAATTTTCACGCTCAACATGAACAACATAGATTAGTTTGATCCGTTATAAATGTGGTCCCCTTTAACGTTGCAAAACTAGGCTTAATACCCTATTTTGTCCCCAGTTTCGCTCGAAAATGTCAAATTAGTCCATCCTTTAAAAAATGAGTCAATTACGTCCTCACTTAATAAAATTTGCATCAATGAAATCCCTTCCGTTAAATTCGTACAAACAGCGTTACTTAATAAGAGTGAAAAATAATTAACGCCGTTTGTACGGATTTAACGGAAGGGATTTCATTGATGCAAATTTTATTAAGTGAGGACGTAATTGACGCATTTTTTAAAGGATGGACTAATTTGACATTTTCGACTGAAACTGGGGACAAAATAGGGTATTAAGCCGCAAAACTACTAGGTAGCATTAGTTATGAGACAAGGGTGACGTAGAAGAACAATTATACAGTACCAATCTTAGTTTTGAGACAAACAAAATGCAGTATATAGAAAAATCCTCCTCCAATAAAGGAGAGTGTATTTAAATGCTTGAACCAGGGAAGGTAGCACTCATTACTGATTACGGTGCATCTCATTCATAGTCCTTCGTAGCTAACTGTTCTATATATATATATATATATATATTATGAATTTCACGATACAAAAATTGGAAATCAAAAAGGTCTCTCGAGAGGAATATGCGGAGGAAAATAAAGGAGGGGACAAGAATATATGCGCCTTGCACACATGAAAAGCTAGGTCATTGACCTAACCATGCAATGCCCTCATAACCCACCTTCTACACCTTTGCACTTGTTTTAAATTGGCCAACCAAGGGACAACCTTTATGAAAACAATTACTGTGTGTATTTCTTTTCAAGTATATAGAATGTGAAACCTTAAATGCTAGCTAGATCTCACTATGCTCCTTCTATGTTAGTGGATCATTTGCTTAAGCATATAGATTTATAATATTATAAGCTTTTAAAGGAAGAAAAAGCAATGGATTCTCTTGTATGAGTCAAACCAATTGTTAACCAGGAGCTACCACTACGGAAGTTGAGTTCTGGGTTTTGACAATCCCAGTGCTACATTCTTTTATTTCTATGGTTTTCCACGCTCCACGCAGCCAAAGGAAAGTGAATGCAACAACAGGGCTGGCATCTATCCTTAATTATATTGTATACTTGTTCAAAATGCATTTTTCTTTTACCGTTGTTCATAACTTCTTCCTTGGCTTCCATTCTAGATCATCAATATTGGCTCTTTTTGTTATACTACCTCCTCTTTCATTGAATGTTATATTGCCCAGTACTTTAGGTTAAAAACTATGGTTGATAAGGATTTTCGATAGTGGTTGTTACTTTTGTAGCATTATTCATTGTAGACCAATGAGATGGATGTTTTCATACAATATTTACATGTGAAGTCGTTGTGGTGCATAGGAAATTTAAGTCAAAATTTTAGGAATTTTCAGTAGAAGAAGATTGATACATATAGTAATGAAAGAATCATTACATTCATTTTGGATCCTTTTCATAAAAAATATAAAGCAGAAAATTAAAATAATAAGAATAGATTAAATGAAAGGGGGCAGATAAATTGAAAGAGGGGAATAAACAAAACGAAAGGGGAAAATACTGAATAGAAAATATATCAAAAGAATGAGAAACAACTTAAATGAAAATGACTAAATAGAAAAAAAATTAATAAAACTAGATCGAATTATAGGAGAATAAAGGATCAAATAAAAGGGAAAAAAATAACTAAAATTAGAAACGATTTTCAACTTGAAACTTATAATTCATAAATAAATAAATAAATTATAATTGTATATATCCTTGAAACAAGTACTTATAACACTATAAATTTAATAAATTATTGTACCAATAAACTATCATAAACAATATCGTAATTTAATATAAGCAACAATCTCATTAGACGATAAAATTGTAATACTTTTTTAAAGGAACAAAACCCCTTTTTCTTTATCAACTCTCTCGAGTCAAAACTAAAACTATCACCCGCTCACAAAACCACATAAGTAAATGCTTCATTGTCCCTCGTCAACTAAAAGCAATATTTCTATGGTTTTCGTGCTGATACATCATTATGTTCAACTTAAGTAATAAAAAAATATTAATGTTTTTAAGTTTGCAAAATTTCAAACGATTCATATTTAGCAATGTTATTCATTTATCATTTTCTTAACATATATCATAGGACTCGTAAAGTCCTAAAGTAAACCAAAAAGCACATACAAAAAGGGAAACTAAAAGATGCATTGATTCCATTTATGAGCTAACTAGTGATGGTGGAAATATCATTTTGGACCGAAGCTTGACTTTAACCGAATCTCAACCCTCGTAAAGCAGCACTTGCAATGCTTAGATTCGAAGATAAGAAAAACATCATTGGCTAACTTCTAACAGGGGAAATACGAAGAAGAGTTTTGCAAACTATAATATTTGTTCGTGGCATCATTACATGCAAAACCCGCGCTTTTAAGAATACTTTAGATTGATGCGACAGATTTTGCTTCCTTTAATCCAGTTAGTGGTTAACAGAAAAAGTTAAACTGTAAGCTTTTAGCATACGGTTGCTTACATATTATGAACCTTATGGTACACTACACGTGTTCTGCCTCTTATTACCATATTGATGCTAATGTAATCCTAATAGTACGTAGTGAATCTGTATGAGGGTTTTCCCATACTTGAATCACGTTTTGCAGATAATAACTTCAACTAATAAATAACGAAAACAATATCTGTAGTTCTTTAACCAACTATTAATGAAAAGGTATAAATCAATGTTACAAACAAAATGAATAGTTCTTTATTTCACCTGCACATGTGGGTAGGTATTGTCAACAAAAGTAGCTTTTGTCTTTGTGATTTTGTTATTATCCTTTCTTCTAAATTTGCTAGTTTAAAAAATGGTACGTAGCCACTTAATTAGTGTATGCAATAATATGTGACAACATATTAGGGTGAAAATGGTTCTAACTTAAAAAGATAAATGTTATTTAATGTTTTTATAAGACATTTTTTTTTGGGGGTAAAACAATTGAATTGCTCTTCTAAAATAAAATTTCATTTTAAAAATATTTATTTTCACGTAAAAAAATTTATAAATATTAGTCAATTTTTAATATTTAAATAATATTTAACAATTTAATTTTCTGTAAACATTTGTGTATGAAGAGAAAATATCTAAAATTGTGAAATTTTAGTTTTCTTGTGAATTTAAAATTTTATTATTTTAATTATTTGAAATATTTTGCAAAATTTGTTTAATTTTAATTTTTTTATTTTCTTATCTAAACAACACATCGATCTTATTCTTAAAAATTATTAATTCATCAAATAGATAAATTATTCTCTAGATTACCTCACCCCAAACATATTACTAGGATTTAAAATTAAAATAACCTACGTATGGTAGGCTTACTGAACAAAGAAAAATAAAATATTTGAAAATGGTGACTTCTTTTTCCACAGAATCATGAGGTGAAGAACGATTTAGATTTTAAGATTCACCGCTAACACTTTCAAAATTTGAATTAATTTTAAAAATATTTCAATTAGGTGTCTAACTAAAGTAAATGAACAATGAACTAATGTTCCTAATCGTTTTGACTAATCAAAGTATATATTTGACTACCAAAAATGTTAATTATTAGTTTAATTAATGTTTAATTTATATGTTTAAGTTATTACTAAACTACGAATTTTCACTTCTTGAAGTTTTATTGAATTACCTTTAAGTACATTGATTTACTTATATAAATATATATATATATATATATATATATATATATTAATTTTATGAATTATTTATTTTATTTTAAGAATAGTTATATATTACTTATGTCAGTTTAGATGTAAAAAACATATTATGATTTAATATTGTAACATCCCAATATCCCACATTGGATAATTCATAATTTATATATTGTAACATTACATTTACGGTAACATCCCGTAATCTCACACTTAAAAATTCACAGTTGATATATTTTAAACTCAGATTTCAACTATAAACTCCTAAATATAACTTGAATTCTTCTAACTTATTCTTCGATCTCTTTCTTCCTTGGTATTGTTTCAGACGACATTCCTTCATCTGCTCCCGTATAACGAATTATACGATCATCGCACATACCCAAACACAAAAGAAAACACAAACAAGTAGGGTGAGCTAACATGCAACAAATCATTTATAAAACATGTATAATTACCTTGATATAAACATCATATAATAATTATGTTCGACACCCTCATACCACAGTTCCTATTAGACACTCGTCTCACAATACCCAATAGACACCACAATACCCAATAGACACTCATCCGGATGATACGTTGATGAGCGGTCACGGGAGGTTATGCACTTGTAATGACTTCTACTTCTTTTTACAAATACACTTTCAAAATACTTCATACCATTCACAAGGTTAATCCCCTCACTATGTCCAAAACCGGCACATAGACCAGGACCTCCTGCTCCTCTCACCACATAATTCATCCCTCTCTACTTGAGACTAGATGATTATTAGAGTATCAGGATAACCTCCAACTACGGGACCCTCAACATCAACATATACACAAATACCATAATATTACTGAATCTCTCCACGAGACTCATGCCATACTCATATTCCTCAACTCACATTATACCCCTACAAAATCTCCCCATAATACTCATAACATGTTCAGATGCATAAATTCAAATGCAATATAATAAAATACAATCATCGCATAAATCACACAAACTCAATATATTGCATAATAATTTAACAGTACTCAATCTGTTCAATAGGATTTAAGTTAAAAACTTGTCGAGTAGACTTCCAGGAAAGAGAGGTGCGTCACAATGGACAACTTAAGTACCAAGTCTTTCCTTAGCCAAAGTGTTCCTCAACTAGTTTTTAACAAATTTCTTATTTACAGATTCAAAACAACAGCATATAATATTTATACCGAATTTCAACATAGATAAACATACAGTAAACATTAACCATATTCACACAGAATTTCAATATATGAATAGTAATAAAATAATACTAAATCATAATATAAAAGCATAGAACTATTAAATCATAAAAAAAACATAGAAAGGTTAGCTCCCCTACCTCTATTCCAGACTTAATCTCCTGCTCCGAATTTGTTTCCCCGAAACCCTTCAGAACCTCTACTCTTCTTGCAACTAAAAATTTCTCCCTAACTCTTTCTTCTCTATTTCTCAAGCTCTCACTTGATTCCTCTTTTCTTTGTGCAAAATACCCTTCCCTCCCATGGCTATTTATAGTAAAAAAAATTTACTATTCATTAATATTTTAATATTATTTATTATTTTAATATTATTTAAAAATAATATTTCAATCATTTTCTCACCAAATCTGATCCTAATTTCTACCTACTACTTTCTTCCATGCTAAGGAATCTTAATGCTGAAAATTTATTTTTACTATTTACTTTTTACTATTTACTATTTACTTTTTACTATTCCATTAAAAAAATTTTACTAAATAAGTTACCAAAAATTTGAACCTTTCCTTCTAAAATTACTATAATTTTATATCCAAAATTTACAATTTTATATCCATTAAAATTATTATTACTAATAAAATACTAAAATTTACTACTATAAATATATATATATATATATATATATATAGATTTTTTTTTTATGGATCTTACAAATATAGGGTTAAAATTCATTGGTAATGCAAGTACTTTTTTTCAACGTTTCACTATGTTAGTGAGTAACAAAAGTTGCTGGTAAATTATAAGGATTATATTTTATCTAATGATTTCAAAGTGTTGTAAAAATAGGTGAGTTAATAAGGAGAGATGTGAATTTGGCCTAGTTCTTTTGCCCTATGGGCCAAATAAAAAAAGCAAAAGTCCACATAAAGCCAAAATAATTCCAAAAATCCCAAAGGTTATGATTAATTTATTGGAAAGTTTATTTGAGTTAATATAAGATTAGGGATGTATAAGGTTGGATATCACTTTACTTGACTTTATCATTAATATGAGCCTACTTTGTTGGATTTTTCAAGATATTGACTCTTGGTTTGTCAACTTGGATCAACCTTCTATTCGAACAACTTAGCTCGACATTCACCCTATGTTGACTTGAATTGAATTTCAATCCGAGCTAGCTTGTCTTGACATGCAATCAAAACCGACTCATATTAACCTTCAACTCAAACTGACTAAGCTTAACTATGGACCAAAACTAACTTGACTTTGGATATATGAATGGGTCAACTCGACTCAACTATAGGCCAAGTTGACTCGGCTTAACCTTAGACCCAAATCGATTTGGCCCAAACTTTGATTCGATCAAACTTAACTCAACATTCTACCAAGCCAACTAACTAAATTGAACTTTCGATTGGGACCAATTGAACTTAGCTCCACAAAGTTAAAACCAAAAAGCTAAAGAGCTAAAGTCACTAAGAATTTAGAAAAAGCAATAGGTCATACAAAATGAAAAAGAAAAAATTAGAAGAGATGCCTAACTTACCATTCTAGATAGGGAACTTAAAATTTTAAAACAAAAAGATGAGAGGATACAAGAGAAGGTTAAGAGAAGAAAGAAAGAACAAAAGGAGAGAAATAAGCAAGTAAGAAGAGAGAAAGATGAGTAAGAAAGAAAAGAGAAAGAGGAGGAGGAAAGAAGAAATAATGAAGAGAAAAATAGATGATAAAGGAAGGAGAAAGAGAATAGAGAAAAAGAAGATATTGAGAAGAGAAAGAAAGGAAAAGGAAATCTTGTTCAAACAGGAAGTGTTACTTCAACCACCTCTTATCTCCTTAATAGTAATTGAAACCAAGATGATATAAAGAAAGCTTTCCAATCTTTGAACTTTCCTCGATTTATCATTAATTCATCCTTCTTACATCCAACTTATATTCATGATAATTTTTCAAATTCACCTATTCTTCCTTTGTTTTAAACTCCTCATTAGATTTTCCAAAATCACACTTTGAGTTTATAATACCTTCTAGGTTACAATTAACTCAAAGTAGACACAAACACTTTTGTGAAATTGGCTTTGAAAGTTCCCAAACAAATTCTTTCAAAATTATCATAAGGTATTCTTCTAATTTTTCATTTAGATATATTCTGTCTATGGTACAAAAATTTATTGAATTTTTGTTCGCAAACTACTAAAGATGGATCGTTGATCTAAGAGGAATGATACACAAGTTGAAAAATAAAAAGGCAAGGGTCTTGTCATGAAGAAACAGGAAGATTTAAGAACAAATAATTTTCAAGAGGAGGGTATGATGACATATCTTTAGCCATGGTCAAGTATACTCAAGAAGAGTTGGAGTCATGTATGAAAGATGGGCCCAAGCTCTTATCATCATGGGTCATTTGTGAGTTCTTAGTAGATTAATTTTATTATGGGCCTTATATAATAGGCCAAATGGTCTAGAGTCTCTTTTGAGTCTTGTATTTGGACTTTAGGTTGTAACTAAGATTTTGGACTTTAGCTTTGAGAGTAAACCTTCTAGAAGCTTATAAGCCATTGGCTAGAGTGGTCTCCAAGTTGCTATCATTTTGTGAGACATATGTTTTGCCATGTGGCATGTTTTTAACGGAGAGGATTTCTCATCATCTATCATGCTCCTAATGGAGAATATTTCTCCTTAGTAGTGGCCATGTCATCCTCCTAATGCAGAGGATTTTACCTTGGTCTCGAAGTTAGAGTATTAGGATTTTGCTTTTACAATTTGGAGAAACCTTTAGGGTTACCTAAGCTTATAAATAGAGATGTCTTCCCCATGTAAATTCACCTTTGAATTGAGTATTATTATGTTGTCAAATTTGTGTCATACTACTCAACTTAGGTCACCAAGGCTAGAACACCTCATCTAGGTTTCCATTGGCCACCCTTCCTTAAGAGTTGGTTTAACCTCTCTTGAGAGCACCAAACACCACCATAATCTCTCCCATTACTTGAGCCATATAGTTTGAAGGAGGAGTCACCATCTCACCACATAAACCTACCATATGTGTACAATATTCTCACCATCATCAAGCTTCCGCAGTCACCAACCCATTTGGAAGTCTCCATCTTGCTTGAGTCATATAACTTGGAGAAACTTATTCCATCATGTTTACACTCATTTATATAATGTAAACTAACCTTATTACTAGTCAATGTTTGGCTTCCAACACACCCTCTCATATTGAGACATACATCTTAAACATTGAATTAAACATTAATGGATGATCTGATAGTGATTTAAAAGCACGTGAAACAATAAGTCCAACAAACAACAAATCTTGTTAAGATAAACTCAAATTCATGACTATGATATCATGTTAAGAATTAAATTTTAAATCTAACTCAACTACATAAAATTGATTTCTGAAGTAAAGTTTATATCCACTTATATATTATAAACTTATTTTATGAGTAATTAATGTAAAATTTTCTAACACAATTCCAGTTATAGAAAATACCAACCATAAACCAAGCAATATAGCAACGTTTGAGATCAACCCGTATAGTTGAATGAATATTCTAGTATAATTGTACGAAACATTCCTATGTGCAAGGCAAAAAAGTGAATGCTGAAATAGATCCTTGACATTTGAGTTTCTCCTGTATATTTGGTGGTTCCATGTTAGGATCTTGTCAAATGGTTGAATTTGTGGACCAATTGTCCTCGGTATTTTAATCTCTTTTAAGTTATTTTGTTAACCTCCATAACAAAGATAGAATATATCCTAGAGGACAACAAAGACAAACTCATCACAAATAAGCAAAGCAAACTTAGCTTCGCCCAACTCCAATTTTCATGGGTCATTCACGTCGTGAATATTATGGTACTCTATGCATGTGTTTGGTGTTTATTCAATTTATAGATGATTGTTAATTGGCTTATACTTTATATTTATATCCCAATTTTGTCATGATATAATAAACTGAAATGGATTAAGAGTGTCAACCAAATGAATTAGAGATTTTGGGTATCTGTTTTTTCAAAGTATGGATATGGATTTCACTCACATTATTATTTAATTAAGTAAAAAAAATATCTTAATAATGTTTACTAAATGATATATGGGTGCAGCTGAGATCAGACACTTTCATAACGAAGGAGATGAACATTTTTTTTCTTTCTTTATTTATTTTTTATTCTCAAGTTTTTAAGTTTTATTATAATACTATATAAAGTAAAAAAGTATATTATTATAATTTAATTGTTCTAATTTTGAATGATTTGCCGCTACAAGTTCCAACACACCTACTGTAAGAATGAGAAGCAGGTTCCTCTTTAGGTAGGGTCCTTGTCCTTGTCCTTGGCGACTATTGCCTTTCCTCTCAGCCAACAAAAATGGGTCGAAGACGTTCTTCCAGAAACAACCACACGGATCACTTGATGGTATGTCATTAAGATCATGTCTGTATACTCTTCTTCTATACATTATCCTTTTATTTTCTCACTAATGATAATAGATTCCTTTTGTTTTAAATTCTCAAAAGTTTTTCTATGCAGCTATCACATTCCTTGCATTCACAGTGCTCATAGGAAATTTTTTTATTTTATTTTACTTTTTGCCTTTGGTGTTGGCTGCATGCATCGGCTTAGGGTTTTTGGTTTGGTTGTTTAGGGTTTTATAATTTAGAATAGATGGATACATATTAGTGGAATACTGTGTTTAAGAAGAAGAATAAATGGATACATAGCAGGCTCGAAACACGTGCATATATGGGTTTGATCAATTTATCACTTTTACACTTTCTACGGGAAAGGTAGGCTTTTTTTTTATTATTTATTTTTCTTTATTATAATTAGAGATATTATTATGTAGTCTAAGATCATGACACTGTTATGGTTCTGGTCGATCTCTGATTAGCTGTTTTTGTTTCAATTTAAGACGAAATAGTTATTGGAACTTGAATACCTGTAACTATGTAATGTCTGTGTGGGAGTACCAGACTAAGCAATTATTTCTTATTTTTGCAATCTCTTTATGAAAAATTGCTTTCAACTTCAGAGTGCTCTATTAGTTTTTCTTGTTTGAAAGTATGTCACGTGTGTATGTTTGGTTCTGCTTTCTATTCTATTATTAATTATCTTTGTTTGATGTGATTTTGACTTTCAATGTGTGTATTTTATGTGTACAAGCTGGTATTGAGCAGAAAGAATCATATTTAATATTTCCTAATTACTAAGTATTTTTCATTGAAGCCTAATGATGTGGAACCAAAACCTTCCAATGGAACGGTGGAATTGCTAGGGGCATCAAACTCTCGCCATGATATCCATCTCCCTGGACTTTCCCCACAGAAGCAACCAAATTTCTTAGTGGATGGAGTGAAAAGGCCTCATGAAAGGAATCTGGCAGGGGAGCAAGTAAACCAGGATCGTGGACTTCTTCAAGAGAAGTATACTACTAAGAAAAAATCCAAATTTTGTGGTGCAAATGTGAGACGATCAGAACGCATAAAAAGTGCAATTGTTTGCTCTCCCAAAGCCAACTTTGGCATTGAAGTTGAAAATATAACTGTTACCGATAGTGAGAAAGATGAGGTCTTGGCAGGGCCAGAGTTGGTGCTGGAGCCCCCACAGGAGCATGAGTCAGAGTCAGAGCAAGAACAAAGTGAGAAGAGCTTGGATGAAAAAGTTGACTCTGTCTTACGTAGAATAGATTCTCTTGATAAGATCGTGGGATGGTTGAAATCCAAGGTCTTCTATAAGTCTTTTTAAATTCAACATTCCGCGCTATTGTTATTTTCTTGTGATCTTTGGCTTTGTATATGCTGAATGCATAACAGGTGGAAGAAAGCTTTTGTGAAGCTCCTTCTCTGGCACCTATAGGTTACAGGAGTATGTACTTTGGTTCACAGAAGAAGGTTTTTTTCTCTTCTTTGTTTACAATTTTAAGTTTCTCATGCATCTTTTAAGCTTATCTTTTAATTTGATATTCATTTATTTTTATGTTGCTTATTGCCTTACATATATATATATATATATATATATATATATATATATATATATATATGCAGATTGAAGCTTTGACAGAAGAAAATCAACGACTAAATGGAAAGCTGGAAAATGCTCTGGGCAAAATAGAAGTGGTATGTTACAACGTTATTGTCGTAGGCTCCCTTCATCTTGATTCTTATTATGGTACAAGGTATCCAATATTATAATATCTCGCAAAAGAATTGTTTTTCCTTTTTTTGTCCTCGTTGTTGCCTATCTCTACTGTGAATAATAACACATTTGAAGGAATATCTTTTTCCATGAGCAGTTTAGCATTTCTTTCATTAACTGTTACGTGTAGTTTAGGGGCAAGAAACCTTACATGGGATGGACAAACATTTATGGTGTTGTTTCTTTTGGGAATCTAAATATGAATTTAAGTCCGGTCGAGATGAGAAAGTAAAACACTGTATAAAAGTGAAAATCCATTAAATTTTAAGTTGAGAATAGTGTCAATTCCTTATATGGTTGGACTCAGATCTTATTGATATTATGTCTCTCCTTTGATAAACCTCTCTCTAGAAGTTGAATCCACAATCTTTTACACCCTTGTATTCAAATAAACTAAACTGAATTTGTTAAGTAATTGACTTTTAGTTATCTGGAGGTATCTGAATCTTTGATAATTCTACATTGTAGTACGAAAAGGAGATCCATGCTTTGATTGGTGTACTGGATAAAACGAGGGATTCTGTTAAGGATGATATGATTTCAAATCTGGCAAAATCTGTGGAAGCGGCTGTTAATGTATCCACTCAAGCAATCCATAATGTTTGTACTGCATCTGCTTCTGCTATGAAGAGAAAGAGAAATGAAGGCTGAAGTAGGAAGCTAATGCTTCTCAACTTATTGATGCATTATAAAAGTATATTAAAAACTTGACACCTAATGTGCTTGACCAGTTTACCTTGATTTTGTGAGGCTTTTGAAACTTTTTGCATGGATTCCTTTTCTTAATATAGTGATTTTATAATTGTGTGGTATTATTATGCTTCATACATTTTTCTTTTAGTTTCCAGGTATTATTATTAGGAGAAAGAAAGTTAGGCTTTAATATGTTTTAAATCTTATAAATATGCGATGATATGACCCAAAATAAGAAAATGGAGGTTGTTCAAGCATTTTGATTTTGATTATTAATTATATTTTTCAGGCATTTTCTTAGGAAGTTGTCAATTGTTTTTATGGAGATAAAAATGGAAAACTAAAATATGTTTATACATAAAAACAGAACTATTAACTAGCATTACTATTTATTGAAATTTATTCAAAATTAAAATAGATTTATAAAATAACTGAGGCAGGTACAAAATTGTAATTTTTTAAAAAAATAATTGATATTTTTTAATGAAAACAATATAAATATATTATAAATATCCTTTTTATATCACAAAAATATCACTCTTTTACTAAATGTGTCAAGGTTTTTAATGTTTACGTTGTACTAATTAGTTGTATTTTACGATATTATTCTCATTCGATTTCATGACATGCTTCATTTAGTTTATCAAAAGAATTATTGACTCGCTTTTTTTCTAGTAGAAAAAGTTCAAACCCCAAAGAAAGAGGATAGTTATTGTATCTGCAAGGGCCGAACGCCGTACGGAAGGATCCATGTGGGCGGACGCCCAAGCTAATTGGGCGGATCTCCATGCGGACGAGGCGGACGCCCATATCATATGGGCGGACACGACGAGCAAAACCGGACGCCGTACGGAAGAGCCCACATGGGCGGATCCCGCATGGGCGGATCTTCGCGGACACGGCCAAGCGAAACCGGACGCCGTACCAAAGAGCCCGCATGGGCGGACCCACATGGGCGGATCTCCGTGCGCGCGAGGCAGACGCCCATTTCACATGGGCGGACGTCCACGCCCGCCAAAACACTAATCAACATGACTTAAGGAAAAGTAGCCTGGTTTAAAGGTAAGTAGAAATTAGAAGCTATCGGGCCGTTTTGGGCCGTGATTAACTTTTCACTAATCCCAAGCCCATAGCGAAAACTATAAATACAGGTCCACGGTGAGTGGTAGAGAGGTTACATTGAATGCACATTTATTGCTACTACTGAAAATAGCCACTGCTCTGAAAATGACTTTGGCATTGGAGAATCTTTTGTAGGTCTCCACCCCTCCGGATCAAGAGGAGAACAAGAGCGCCAGGAGAGGATCCGCCAAGGAGACAAGACTACGGGAGGACTTGGAAGACTTGGAACCCCACAGCCCTACACATCCGAAACATTTGGCGCCCACCGTGGGGCCGTGTGATTTAAAAAACCCAATGGTGACCACGAGAAATATGAGCTTAGACGATCCCGCTGAGATGATGCGCGTGCTACAACAAAAAATGGACGAGATGCAGCAACGTCATGAAGAAGAGATGGCGGCCGTGAAGGCCGACTGCGAAGCCCGGATAGCTCGGGAGATCGGGCGGATGAACGGGGAAGAACGAACGAAGGATAAAGGAAAGGGGGTGGAAGGAGAACGCCCGCCCCCGGGTACCGAGAGCGATAGGACTTGGAGGCCTTCCGGATCGGAGGCAGCGGAAAGCAAGGCTAAGTCGGTGCACGCGGAAAGCGCTGCCGAAGACGGGCGGATGGTTATCAAGCCGGAGCCTTCATCCACCCTATTGCTCCCATTTACCCAGAACATAATGAATGTCCAAATCTCGGAGCAATTCATGGCTCCGCAGTTCAAAATGTATAACGGAACGACGGACCCCGCGTCCCACATCCAGACATTCTCAAATGCGATGGCGTTCCGAACAGGCAATGACGCCATTTGGTGCCGAGCATTCTCGCTCTCGTTGGAAGATGAGGCACTGGAATGGTTCAACACCCTCCCCCCTAATTCAATAGAAAATTTTGCCGGATTGAAACAGCTGTTCGTCAAACAATTTGCGGCCAGCAGCACTCAAGATCTGACCGTATTCGAATTAATGACCCTCAAGCAGGAGAAGGACGAGACCTTGCGGACGTTCATGGACAGGTATCGGAAGACCGTCCGGCGAGTGAAAAGCCTGACGCCGGAGCTCGCCCTTCACTACATCCTGCCGGCTCTTAAGCCGGGGCCGTTCAAAGATAGTGTCTGCAGGCGAGCACCCAAAACAATGGAGGAGTTGAGGGAAAGAGCAGCTGATGAAATAAGGGTGGAGGAGATGAAGCTCTCCTATAAAAAAGAAAATCAAGAAGCCAGGGGAGAGAGGACGGACGGTAATAAGCCCGCCAATTCTACGGGAAAAACGTTCGGCCTTAGGCCCCGGGAGCAGAAGAAAGGACCTCGCTTCCAACAATATACGCCCTTGAACGCCTCAAGGGAGAAAATTCTCCGAGAGGCCCTAAGTGCAGAACTGATAGTGGAGCATGAGGGACTCCCAACTTTGAAGGGCGCTGACCGGAGCAAACATTGCTCCTACCACAAAAACATGGGTCACAGCACCGAAGAATGCCGGACCCTCAAGGACAAAATAGAAGAACTCGTCCGGGCGGGAAAACTTAAGAAGTACGTCCGAGACGAGCGCCCGTCGCAGTCAACCGAACGGCCCGCCCAGAGACCGGCCTACCGAAAGGATAAGCCGCGGGATCCCCGAGCGGAACGACCCCGCTCCCAAAGGCGCCCGAGCCGAAGTCGAAGCCGCAGCCGGGAACGCCCCTTGAGAGGACACATTAACACCATTTCCGGGGGATTCGCGGGAGGAGGATCATCTTCTTCCGCCCGTAAACGCCACGGTCGGGCCCTCCAATCCGTCCATCTGGTTGACAAGCCGCGTCGCTCCATGCCGCCCATTACCTTCTCGGACGAGGACTTTCACGCCCCTGATCCCGACCAGGACGACCCAATGGTCATAACGGCGGAGATAGCACGGTATGGGATAAGCAAAGTCCTGGTTGACCAAGGAAGTTCGGTCAACATCCTTTATTGGAAGACCTTCCTGCAAATGGATATCTCCGAAGATCTGATTGTCCCCTACGATGGGCAGATAGTAGGGTTTGCAGGAGAAAGAGTTGACACAAGGGGATATGTGGAGTTGAGGACGAGGTTGGGTACCGGACGATCTAGCGAGGAGAAGAGGGTCCGGTATCTGCTGGTAGAGGCGAGCACCTCATATAACGTGCTGCTCGGAAGGCCGTGCTTAAACGCTTTTGGAGCGATCGTCTCTACCCCCCACCTCACAATGAAATACCCCTCCGAGAAGGGAACTATTTGTACAGTCCGGGCGGACCAGAAGACGGCGCGAGAATGTTACGCGGCAGGGTTGAAGTTGCACGTCCGTCCCGTAAAAAGGCGGGCGGCCGGCTCGGAGGTGGCCATGGCCGACCTTGATCCTAGGACGAATACCGAGGACCGGCTGGAACCTATGGGAGAAACCCAACCTATCCTGATAGGAAAGGAACCTGCCCAAACCACTCTCATCGCCAGGGAGCTGAACCCCGAAATGGAAAAGGAGTTGAGAGCACTCTTGTGGAGGAACCGTGATCTATTTGCGTGGACGGCAGCGGATATGCCAGGCATTCATCCGGCGGTGATGTGCCACAAGCTCTCGCTTTTCCAGAATGCACGACCTATAGCCCAGAAAAAACGAAGAATGGGCGAGGAGAAGCGCAAGGCGGTCGAAGAGGAGGTAGAGAAGTTGAAGAGAGCCGGATTCGTCCGGGCTGTCACCTACACCACATGGCTAGCTAACGTGGTCATGGTGAAGAAGGCTAGCGGGAAGTGGTGCATGTGTACCGACTACACGGATCTGAACAAGGCCTGCCCAAAGGATTCGCACCCCCTACCCAGCATAGACGCCCTGGTGGACGGCGCCTCCGGACACCGAGTGCTGAGTTTCCTGGATGCATATTCCGGGTATAATCAGATACCCATGTACGGACCAGACATCAAGAAGACAGCATTCATCACAGAGAAGGCTAACTTCTGCTATGAGGTTATGCCGTTCGGTCTGAAGAATGCGGGGGCGACATACCAGCGCCTAATGGATCGAATCTTCCGGGACCAGATAGGCCGGTGCATGGACGTATATGTGGACGACATGGTGGTCCGATCGGCAGATGGAGAGGGACACATCCAAGACCTTGAGGAGGTTTTTCGCCAAGTAAGGAAATTCGGCATGCGCTTAAACCCCGCAAAGTGCACGTTCGGGGTAGCCGCCGGAAAGTTCTTGGGTTTTATGCTGACATCAAGGGGGATTGAGGCTAACCCAGACAAGTGTGACGCGGTACTGAAAATGCAGAGTCCGGCCACCCTTAAGGAAGTCCAGAGACTGGTCGGACGCCTCACTGCCTTGTCCCGATTTATCCCCAAGCTAGCAGAGCGGATGAGGCCGGTCCTGCGTAAGCTGAAGAAAGGGGCCGGCCCGTCATGGGACGACGAATGCGAGCGAGCGTTCCAAGACGTCAAAGCCATCCTAAGTAACCCACCGGTCATGAACCGCCCGGTTCCGGATGGAGATTTGCATATCTTCTTGGGAGTATCTGAAACGGCCGTCAGCGCCGTATTGATGCAAGAACGGCCTCAAGCGAGATTAATTTACTTCGTGAGTCGAACGCTCCTAGATGCAGAAACCCGGTATCAGCGGGTAGAGAAGGTGGCCTTGGCTTTATTGCACGCATCCCGAAGGCTTCGCCCTTACTTTCAAAGTTATCAAGTGATAGTCCGGACGGACTTCCCAATCTCCAAAATCCTCAGAAAGCCGGACCTAGCCGGACGGATGGTGGCATGGGCAGTAGAGCTCTCAGAGTTCGGCTTGCGCTATGAACCAAGGGGATCGGTTAAAGGCCAACATTTGGCAGATTTCGCGGCCGAATTACCCCCATCCGGCCTAGAAGACTGGAATCTGTACGTGGACGGAGCGTCCGGGCGTTCGATAAGCGGGGCCGGCATCGTTCTTGAAGGCCCCAACGGATTCTTACTGGAGCATTCCTTGATATTCAAATTCAAAGTATCCAACAACCAGGCCGAGTATGAGGCCCTGATAGCCGGCCTCGAGTTGGCAAAAGACATGGGGGCGCGGAGGATAACCTGCCGGACGGACTCTGAGTTGGTGGTAGGCCAAATGAACGGCAACTTCCAAGTCAGAGAGGAGCGCCTTTTACGATACTACCAACGAGCGGCGGAACTCGCAAGGGCGTTCGACAAAGTTGACATACAGCACATTCCCAGAGAGCAAAACACGAGGGCGGACGTACTGTCTAAACTCAGTTCGGGAAAGGAAAAGGGACAGTTGACTACTGTCGTGCGGCAGGTTCTACTTCAGCCTTCGGTAGAATGCTCGGCGGTATCCGATGGAGGGCAGGACTGGCGTGCAGAAATCAGGGAGATCATGACCCGCCAGGACGAGGGGCGGACGGTAGGTCCGGGCGAAGCCAAGAAAATCGCCCGTTACCTTATTGTGGGGGATGACTTATACCGAAGAGGATTCTCCTCCCCCCTCCTTAAGTGCTTGGGGAACGAAGAGGCATGTTATGTCATGGACGAGCTACACAACGGCGTTTGTGGTTTCCACACAGGCTGGAGAACGTTAAAAGCCCGGTTACTGAGAGCCGGGTATTATTGGCCTACCATGGAGGCGGACACAAAAGCGTTCGTCCAGCGCTGCGTTCGCTGTCAGGAACATTCCAACAACACCCATCTTCCGCCACATGCCCTACGTTCAATATCCTCCCCATGGCCATTCGCCCAATGGGAAATGGACATCGTAGGACCATTCCCAGTAGGGCAAGCGCAGAGGAAGTTCCTCTTGGTGGCGGTGGATTACTTCACCAAGTGGGTAGAGGCCGAGCCCTTGGCGACCATCACGGCCGCCCAGGTCCAGAAATTCTGTTGGAAGTTGATATGTCGCTTCGGCCTCCCCCGATCCATCATCACAGACAACGGCCGGCAGTTTATAGATAAAAAACTCGCCGAATTCTTCAAAGGATTGGGAATCAAGCACATTACCAGCTCCGTGGAGCATCCCCAGACGAACGGTCAAGCCGAAGCAATGAACAAGACCATAGTTTCGGAACTCAAGCGGCGTTTGGGAGAAAGGAAGGGAGCATGGGTGGACGAACTGCCCGAGGTCCTATGGGCCTATAGATGCACACCTCATGGAACCACAGGCGAAACCCCTTTCAACTTAACTTATGGTACTGATGCTATGTTGCCGGTTGAGCTGGGCGAACCGTCCTTGAGGCGAGAAGTCGAGGACCTGAACCTCAACGACCAAGAGTTGAGAATCGAGTTGGACTCCCTGGACGAACGGCGTGATCGAGCGGCGCTGAGGGCCGAAGCATGCAAGCGCATGGTGGAAAGAAAATACAACTCCAAGGTCCGGCCAAGAAGCTTCCAGGAGGGGGACCTAGTATGGAGAAAAGCGGGAGACGCCCGCCGAAACCCAACTCATGGAAAGCTGGCCGCCAAGTGGGAAGGGTCGTTCCGAGTAATGGAGGCCCTGGGAAACGGAGCGTATAGGCTGGAGCGCATGGACGGACGTCCCATCCCTAACACTTGGAACGCCACGCATCTAAAGTTTTATTTCAGTTAACCTCCACGGCTTGATGTAATGTACCCCCATGGTTAATGAATCAAGTTCTATTCTCTCCTATGAAACTCACTTTGTTTTGTAGACATCTAATTCAGAACGAGCGTTCCAAAGAGAACGACTCTCAGCTTGGTTGGGCGACGAAGCGAAGAGACGTCCGCCCTACCAAACCCAAGCTGGCGAACGAGCGTTCCAAAGAGAACGACTCTCAGCTTGGTTGGGCCACGAAGCGAAGAGACGTCCGCCCTACCAAACCCAAGCTGGCGAACGAGCGTTCCAAAGAGAACGACTCTCAGCTTGGTTGGGCCACGAAGCGAAGAGACGTCCGCCCTACCAAACCCAAGCTGGCGAACGAGCGTTCCAAAGAGAACGACTCTCAGCTTGGTTGGGCGACGAAGCGAAGAGACGTCCGCCCTACCAAACCCAAGCTGGCGAACGAGCGTTCCAAAGAGAACGACTCTCAGCTTGGTTGGGCGACGAAGCGAAGAGACGTCCGCCCTACCAAACCCAAGCTGGCGAACGAGCGTTCCAAAGAGAACGACTCTCAGCTTGGTTGGGCGACGAAGCGAAGAGACGTCCGCCCTACCAAACCCAAGCTGGCGAACGAGCGTTCCAAAGAGAACGACTCTCAGCTTGGTTGGGCGACGAAGCGAAGAGACGTCCGCCCTACCAAACCCAAGCTGGCGAACGAGCGTTCCAAAGAGAACGACTCTCAGCTTGGTTGGGCGACGACGCGAAGAGACGTCCGCCCTACCAAACCCAAGCTGGCGAACGAGCGTTCCAAAGAGAACGACTCTCAGCTTGGTTGGGCGACGAAGCGAAGAGACGTCCGCCCTACCAAACCCAAGCTGGCGAACGAGCGTTCCAAAGAGAACGACTCTCAACTTGGTTGGGCGACGAGGCGAATCCAAAGAGAACGACTCAGCTTGATTGGGTGGGCCATGAAGCGAAAGTTAAACATCTAAAAGCTAAGCGTCGACACCCGCCCGGGAAAAGGAGGCGTCATTCCCCCCGGCCGGACCGGTATTAAAGCAAGTCCTTTGTAGGAATAAAAGGCGCACAAAATATACGAAACAGGAAAAACCAACTGTGTATTAATCAGGGACGCTGAAACGCGCCGATTTACAAAAGGACCGCCCGGCCAACTTCTGGACAATCCGAGATGTTGGGCGGATGGTCACGACATACACCAAAAAATTAAAAGAAAAAGAATTCTAAACGTTTTTCCCGGATGCCGCCTCTACAGTTGGCCCGTCGTCTTCAACCGCATTCAAATCCATAAGGACACCGTCGAAAACGTCCTTCTCTATATCCACGCCCAAAGAAAACGGATCCTGGATGCCCGCCAGCAGAGTTACCTGACGAAGGGCTTTGTTGAACCCTTCCTCATGTTCAAACATAATGGTCGACTCCAACTCGGCAACCTGCTCCTTGGCCTTAGTAACTTCAAGAGTGAGCTCCTCGTTGGTCTTGGCATGATCCGTTTCGACCTGTTTTAGGCGGGCTACTTCCGCCTTCAGCTGGCGACCCTCCTCCGCCAAGCGCTCCTGTTCGGCCTGGGCGGTTGCCAAACTTTCGGCGGCCTCCCTCTTGGCCTCCTCAAGATCGGCTTCTAACTGCTTGATCTTCTTATCATATTCATCCTGGTTAAGGACCATCTGCTCCAAAGTCAACTGAAGGGAGGCTGCGTTCTTCTTCTCCTTGTCGAGCTCGGCCCGGACCTCCGCCACGCCAGGGCGGTCAGCAAACTTTCTTAGATACCAGGCCAGAGCGGATGTCCGGGTAGACATCTCTAGCATGGCGTTGGTTAGCTCCAGCTCGGACAAGGGTTCAATAAGCGCCCGCTGAGAGGAGCTCATATGGAATTTTGCCCGGTCGCTCATGCTGAACTCCGGGCTGAAAACACCGCCGGGAATGGGGACGGCCAATACCCTCTCCCGCTCTTTCTCTTTGCCCTTGTCCTTACGGGCTTTCTTGGAAGCTGACCGAGACGAAGAGCCCTCTTTGTCTTGGCGTCCCTCAGCAGTAGGATCTTTTCTCTTTCGAGTAGGATCCGCGGAAGTCATGGCCGCCCCAGACGTTGGACCTACTTGGACGGCCGCCATCTCCGGTTGATGCTCCCGGATTCTAATCTTCACGCCTGGACCCCCGGCCTTACCAGTGGGGGGGACCCGTCCAGTCGGAGCGCCGGCAGGAGGAGGGCGCGGCACTGAGGGAGCGCCGGTTGGCCGGGCCGTCGACGAGCTGGCACCGGACTTCTTCCTCACGGTCAGGAAGTTGGATTTGCGGGGGCCCGGAGTCGTCATTAGTTCTGCAAAAAACAAAGAAATTCAGAAAAATTAACGTCAGTATGCGAAAAACGAGCACACCTAATGTGACAAGACCATACCGAACGCCTTTGGTCCACAATCCTCAAGACTAAGGCATTCAACCAGGTGGCGGGCGGAGATCCGGCGAGGGAGGGTGTTAATGGTGCGCACGGCCTCTCGGTCGGGTGCTGTCAAATCCCCGATTGAAGTCGCCCGTATTCGTCGAGGGTCCCTCGTCCAATAGAATGGGAACAGCGGCCTCCCTTCACCATCAGAAAATTCACGGAGGCCGTCCTTGTCAACGATTATTTTAAAATAATGTTGCTTGAAATTTTTAAAGGAATCGGAGAAGGGGCGGAATAGGGTCCTGTCCCGCACCGAGTTAAAGGATACCCAACCGCCAGAAGAAGAAGGGCGGACTTCGAAATAGTGAAAGAAAACTGGGATGGTGGGAGTGACACCCACTGCTGAACACATCGCCACAAACGCCTGTACAGCCGCCCACGAATTGGGATGCAGCTGCGTCGGAGCCACATTAGCTTCCCGAAGAACGGCCATTTGAAAATTAGTAAAGGGCACCCGGACGAAAAGATGGGTGAAGAAGGTCACGTACATGAAGAAGAAATCATAAGGACTAGACCGCCCATCATGAAAGACCCTTTCGTTCAACAAAGTCACCCCGGCACGAATTAACCTCGAATCCTCCATATCCCGTACGATATGGGTATGGCGGATCCGCCATTCCAAATCCTTGCTGTAAGCATAGCAGGAAGCATATCGGCTGGGAACGACGGGAGCCAACTCCGATATCACCGTCCCTTCACCATCCGGCTCGAAGGGTGACCCGACTATGCGAATACCGCCTTTTAGCAAGAACAGAGGCACACCATTAAATATCCGGTCGTTCATCGAGACCGGTGACCCAGGGTCCCCTCCGGAAGACCCAACCGCCTCCTCCAAAAAACGAGAAGAAGCCGAACTTAGAGAATCGCCGCTGTCGCCCTGCGCCGACCCCTCCCGGACTCCGCCCGACGACCCAGAACCTGACTCAATGGACATAGATGCCATTTATTACCTGAGGGAAAAAGAATCTCGAACTCCTGAGTAAAGAAGATAAATGACCCCGTTTAAACACACTATTTATAGGGAAAAATTAGTAACCGTCAGATGCATCTCGGCCGTTTAGATTAGGTACAACCAACGCTCCAGATTTGGCGACGCTTCAGCTCCATTCAATGGGGACGCGCCACGTGTTTTCCCGCCTAAAATTCGAATTCAAAAAGCCCACTGGATAAAGCCCAATTACGGGTTCCCGACCCCCACGCGCCGTATTCGAAATCCTACGTTCACTACGTGTACTAGGACTTGGGGGGCTTGTGTACCAGAGAGTGTCGGGCGCTGTACGAGGGGCGCCGAAGTGCCAGGCGCCGTACGAAGGACGCCCGAAATATCGAGACGCCCGAAATGCCGAGCGCTGTACGAGGGGCGCCGAAACGCCCGAAATGCCGGGCGCCGTACGAGGGGCGCCGAAGTGCCAGGCGCCGTACTTACGACAATGCCTGTACGCAATCGTAAAAGGCACGCCGGAGGCTCATGCGTTGAAGAGCCGGCCCAAGATTGAACCTAGACCCGGTATAAACTCTCCTAACCCTCATGTAGCAGGGAGGAACACCTACCAACCGGGCCGAGCCTCTTTATAAGAAACTTTGAAGAACTCACAAGGAATCTTACCATCACAGAGCAGCCCGGGCGCCGTACTTACGACAATGCCTGTACGCAATCGTAAAAGGCACGCCGGAGGCTCATACGTTGAAGAGCCGGCCCAAGATTGAACCTAGACCCGGTATAAACTCTCCTAACCCTCATGTAGCAGGGAGGAACACCTACCAACCGGGCCGAGCCTCTATAAGAAAAACTTTGAAGAACTCACAAGGAATCTTACCATCACAGAGCAGCCCGGCACAACAGCCACTGCATGAAATCTTGTCCGTTAGGTGACCTAAAGTCCTACGTTCACTACGTGCACTAGGACTTGGGGGGCTTGTGTATCTGCAAGGGCCGAACGCCGTACGGAAGGATCCATGTGGGCGGACGCCCAAGCTAATTGGGCGGATCTCCATGCGGACGAGGCGGACGCCCATATCATATGGGCGGACACGACGAGCAAAACCGGACGCCGTACGGAAGAGCCCACATGGGCGGATCCCGCATGGGCGGATCTTCGCGGACACGGCCAAGCGAAACCGGACGCCGTACCAAAGAGCCCGCATGGGCGGACCCACATGGGCGGATCTCCGTGCGCGCGAGGCAGACGCCCATTTCACATGGGCGGACGTCCACGCCCGCCAAAACACTAATCAACATGACTTAAGGAAAAGTAGCCTGGTTTAAAGGTAAGTAGAAATTAGAAGCTATCGGGCCGTTTTGGGCCGTGATTAACTTTTCACTAATCCCAAGCCCATAGCGAAAACTATAAATACAGGTCCACGGTGAGTGGTAGATAGGTGACATTGAATGCACATTTATTGCTACTACTGAAAATAGCCACTGCTCTGAAACTGACTTTGGCATTGGAGAATCTTTTGTAGGTCTCCACCCCTCCGGATCAAGAGGAGAACAAGAGCGCCAGGAGAGGATCCGCCAAGGAGACAAGACTACGGGAGGACTTGGAAGACTTGGAACCCCACAGCCCTACACATCCGAAACAGTTATTAAAAACCATGAAGGAAAGAAATAGACGATTCTTCAGCCAACCTTCTTAAAGAAGCAAAAGGAACGCAATCAAAGCAAGACAAAATTTAGTGAAGCTCTCTGCCACTTGGTTTGTTTGTGTATTGTAGGATATTTATTGGATAATATTTATTAGATAAAATATCTTAGATATTTTGAGCAGTTAAGATATTTATGAGTAACTAACCAGATTTTTAGGTAAGGTTATTTTTATTGGCCTATAAATACAATGACAGGGCAAAAATCCAGGTACGTTCCCTCTACGTTCTAGAGACTCTAGATAATATTCTACAATGATAAAAAAATCACTTTCTTGAGAACTGAGACTCTATAACTCACGCCTGATTTGAGCGTCAGAGTGTCTTCGCAGGTACCTCCCCCTCTGCTGGTGAAAGTGGACGAGCGGTATGAACTGAAGAAAAGACAAGCAAGCAACACATCAAAGGACCAGCGAGCGACATAGACATCCGGAAGCAAAGAAGACACGTTGGCAAGGTATGTTCATCGGTCCCACAAAATATAGACTGAAACAATTTGTTTCTTCAAGAACATGGTTCCATGATAAAATCAGTCGTGGTATCCATATTTATATCCAAAATCAAACAGTTTAGTTGTGGACTTTTATGAGATAACGGTCAAGCCATGTAGAACAAGTCAATAGCAGCAGCTTCAAACATGGCAACATAGTACATGAAGCAATGGGACTTAACTCGAGAACAGTGTATTACTTTTTTGTTAATTACACCATTGTTCATTTACAATATGTTGCAAAAAAATTGGTTTAAGATCCCTTTAGCAAAGTTTTTCTTTCTTTCTTCACTTGTTAGAATTGTTATTTTTTCATCATAACAGTTAAGTATTTTTGTAACATTTATCAACAATGAAAATATTAACTTTTCTCATAAAAAGAATACACTAAAAAAAATAATGTTTGAAGGTTTCAAAAAGAGGGTGTTACCAAAATATTATTAAGAAGTAGATTTTAGATCTAACTTAATCTTATAAAACTAACTTGTAAGATGAGGTTTGTCCTTACTTATATATTATGAATTGATTTTCTCTTTAGTTGATGTAAGATTTTCAACTCACTCTTTTAATGCGGATGACACAATAAGTCCGATAAATAACACATCTTACTAAAATGAACTCTAAACCATGGTTCTCATACCATGCTAAAAAGTAGATTTTAAGTTTAATTTAACCATATACAATTGGCTTGTAAAGTAAGGTTTGCACCCAATTATATATTATGAAATCATCTTATCTTTAGTTGATATGGAATCAATACAAACATGAAAAAGTCAATATCATTATGTTTTGGTACCAACCAAAATTGGTGTTAATATGGTGCAATACACAATCATTCAGTTACAAGATGATAAAGACTTAAATGACGTACTTAACATCCAGGACTCAATCTATGATTATTTTCAACTAAGTATATTTTCATTCCATTATGTTTAATCATCACATTCCTACCCATAAAAACTATACCCTCCACATTCCTTATTGCATTACCCACCATCCTTCAATGTAAACCAAAGTTATTTTGAAGATTCAAAAGTTAACATATAATCATACATCTATTTTCTTATTATTCCTTCTAATAAGAATAAAATATATGATCGTAACTATCGTGTCATGTCATCGTTATAAATGATTTTTTCCATTTGGGTCTTAGCATGAGAGCAATGCATATCAATTTGATATATGTTAATAGACAAAATTATGGATACTAGCAATATTAGTTAACTTAATTGTAGCCTAGGATTCATTTCATGTTGCTTGTATATATTGGCATATTGTGATCAATGTTACACAACAATTTTGAATATACTTTGGCATCTTCCATATCGAATTATTTTTCATCTCCAAACACTGATTTCAACCATCACACCCAAGATAATATACTTGTTCTGCCTTCACTAGAACTAACACATGATGTTGTAGGACTTCCATCTACAAATTGTGACTGTTATGTGATAGTGAAGACGATATCTTTGAAAATGTAGCCGAGAAGAATGGTAACAACATTCCTCATAAACAACAATCACATGCTTACTTGTCACAATTGTACACCCCTTAACATTTCTAAACCTAATTTTCCCACAGAAATCAAATAGACCCTGAATCTAAACATGTTTTTTTATTCGAGAGTGTATTATATCTTCTAAGATCCTTGTTTGAAGGATTTCACTTTTATGACAAATAAGAAATATTAGACACACTTAAGATGTTCTACATTACAAAGCAATGACTTTACATTGTAACACATTCAAGCCAATTTAGATTAAGAGTGTAATATGTTCATTCATGTTGTGATTGTAGATCTCAAACAACATTGTGGAAAAAAGATTAGTGGGATTTGAAAGGTAAGTATTCACACTTGTGCAACCTCACTCATTTTAGTTAGAAGATCACAACAAACTGAAATCCGAAATCATGTCACAAAACATTTGTGAAACAATGTACATAAACTCATTCACTATAATTGCTAAATTATTACCCGATATTCATGGGGTTCATCATGTCTTATAAAAATGCATAGTTAATGAAGCAACGAACAATTTAAAATGTTGGAAAATAGTCATTCAACAAATTGTTTCTACAATAATGACTTGTTTTATTAAATTTATAGGGTCAATGAAAAAGTTGGATTGAGAAACTTAATAACCCTAATTCAAGAAAATTAAACTTATTTTAGTTATATTTTTACATTCTCATATTCAATTATACTTGCTTTTTGGTATCACTTTTTGGGCTTTACTAATTCAAGTAAAAAAATAGTCGACTAACGTCGCTTCTGAATCACTGCAATCTATATGAGAGTAGTGATTCTAATGGGGGGAAATTTGATCCAATTGATACACCATCAATTGATTCATTTAAAATCAAACGTACAACATTGGAAGGTGTACAAAATATGGAAAGAGAACTTCCATATGTTTGTTTATGCAAATGCACCAAACCACACACTAACACTACTCGCAATAGCTTTACATTTAACTGCTTTTTAACAAGAGATTTGGGAATCACTAAGCAATTGTTAGCCAATGATTGGTAGATTCATGTGATCACGTATCATACCAATTGGTCATACATAACTAAAAAATTTCCTAACTAATAACATGCAGCTTGGCTGATCTTGTATTATTTATTATTGGCAAGACCATAAAGTCCAAGAAAGAATTATATATTTATATAATAAGTAGTTATATTTAGCAATAACTTGGATTAATAATTGTTCTATTTCAAGAGCTATTATCGCATTATTAATAATTGTTTTTTATGATCAGAAAAAGGAATTTAATTTTGGCAGAAATACAGGGAATATTTTGCAGCATCATTATAAGGAGTGTTATGATGCTTCCTAATATTTTGCAGCATCATCAAGTGAAGCAGAAAATTTGTGGATATCGTTTGTGGGTGTGTGTGGTTCTCCATTTTCATCATCATCAACATCACCTTCTTCATCCCCTGCCTCTTCAGGAATTGTTGGTGGGGGAGAAGAGAAGTCTAAGTACGTTCCCTGAATAGCAGAATCCTCATCTGACTCAGAGAGATCTTGAGAGGCAAGTTGGTGATACTCCACAAGCTGATGAAGGCATTGATTTTCTCTCACTAAATTTGCATTTTCATTGGCCAGTCTCGACTTCTCAGCAAGAAGTGCTTCCAGCTGAAGCCTCACCTACACTCACCACAAAATCTATTTGAAACTATAAAATCACAAGGGAGAATCTAAAATTTATGACTTTCAATAGATTCGAGCAATAAACAACAATAAAGTTTGTTATTTTCCAATTTATCATGGTAGTGAAATGATTATGTGATGATTGATTGATTCCTTACCAGATCATCTTCTTCAGGTCTAACTCCTTTTGCAAATCCATCACGCAGTCTCCTGTTCTCCTCTTCAAGCAAACCACACCTTTCTTGCATAAAAGACAAATCTGATTTAATGGACTTCAATTCTCTTGCTAGTGAAGCTGCTTTCGTTGCCATTGAAACGGCAAGCTGCAATGTGCAAATAAAATAAATAAACAACTAGCTGGTAACTTCAGCGAAGCAACTCATATACTAAAAACAAACACCAACATTTTTTGCTTTCTTGATGTTTCTATCCACTGCTTTTTTCCCGTTCTCCTTTTGTGACTCAACGGCACTTTCTTCGCAGTAATCAACATGGTCAAGTTTCCTTTTCATTCCTTGTTTTGACTCCTCTTTCTTCTGTTTCTCTCCGGAATCCTCCTTGTTTTCCACCTTATCATTTTTGCTGTGAAATATGTCAGTTAACGTGGGTGGATTCCCCAATTCTCTAGCACCCTGCAAAAAAATCAGCTACAAGTTTGATTACAGACGATCTTGAGTGAAATTTGAAACCATCAGTAATGAAAAATAATCAATGGTCATATCTAATCAAAGTACAACTTCACCAAACAAGTTATTGTGTAACAATCTCTTTACAACCGAATCAGAATGAAACAAAATTCGGATCAAATCAAGATCTCAATTTCAAATCTTATAATTAAAAGAAACTTGGAAAGAGAAAGTCACAAAAGAAAAAAATGAGCAGGGTTAAGTTCTGCATTGGTCAATCGCACAAGAATGTCATAATCACCAAAATAAACCCTCTTGTCCAAATTAATAGTAGTAAATAAACAAACCTGAAGAGCATTATCCAAATTATTAGATAACATAGAAAGAGTGTTGGCAACAGAGTCAAATCCTCTCATCAGCAACATAGAATCTTCCTTCAACTGGTTTTTTCCTTCTACATTCTACACATATAAAATAGAAAAGAAAAAAGAAAGAAACATCCCATCAATTTAAATCTCAGAGAATCCAATGAAAAATTGAAAATTACATGGATTGTACAAGATAGCAGCAACACCAACCTTCGGGGAGTGAGATGAGGTTCTGGGTTGACGAGCATCGAGAAGCGCGTCGACTCTGCTCCTCAGAGTGCTCCAGAATCGTTTATCAGAGGAAGGGCTGAACTGAGGAGGAGAAGAAGAAGCCATAACGACAGTGCCCTCCTATCACCACAACAAGAAAACAAAGGTTGAGAAACAACAGACGACAGTTTTCAACTTCCGAGGTTAAGAGAGAAGAGAAACCTGGTTTGGGAGGAGATGGAGCAGAGAAGGTGTGTCAAAAGAGGATGTCATTGGAAGAGACAGTTTGAGAAGGGTAACTAAGGAAGCTGAGCTCAACGGCTAGTTTGAAAATGGTGTTTGAATATATGAATAGATGAATAAATGAGTAGAGTTTATTTAACGTTAGGAAATGTATGCGTGACAACTTTCAATAGGAGGGGTCTGTGTAATTAATGCTATTGTATTGAATTTAGAGATATTAAATAAGTAATTAATGATTTAAACAAATTATATGTTGGGTTGGGATACTTTCCATTTTTTATAGTATGTATATAGAAATATTAATGGGATTGAAAATGAAAATATAAATAAAGGTTTGAGCTTTTTATGGTAAGCTTAATATAGTAGAAAAATAAAGATTTAAAAAGGAAAAAAAATAAAGTATTAAATTAATAACAATATAATTAAAAATAATAATTAATATTATTTTATACTTTTTGTTCACAGTATCACTAAATATAATTTTTAGGTAATTAAGATTGTGTTTGGATTTGAAGATGGATTTAAGAAAGTGAATTTAAGAGAAAATAAATATGAATGTGATGTAGTTTGAATTAAGTAAAAGATGATAAAAAATGAAGGGATTTGAGAAGAAAATCTACAAAAGTTAGTGAGTGATAAAATAAATTTGACACATTAAAAAATGTTTTAATTGATAAAAATAAAATATATTAATTATATTAAAATGAAATGTGAGTTATAATTTAAAATTATAAAAAAAATGATGGAATTATATTAAAATAAAAAGGATTTGCAGAAATAAAATTAATTAAATTTTGTTAAGTAATAATGTGTATATTATTATTGTAACTATTATTATTATTATTATTATTATTATTATTATTATAAAATTATGTACATGAAATCTGAGATATTATACCAAATTAAAAAATAATAATTTGAGAAATTATATTCAATTAAAATACTATTGATTTATATTAAGTTTAAATTAAATGCATGGATAAGTTTAAATTAAAATATGCACTAATTTCAATTTATAAAATTATTTTAAATTTAAATGATGTAGTTCGAAATTAATGTTAGTATATGAAATGTTGTAATTATTGATCAAAATATATTAAATACAATACTTCGTAATGGAAATTTATAACAATGGATTAGATGCCATGCTCAAATAAGATAATATTACAATAAATGTATTTGAAAATTTATTATTATTAATATTAATATTATTATTATTATTGATATTATTATTAGTAGTAGTATAATTATTAATATTATTATTATTATTACAAGTCTATTAGTTTTTTTCTTCTGATTATATTACTAATCTTCTCTCACAATAATAAGAAAATTATTTGAGATTGTTTGTGGTTTGCTGCAGCAATGGAAGAAATATGTGTTTACAGATAAGGTAGTCAACATAAGATTAAGCTTTTGTAATGGCAACAAGTCAAAGCTCCGTGAGTCTTTTGCTTATTCAAGATTTGGCTACTATCAGTCTCTTAGACATTTGATTTTGTTTTCATAAATAATTGAAATTGGTGCGAAAAGCAAGTATTAACAAGGAGAATTAATACGTGTAGACCACCAAAGAATTGATTTTCATGTGTAACATCAGAGAGGATAATCGATTCTTGGGTATAGAGGAAGAGAAGAGAATTGATTCTTGGTATATTAGGTGAGAACAAAATTGATTCTCTTATATGTTATAATGTAAGATAATTGATTATTGCATGTAAATATATTTTCTTGATTACTCATTCATTAATAATGGTATGTAAAATATAAAATAAGTTATTTTTCGTTTGAAATAACAAAGATTGGTGTTTATGTAAAGTTTGCAGAAACCATACTAATTTTAGTTTGTAATTCTATTTAAACGTTTATTGACATGTTATTAAACTTGTTGTAATATTAAATATTGAATGTGAGTTTTTATTAGATGAAGTAGACAATAAGGAACCCCACTAAATAGACTATAAAGTGTGAGTTCCATAATCAAATTATGAATTTTAAGTACATAAAAAATATAAATACTTACGATCATTGTTTTATACCATCAAATTCTCCTTGCTTAACTTAAAAAATTTAAGATATAACTAATTTTATAAATAAACAAATATTAATAGCGTAGGTACCAATTTTAAAATAACATAATCTATTTATAATTAAATATATCAAACAAAAGATATATTTTCAAAAGTTCTCGTTATCATGTTGTTTAATTTGGATACTAATATTTATTCATGAAAAATCTAAATGTTGCAATGAATGTATAAATGTATAAACCATTAATATCTAATTCATGAATATTTAATATTTGTTGCAAATAATTTTTATATAGATATATTTTAAAAAATATTAACTGATAAAAAAATTATTAATAAAATAAATATTAATTATTAAAATTTGTTTAAAATTAAATTTTACAAATTAAATTTTTATTTAAAGTTCCTTTTAAAGATATAAATCCTTCAAAATTTATATTTTATAAGACAAAGCATTTGAATATTTCCTTTAAGAATATTACGAAGATTTATTTAAATTACACTTCAAGATTAAATTTTTATTTAAATATATATTTTAAAATATTATTTTCAAATGATTTTACTTAAAATTTTAAAAATAAAAAAAATGTTACATATATACAAAAATATCTGTAGATATCTTTTATGCAAGTACGGGGAAATAAGGAGTATGTCTTGACTCATTGCCATGGCTACATACCATTATTTATTATTTATATTTATGAATTTATATATCCATCAACTTCCTAACGATGTTGCATTTCTTTAATCTAATTCTTTAACCAAATATTCAAAAGTGTTAAATTTTTAACACTTGTGAAAATTACATCCCAAAGTGTTTGAAAAATTGCCTCTTTAGAAAATTATTTTTCAGAATGTATTAACTATTAAACACATTCTAAAAAATATAATCTAGAACATTTACTTATTACAAGATACGTTTCAAAAATAATTTTAAAAATATTTTAAAATGCAAAAGGTACTATAAATAGAATCCCCCACATGTTAATCTTGTACACTTCAAATAGCAAAGGTAAAGGCCCTAATGAATTGTGGACTTAGATGAGGCCCAATAGGTATCTTAGGAGATTATCTGATGACGCCCAATAGTTGTATTAGGAGGCTGGATAGGTCCATTAGTTCATATTTCCGTGTCATGGGTGGTGGTGCGAAAAGGAATTTGGATAATTTCTTACAAATAAAATAAAAAACCATGTAAAATAAAGCTAATTTATATTTACTAATAGTCATAAAAACTATCTTTTGTAAAAACAAGAGATTGGTTTTATAAGAAACTTTTAAACTGTAAATAATTCGGCGTCTTAATTATATTTTATATCCATTTCAATTTCTGAATACTTTGAAAAGCTGGAAAAGAAATATAGAAAGGTCATAAAAATATTTTTTAAATAATTATTTATACAAAAAAAGTCCTTTGGTTGTAGAAATGATTAATGAAAAGGAATAAGGAAGGTTTATTACAAAACTATTCTTATATGCTTCCACTTTTTTGTTGGTTTTCTTTGTCTATAACCGTATCAAAAGTTTTCAAGCATTGATGAACAACATGGATTTTAATATTTTTAATAAAAATAAAATATAATAATTTTTATAAAGTAGTAAACTGAATTTGATGCATGATAAAGAAGTTAGCTTAAGGCTATGTTTGATGCATGGATGCTGAAATTTCAAAGGAGAATAGAGAGAGACGTGAAGAATAATCACATGAGAAAGCAAATGCAACTTTTAATCGATATGCCAAAATTGGATTGGAAGCCCCAAAAGGCAAGTAATCATCTTAGCCATTCACACACTTTGTGCCAAATTTTGATTCCTAAGAAACAAAGAATGTGAAATTGGACTGCTGCATGCATGAGTTATATTAGTCCAATGTTCTAGCACAACTTATTGGTGAACTCAATTATCATTAAATATTTTAATATTATAAAAATGTGTCATAATTAGCATAAAATTGTAAAAAAAAAGTATTTAAATAACTTATTTAATTTATATAAAAGTATGTTATATCTCTTATAAAAATGTAAGAAATAATTAAATAAAGAAAATTTGTATTTAAACTTTATAAGGAATTGGTACTTTGAAATGAAATATTATATTGAATATATATTAACTTCTAAATGCTTTAAAATAAAATTGCATTCTAATATAATTTAATTGGAATGAGGACATAGATAGATCCTATTAAATTGTTTTTGACAAATTCATTATCATCATATTTTTGTTGGGCTGAAGTACATTTAAAGGTATACAAATTTTCTATCTAGTCTACAATGTGTTAGCTTTTGTGTTCACTTTTCTCTTTCTCTTTTAGATGAACAAGTTTTCTTATACTATAGGTGTTGTGATATTCTCTTCTAGTAGGATGATGTGACCTCAATAGGAAAGCTTGTAAACATACATTGACGCTTAAATTAGTTGTTAACGATAATATAGTAAAATTACAATAAATAATAACATAGTCATACCTCATGAACAATAATTATTTATAATATTTGGATAGGTATTGCTTGTTGGGCCTATGATCGCAAGATTACTCCGTTTTAGGGTTTCATTAATGTGTTTACTTATCCTTAGTCCATTTGTAATTTGTCCTTTTACCTAAGTGGATTCGTATCATAGTAGTGACACACATGTCTTTTACTTTTTGGTGCAGGTCAAAATGTCCTCGACCTTTTAGGGGTCTAGGTATACTAGACCTATATATGTACATTAGCCCCCAAAGTCAATACATTTAGGTTGAAAGTTTTCTTAGAGTGTATCAAGTAAGAAAAATTCTTTTGCCTTGGGTTGTTGGATATTCTTAGTCCTTACTGGTACAACGACCCTTTAACCTTGAACATACATTAGGGATGAAAGGCTGAAAAGGTGTGAAGCTGGAATGGGCCAGACCCAAAGTGATGTGATGTTTTAATAAGAAGTGGGGCACGCGTTCGTAAGACCCTACACTGAAATATATACCAGGTATTTTTGTTGTTGCCCAAGCGAATGACTTAGTATTATCTTTCAAAATAATAGCCAAAGTTTCCTCATCTTGTTCCGAAAGAGTAGTCCTAAATTTTAAAGACTTTCTTGACATCACCATGAGGGACTTGGTGTCTCTCACTCTTGGGTCGAGATCTCCTGCTTCAATCTTAGTCTCGGGATGAGTTTTTTGTATATTGTTAGAGGAGTGGTGAACCCATAGAAACTACAAACTGACGATGTAATGTTTTTGTGTTGTCTTCTAATTCAAATGAAATGTGATAATATATTTTGTCAAGGATGGGAGTTTCATAGTTAGATGAGATGTTGATATAAAAACTCCTAAGTTATTAATGGAGGGATGTCCTAGGAGGATGTTTTAAGAAGTGCTTGCATCAAGTACAAGATACCTTATGGATATAGTCATGTAATGATAGTCTTCACCAAACGTGGGGTACAAGTCTATATATCCACATGTTTATACTTTTTCCCTTAAAAATATAACGATTTCGTCGATGTATGGACATATCTTGTCTTCTAGGATTTGTAGTTTTTTGAACGTTTCTCAATAGAGGATGTCTATTACGTTCCTTGATCAACCAACACATTCTTGACTATGAAGTGTTCTATCTCTACCTTAACCATCATTGGATCATCTTGCTTGGAATTTATGGCCATAAAATCTGCGTTGGTGAAGGTGATGGGTGACATACACCTCCTCATGGATGTTGATACTACATTAACAAATTGCATTGTTCTTAGGTGCTTTTTTCTAGTGGTTATTGAGGATCCTCCTCCAGCGAACCCTCCTACAATGGTATTGATGGTTCCCCTTAAAAGGAGTTTGGGGTCATGTTGTTGATCTCCTCTTTCTACCTATTGATTTTTTCTTCTACGATCACTACATTTTCATGTCTCTGGTAATCACACCCTCGTTCTTCACACCTTTTGGGCTTGCTTTAATTTTTCTTGCCCTCCCTTGATATAAAGTGTCGTAGGTGTCTTTCTTGCATAAGTTCCTCTATCTTATCCCTGAGTGTGGAGTATTCATCGATGTTATGATCGAAGTTCCTATGACACCAACATTGTCGAGTAGTGTTCGCATTGGAAGGTGAGTTTACCTTCCTTAGTGTGGTAATGAGGTCGGCATGCAAGGCCTCCTCCAACACCCCGATACTTGGGACATTTAAAGGGGCGTACTTGCTGAACCTTTGTGTTTTGGGTAGAGGAGGTCTAGACGTCATTTTGTAGGTGCTATCTCTGTCTGGTTTTTCGTCGGGCATGTTTTCAGCTTTGAGTTTGTTATTGAATTCCTTTAATTCCTCTAGTCTCGTATATTTGGCTTATCTTTGTTGCAGCTCATACATCACCACCACTGGTCTCTTACACAAGTTGTTTGCAAATGGACCAAGTCGTATAGTTGTTACCATGTGGTGGAGAACGACTTTAGTGATAAGGTTGGGATGTTGATTGCAACCTTGTCGAAGCATTCCATGAATGCTCGCAACAATACTCCTTTTTGCTAGCAAATGCTAATTAGGGTTATGGATGTGAGATGGTGTGGTCTGTTTATGGTAAACTATGTCCTAAAGTGGGAGACTAAAGTGGTGAAGTTTGATGAACCAAGTAAGGGTAGTGCCTTTAAGGAAAGTGGGGAACATTTTGCATAAGATTGCATCTTTAGTTGAATACAAGCTAACTTGGGTAAGGTAGGCATGTATATGATTGTTCGGGTCAGTATTATCATCATACTTATCCATGTGGAGCGCCTTCCATCCTGTTGGGGAGATATCTCCATAATATCATCTATGAAAGGATGTCTTCTGGACATAAAAAAAAATTGTCACTTAAAAAGATTGAATTAGATTCGATTATTTTTATTAAAATGAGTCAAATTAAATATTTAGATAAATCACCTTATGAAATTTCTAAATATTATTTTCTTAGAAAAAATAATGTATATTTTTTCAGGTTCATTTTTTTTTTCATTTTGTGTATTTATTCTATATACTTCATATATATATATATATATATATATATATATATATATATATATATATATATATATATATATATATAAACTAATTTTTTAATTTAGAATCTAATTCATAAATTAATTATAATATTTTTATTTATAATAGAGACTATTTTAAATATTAATGATTTTTAATTTGTACAGATATCTAAATTAATTATTTTTTATCTCTAAAACATTTTATCAAATGTAACAATCTATTACAAAATCAAATTACAAAAAATTGTCCTAAGAGAATAGGTTAATTTTTATGATTACAATATAAGAGCTTTTGGAGAATTCACACTTTTCCTAAATCTTTTATTCCTCCTTGGATTAAATACTCTTCTCTACCAACTAATTAATTATTTATGGCCAATTACTTACATTGAGCTGAAGAAATTCTTGTCTCTTACTGTCTACTTCTCAGTCCTGCTCTTGCGTTTTTTAATGATAATTTTGTTAAAAAAAATCTTGCAAAAATAAGTTTATTTTTGTATATAATAAATTTGTTAAAAAAACATGAACAAATAAGTTTGTTCTTTATATATTTTCTCTATGACACATAAAATTTCAATAGAAACTTTCATTGCTAACTTAAACTTACTAATTAATTGCAATTTCCAATAGTATTATATATTGTTTTTATTAATTATCTCCAATCGTCGGCAATTTACTCATACATACAGTCATCATTCACCAACATGTCTTTTGTCCATAACTGATTCACGATGATAACTTAAACAAAATTAACCAAAAAATAGTCACAATTGAAAAAATTGAACCATTTGACTTTTTCGATGTTATTAAGTGTCATAAATCCAAAGTTAATTCCAATATTGCATTTGAATATAGCACAGCAACCACCACGTTTGATGTGTTTGTATTGTGAGCACCGACACAATGCCAGCCATAACATCGCATGTTTCTGCTGTCTCATTTGAGCTTCAACACCGTCTACTGAAAAGCTTAAATTTTGGATAAGAATTAATCATAGGGTCATCTACAGTTGTTAACACACACTCACCATATATATATATAATTTATCTTTTCTTTACATTGATTCATAATTATAAAGCAGCACTAACTAGCTAAATAAGTTTAAAAATATTATATTATAGATATTTGATTTTTGTTTTTAGATTTAGATTGTAAAAATAATTTTACAAAATAATTTTTTTAAGAAGTTTTCTTTTGGGAAGTAGAAGATTAGTCAACACAAATGAAAATACACATAAATACATATTAAAATTAAAAAAATAATAACAAACTTCAGTTATTTTATTTTTTATGTAAATATGAAAAGTAATATTTTAAAAGTTGTCTTCAAAAGCTATTCTTATCGTGAACTCTTTTTTATTATTTTTCTCGGAAAAAAAAAGTTTTCAGAAAAATAGGAATTAAAGAGACCCTAATTCTCACATAATCGATTAACAGAACAAAAATTATATATCATTCATACATATGTTTTTTAAACCAAACAGAAGGACTTCCTTCTTCTTCCTCTTCTCCTATCCCAAACAAAGGGTCTATTTATTTATTTGTATTAAATTTTGTTAATAAAATTAATCTTTTATAGTTTTAGCTTGTTTAATTATAAAGTTTATATAGTTTTTAGATTTTCTTGTTTGTTAGTTATTTTGTATTTGTTTATCTTTAATATTGTAAAATAAATGTATTTAACATTTAAATACACTTCAAGAAAAAATATTGAACAACTAATTGAAAATGATGAAAATAGTTTTGTGTCACCTAAATAATGTTTAGCGCCACAAACACATAGAGCAAACATAATTGCAAGCTTGCACTGTTGGACAAGACTAAAACTGTGTTGAACATCACTTCTATAGAGGTCAATTCGTTAGTGACAGGATAGTCTGCCCAATTAAATGCAAGTTAGAGAGCACTTAATTATTCGTTAGGTGACAGATAGTTTACCCAATGAGATGCAAGTTAGAGAACACATAATTTTAAGCCTCGTTGGGTGATTTGGGTGAGAGCATCAACGACAATACGTGAAATTAGAGTTTTTTTTTCATGTTTCTTAGAGAGTTTTGGAGTCTTAGACCATTCTCTCCTATTTTTTTGACTTCTCATCACTTTGGGTGTTTGGGAGAGATCCTTGGAGGTTGATAGGAGTGTTGGATTCCCTTCTCCTCCTTAGATCTTCATCTTTATCCATGATTGTTTTTCCTTTAGGGTCAAAGAGTGAGAGAGGTTGTAGATTGGAGGTGTAGATACGAAGGGAAACACAATTGAAGCAGTTGCTAGGTGTCTTGGAAAAGTGTTTGTTCTTCTTTATTATTTCAATTTTTTTCTATCTCTTCAATTTATATCTCTAAGTTGTTCATCATAGTGAACTAAACCTATTTGGGAAATTAGATGTAATAAATTATATTTTTTTGTATTTTTTTTGTTGTGCTTTTCCACTTCTTAGTATTTAGTTTCTGTGATTAATATTTGTTGCAACTTGATCACCCATTTGATTGATGGTTATTAAGGTGTTTGAAAATATTTTTTATAACTTAGAACTCAAACAAAATACTTAATTGAACTAAGACATATTTTTCTTGCTGAGAAAAAGAATTGAAACTTAATAGGTTCAAAATTGTTAAAGATAAGACTTAAATAAATTTATAAATTGATTTTGATATGAAATTGAAATTGAGATAATGGATAATAGATCACAGTGAAGTTAGTAAAATCTAATCTTAACAATGTACATATATCTATGTTAATTTCGTTTTCATATTAATGAAAATATGAAAAAAAAGGTTTATATAAATATGTTATCCGAATTTGTTATTAAATATAAGAGTGATCATGATGTGTTGTATAAATCTTTTAATGAGAAATTTATTATGTTGTGATCGGTGTACTTACTATGTTTTAAACGTTCAAACATTAACATAATAATCAATAAAAAAAAACAATTATCTGCTAGTGTACTTATCAAGTTTAAAAATTCAATAAAAAAAATCTGCTATGAAATAATAGTGTAAAAGAGTAATATTTTTTTCCTCTCTTCCATGGAAGCTTCTCATTGCATTATTGAACTTGAACAGACAAACTATTGTCTACATTAGTAAATTGCATGAAAACCGTCCTTTGCATATCTTAAAAACTCAATTATGAAATCATCCACTGTAGTATATTATATTGAACCTATCCGATAGCAATAGACAGAAAATAAAAAGATTTGACTTTTTTTTCCATAAATATAATACGGAATTTCAATGATTGAATAATCGAAAATAGTAGTAAAAAATGTTTGATTTACTTCGACCAACATTATTATTTTTTATTTAAAATGGTGATGATGGTTGCAGCAGTATCCTGTCCAGATCATTACGTGTCTTCGTCGATTATGATGGCAAATCGAATGGTAGGTCAAGATTCTTCTTAAAGCATGAGGAACTATGAGTCACGCACATGATTTTATTTTATTTTTATCAATTATGTTTCCACATTTGTTGAATACTATACATTATACAAAATCATGAATCAAATCAAATGTATAATGAATCTTAATATAGGGAGTGTAAAAAGTTTTAATAAACTAAACATTTTATGTATGAATTTTAAATACTTATGACAAGAATTAACAATTTTCCTAACATATACTAAAGTTTATAAATCACATTATTAAACTATCATGAATAAAATTTTTAAAGAAAGATTTATATCCTCGTTATATAATTTTGAAAAACCAAATAGACACAGGTCAATGAAGCTTCTTTCGCCAAACAAAATTTACGAAAATAAATATCGTACATAGCTAGTTTTTAATATATTGAAATTTTGTCTCATAAAGTATCATACAAAAAAACATTTTAACTTATTGGCTGTGTTTTAACGCAAATATTAAAACACAACTGTACCAGAAAGAAATGACAAAACGATGTCGTGGCATTATATGATTTGTAAATTTAAAGATCCATATTCATACCACTCGTAAATATAATACCAAAACTACGTCACTTTCTCACATTATAACTTTATCTTTCAAAATCGTTATTGTCATTATATTTAAATTGACAAAATTATTGGTCCCAAAGCAAAGGAATATTTCGACGCAACACCATTTTTTTTATTAAAATTATTGTGAAATATCAACATCGTATCAATGAAGCTATATATTAACATACACAGCAATTCCACAACCACCCATGTCATTGGCTGATTCCGATATTAGATTAAAAAATAAATTTTAAATTTGATTTAATCTCATAAAATTAATTTTAAAAATAAAATGTATATTTATTTATATATTTTAAACTGGATTTATCATTAATTAAAAGTGATATTTTAATCTAGACAATTTTTATTCTTAGAAATTCAACAACAAAAATTATATATGACGATTGAAAAAAAAATGATGAAAAGCGCGTCTAAATAAGTAGCAATAAAAAATGTACAGTAAGAAACAAAGAAAGTGAAAAGTAAATATTTTAATGACCAAAACTGAGTCACAAGACATTTATATTTTTATCATATTCCCATTTTTAATCATTATTGTTATTCTTAATCATAATGGGTTATGACTCACTAACTATACACTTATAATCAGTTATGACTCACTAACCATACACTTATGGTTTTTAAAATCTCGTAACATGCATTTATACTAATACTATTGCAATATTTATTGAAATTAAATTCTGAAGCTTTTCTGTGAGAATATTTGACCTTTCACAGCACAGATTTCTTGTCTGCTTTGCTTTATGTAAACATTAAATATTAAATTATCTAGAATCACTGTACTCAAATTCCACTAAAGAATATGATAGTTCATTAGGCATCTCAATCAAATAAATTTAAAAGAAGAAAATGTATTTATGAATGTGTGGTAGCAGCAAGAACATTATAGAAAAAAGACTGTTTTTTTATTTTTATTGTGGTGCTTTAACCATGGCCAAATTGTTTATAAAGTTAGTTTCTTCTTTCTGTGACATCACTAGCATATCTTTGTCCAATTTTTCACTGTACCCACAGCACCGATAAACATTTTTTTTCTGTGAGAATATGGATCTCATTTATTCTTTAATTCTCAGAAAAAAAAAATACTATACAGATATTTTAGTAAAATATTTTTAACTAATAATTATTATCTCATATAATTATATAAAAATAATCCGGTTATGAGTTTTTTTTTTTTTTTTTTAAAAAGTTTTTGACAATTGGTTAAATTTATGTGATATAGAAAAAGTTTATAATGAGAGGAATGCATATGTGCATATAATATAAATAAAATATATATATTAAGAAAGTTGTTTCAAAGGTGGGACTAAAATTGTATAATTGAAAGCATTAAAAAGAGTTTCCTGTGGAAGATGAATGGTATTGGGACATGTTGGCTTTGGCATGATATGATATGACAGTGGTGGAATGCATTACCAACGCTATCTGTTGAGAGAGGAAGAAGGTTTCGGGATTAATTGAAGGAAGAAATCCTTGTGTTGTGTTGTTGTGTGGGAGCTTACAACAGCAGGGTGTGAACAAATCCTACAAAGACACAACACTGTCAACTATTTCTGTGCACACAGAATGTTGGAGTCCGTTTGGGCGGGGAGAAAGACATGATCTATCTGTGTTCGCAGCACCACTGTTCCTCTGCCTCACCCTTATGAAGAACAACCACCACACAGCCCTACCGCAAGATATACTAATCCCTTAGCACATCACAATCTTGTGAGTTTTACATCTTTTTCTCTCTTTTCCTCGCTACTTGCATTGTACTTGCAGCATAGGTTGCTTTTTTTCTTTTCTTTCTGCTGGCTTAATACAGTGGGGATTTCTTGTGTCTGTTTTTTAGTCTTCTCTTTCACTTTTCTCTGGTTGGTTTCGTTGGTCAAGGCTGAGTTGTTTTCTGTTCTTCGTTCTTTCTGTGTGTGTGTGTCTCTCTCTCTCTCTTGTTTTCTGGGGGGAGGATTTTGTGGAGTGTGTTTACCTGACACGAGCTAAAAGTTTTGTCTCTGTAACGAAATTTGCGGCAATCTTTGCGGTATAGCTTCTGGGGGGTGGCGGGGTGGAAGTAAAGTTGGTGACTTTGAGATCTGGGTGGGGCTTACATGCAGAGAGTGCGGGAATGAACAAATTGGGTATGTTTCTCTCTGTTGGTTGAGACAATTGTTAATTTTCGTTTATGCTAAGGAGATAGGGAATTGGTTCGAGTGGAGTGGACTTGTTGATTTTGGTTCTTGGTTTGGGACAAGAGACTCGAGATCTGGGGAATAGTATGGTTTTAGGTTGCTCGAGCCAGATAATCAATGAAGGGATTATTCAGATCTAACGAAAGATCAAGTTGTGTCTTGACTGAGACTATATATAGGATTAGAACTTCTTCTCTCTGAGTACTTCAGATCATAAGATTTTGTAACACATAGGATGAGTTATCTTTATGCATTAGGAAGAGGGCTCTTGCAGTTTTATTTTCTTTGGGGAGGGAAGGGCATAACTCTTTTTCTGGCTATGTTGATAGATTGTCATTCTTTTGTTCTAAGCACTTGTGGTGTGTTAGGGAAAACGTTCAGTTGACCTTAGCTGACATTTTTTTCTCTTTCAATACAATAATATTGTTGCTTCTCTGTTCTCTGCTTTGGACGGACGCATGGTGCCTCTAAAACAGACTTAAGTTTATCATGTTCATTTGTTTGCAGCTTGGATATGGGGAGTCTTGCGGTTGAAACTGAGGATGTAAGCTCAGACATGTACCTTTCATTGGGGCTTAAGGAAACAGATAAAGGAGTAGGAGTTCCTCGGGTTTTATCACTTCTCTCTTCTCTTCTTGAGAGATTAGTTCAGAGAAATGAAACGCTATTGGAGGCAAATCACTTAAAAGATGTTGTCACAGTATTCCATGGTTTAAGAGCTCCTAGTCTGAGTGTTCGTAAGTACATTGATCGAATCTTCAAGTACTCAGGTTGCAGCCCATCTTGCTTTGTTGTGGCACAGATATATGTGGATAGATTTATTCAGCACACAGAAATCAAATTGACTTCACTTAATGTGCACCGGCTTTTGATAACAAGCATTATGCTAGCCGCAAAGTTTGTAGATGACGCGTAAGTGCAAGTTTAAAATTGAACAAGGGCACATAATATCTAGCTGTCGTTGTATGCATTATGTATCTTGTGGTGGATATGGTAATGTTATATGTAAAACTTATCTGTTTGTGGGCCTGATATTGTTATATCAGTAACTGCTATAGCCGGTCGATAATGACAACCTTAACATGAGGAATCAGTTATAAATTTGACACAATATGTTTTTAAAGAAAAAGAATGGTTTTTCATACTTTCACCATTTTGAGTAGTTGTCATTGTCTATATTTGTTTCATTCAGCCGAAGCTGTTAGCTTACTTTGCTGTTTGGTTTACAGATTCTACAATAATGCTTACTATGCAAAAGTTGGGGGAGTAAGCACATCTGAATTAAACAGGTTGGAGATGAGTTTTCTGTTTGGAGTAGATTTTAGACTTCAGGTTAGTGTAGACACGTTTGGAAGATATTGTAGGCTATTGGAGAAGGAAGCCGCAGAAACACTACAAATTGAAAGGCCAATGCAGGCTTGTCGAATTAAAGAAAGCTGGTCAAACAAAGACGACCCTACTTGTGCTTCCACAATTGCTAGATAAAATTATGTCTGCAACAAATGTAATATAGCTTTCCGCAATTGACGGAGACATTGAAATTTGAAGTATTTCAAAGAGAGAAGAGATTGTTGTATACAATTCAACCATTCTTTCACGGACACGGTTGTGGTTGGTTTTATTTGGTTTTTTTTTTTTGTATTTTGTTTGCCCCTTGTTTGTAATTGCAAGCTTGGAACCACATAGAGATTGTGATGAAATTTTATCCCTTACAATTCATTTGACTTTGCTCTATCAACGCTTTGGAAAACTTACTGATAGCACAAAACTGTGAATAAGCGGCGCTTTCTAAGGATCTGCGAAACTCCAATGGACGAAGTATATGTACCTTTCATATATTCCCACTGGTTAACCACTTTTCCCCCTACTCAAGGTAAGTGTTACTATGCTGTAAAGATTACATTGTGCTTTTATTCCTTCAGATTTAGACAAAGAATCACCGAATATAAAATGGTGAGTGGCTTAAAGTATGAGGTTAAGAATGTAAATGAATAAACTGTCAGATTCCCATTGGTTCCAAAGTCATTTATCCAAACCATCATTTAATAATATTAAATCTTCATGTTATATAATTAATCCAGGTTTATTAATCCAGACCCATAATCGGTACCATGTTCCAGCTCCACGGAATGTGATTTTTTTTTTTTTGCCGTAACAAAGAGAAAAGCTACACCACTGCGCCCTGAAAGATAGGTGGGGGCTAGATCAGGTAGTATATTTATGTAACCGTGCAAAGCTACACCATCTCGTCTTTACCATTTTATTGCTTTGGCTCAACCATGTTTATCTGTTTGGCAATATAAGCTAGAAGATCATTAAAAAACTAAAAGCATAAACCCTCATTTTTAAGAAACATCTACCTATAATGATTAAATATATACTACCATCAAGCATAAACTCCCATCCCAAAGCACACTACTAGTTATATACAGACACGGTGATGCTTGACACCAAATTACATAGTAAAAATAGCTTTAAATCCTTTCTTTCGTGTGCCTCAAGGCTTCAAATGCAGTCTTGTGGGAACATTCACCTTTCTCTTCCACAATGTCATTCATAACCACAATATCCACATTCATCTTAATCCATCTGGAGTTGTTTTCTGCAGTCAGTTTCAGAAGGTCTTATAATTTGCAAATCAAGCTTTGGAGAATTCTGCTCTCATGCAAACATGTGCCTTCACGTAGAGGGCCTCTCCAGTGCCGTCCAACCAAACTTACCTTTTCTAAAATCTGCTAGGACGCGGAATGCTGCTTGATGAACATCTCCATTAAATATTCGAACTGCAAGCTTCTCTATGAATCTGCAATTTAGTAAATAAAATACACTGTATTATGTTAAGAAGAAACATTAGCACTGTGTAACCTCTAAATGCAAGACATATATAAATGTGAATTAGAAAAAGAATCGCATACATTTTACCATTTTGACTATCTACATCAATTTTGTACCGTTTACGAAGAGTATCTCCTCCTGCAACCAAAACAAAGACTGAGAATCGGTAGTTTTAGAGGAAAGAGAGATCAAACAATTTAATATTGACCACAAAGCTGTATCACTTTGTAAATAACAGAAACACACGTTGGAAAAACATATATAGCGTAAAATGTCAGTGAAATAGTTGACACTGATATCATAAGCAAGGTGCCATGAGAAAGAAAGTCAGAGTTCTAGAAACAGACGTTTTTCTCAACTAAAATAGGATTCTCTGTCACGTCACATACCTACTGTGGGAAGCTTTGTGAGCATCTGCACAAGAATTGCAGCAACATCAGCCACATCATACGACCTCTCTCCGATATCATCACATATGGCGAGTTTTATAGCAGCTGACTGATCACTGATTCGCATTGGGAGTATCCCAGGAGAATCCAGAAGTTCAAGATCTTTACCAAAACGAACCCACCTATCACATAAAGAAAGAAATGACAGTTTACATATTCAGCACATGTTATGAAAGAACAAGTGATCCACTACTGTTTTATTTGAGCCTAGACCTATAGTCGGAACAAATTAGTTGCAGCATACTTTTGCAGGAAACTGTGTTTGACGCTATTAGCACTTGAACAGAATGTACTATGTATATCGTTAGTTGAGCAAAAAAATACCCAGAATTTAAAATTTTCAACATTTGGGATGAAAAATTTACTGATGAAATTCAGAGGGCAGGAGGATGCAACCATGAGATTTTGTAGTCCATTCCTTTTTTTCTCATTTTAGTTGTCATTTAAGAATCGAGAATAGATGACATACAAACTTAAAAGTACTGAAGTTAGCTTGAGTAATAGGTTAAATAAAATACAAATTATTCATGAATAAAAGAAACTGCTGCAAATTTTTAATACTCCCAATTTCTCGATAAAAAGAATTATTTGTTTAAACAAAATGAATAACCTACCTCAACTCTCTTGTAACTCCTGGCCTGGGAGCTGCTGGGCACATTCTTCGCTTTAACAAACGGTTGATCAAAGATGATTTTCCAACATTAGGGTATCCAACTATTCCAGCTCGAATCTATTAAACAGTAGCATACATTCTTTACGTGATAATAATTTGGGAGGCATTCAAGTGAATGACAACAATCGGCAAATACTTTTTTTTATCATATACAATTTACTGAGCACATTTTAATTTAGAGAACAAGTGATCAATGAGAAAGAGTGTTGTGACTTGTGGAAACAAGAAGGCGTTCGTCTCTTTCTTTATCTAACAAACCGTGTGTTGCTTTAATTTTTTTATGGAAAAGTCGCCCTTTCAAGTTACAAGTGAGAAAGAGAATATCGAAAGCTAGTGCGCACACAGTACAGTTATTTCTTTCTCCTATAAAAGGTATGTTTTCCTTATTCTTTAAAAAGAAAAGTAGGACTTTTACCAGAGACTTGGCATAAGAAAATGAGCAAAAGACAATAAAAATGGGTATGCAATAATTACTAGGAGCAACCCACCGCACGAGGAAGTAGCCCTTTGGCTCTACGCTTAATATTTACATCAGCTGCTAATTCCTTTGCTAAACGGCCTAGCTTCATTGTTCCCTGTACTGACAACACGTGATCAGGCATCCTGTAAATGAAACTTCAGAATATGGAGGGCTATGGGAGAAAAAAATATATTGTTTCAATACCATTCCAAGCTTCCCATTGGAGAAGACAACCTTTGTTCCATTCCTAGTAAAATAATCTGCCCAAGCATTGCGGTCTGCAGTTGATATCATGTCTTCTCTATTTAAGACCAAAATTCTCTTTCTATTTCCAAGCCATATATCCATCTACGAAAGAAGTAACAGTAAGATGAAGAATAGGAATGAATCATCCTAGAACATGTGGTCTCGATATGGTATTGGGATGTAATGTCTTATTACGCTTACTAATACTTCATGTCCCAATATTATGTAACATTAATAAAACTTTTTAGCATAGACACAAAAAATAAACTGTTGCGAAACAAAGAAACCATGCAAACTGACTGCAACACTTTATAACTGAATTACCTGTTAAATAAAGACGCTAAGACCAACAATAGAGAACTGCAAGAAACAAGTATATATTTCTTCAACCAAATTGAAGATGATAAAAGAAAACCTCTTAGGCTTTGAATAATACGAAGGAGTGAGGAAAACAAAAAAGAGCTCTATCAAATGCAATCACAGCTAGTTTGGATATACTTCTCAAGAAGCACTAGTAGCAGAAGAAAATAAAAAGAATCAAGTTATGCACCTCAACTTTTTCCTCGCCAACATTCCCACAGGTGAAGTGTACAAGTTGATTTTCACGTGTTCATGTAGTTTAACTCATTTTACTTTCTACTTTTGTGCGTGCTGAGATGTTTGTTCAAATTGGCTCTTAGTTCAAGATAACAACGGGTACAAAGGATAAATGATAGATTGGGCACCCTTAGGCCCAAGAGAAATAAAATTAAATGGCTGAATGATTTTATTGGTTGGGCTTGAGGAGTTATATATACTATATTTTTTACTTTAATTTTAATTCCCTAAACACTAGACGATCGCACTTATAGGGTTGTCATCCCTTTATCTAGCTATTTAATTAAGGGTTCTGTAATGTATAACGATCAATGCAAAATATGAAAGTTCCAAAGCTAGTTTTAGCATCTTCTATGCAGCCTTCATCATAGCATAAGACATCACTCATGTCAATTCTAAGCGGATACTTAACAAAATTAATATTTTTAAATTTTAAAAAAGAAATAAAGATACTTGCCTGCGGATGACTTGTGGACATGGGAATTCGTCCATCCCGCACCTCGATCACAACATCCATCAACTTGAGCTGCGCCTTCAGTTCTTTTTCTGCTTTTGCAATATGACCAGGAAACCACTGCCCCATGCCCCACAAGACTATCAGCACTCCGAGTTTTGCACTAATGCAACAGTAGAGAATGCATATTAATGGGGAGACACATAAACAAATACCTTACCTGCACAGGGCGCAATGTCTTTGTCCAGTGATAAAGATCAGTGTCCAGGTCACTCCAATGATCACTCTCTCCTTGAAACCCATCAAATAAGTTGCCGTTGGGATTTCTATATCCATTATCCCTCCAACTGGGGCCTCCCACGCCAATTATCTACATAAAAAAAACTGAATATATTACGAAAAAAAAAATGAAAGCTTGAATTTTTGAAATAGCAACACATAACAAATAACAAAGCCCGCGAGATGCAATATCGGGAGATGAAAGCGTATCGGAAAAAGATAGAAAGCCGGGTGAAAGGGGGAAAAGGGCTGCCTGAATAGTGGGGGATGGGGATGAGAGAGCCGATACGGAGAATCTTCCACGGTTGGGAAGGAAGTTTGTGGGAATTGACGGAGAGTTGGGGACCCATAAAGCTGATAGCTGAACACTCATCACTGTGCTGTGCGACTACTCATTCAACACTCTGTTTGGGATAATACTGAAGCAGAACGCAAAGACGTGTCGATTGAAAGGAGAGTGGATTTTTTTTTTTTATCTTACCAAGATCTGTTCGGCTAATATGGATTGTGAGATGGGATAAATTACCCGTTCCGTTCAACTCATGTGGGGTCTGCAATTACCTATATGCTAATTAGCATACATTCCGTAAATAGATAATTAAGTGATTAATTATAGAGACAATTACTTTTATTTGCACCTTAAAAGTTTTTCACACCTTATTTTCAAGACAAGTTGAGAGTCTAATAGATATCTTTTCTCTTTGTTTCAACTTTTAACAATTATTGTGTGTTTGTCATTATTAATCTTTAGATTTATCGATTTTTTTTTGGGTTCACCTCAATCTTGGTCAACTTCTTTTTACCAACACACACTCCTTCTTTTGACTTCTTTATTTCATTCTTCAATCAGGCAAGTTCATAATTGATCATTCTCAATTTTATGATCAAATTAAGTACACTAAAATATCTATTATCAGTATAGAAAAGATTAGTGAACTCAAGTTTAGGGTTTAGGCAAATTTAAGAGGAATTTCAAAAAAGTGATACTTATAATAATATGCAAAAAGCTTTAAAACATGTATTAAAGATAAAAGAGAAATTTGTAGTAGATTATGTAAAGAAAACAATTATATAAAGACATGTTGAATTCTTCATCAGTTATCCTTTTATTGTCATTTATTAAAATCGACAAAAATTCTAATTAAAAAATAACTTTGAATTATCAACAAAAATTTTAAAAGAATACTAAAAATAGAAATCAAATTTCAATAAGACTCTAGTTTTAAGAAAATATATGGAATAATACTTTAATTGCACAAGACATCATAATAAACTATAAAATCACAATAGAATCAACACAAATAAACTTTAACCTTCCATGTGGAAGATAATGCAATACATTATCAAATAGAAAATAAAACGTGTTTAATGAATGGCGTAGTGGTTATGATCATTGCACTTTGCTAAACATATTTTATATCAAACTTTTGTGAATAAATATGTTTGTCATACACACTTTGAGCTTTGATTTAATCAATCAAAAGTAACCTAATTCAGTTGCAAATATGTTAATGTTGTAAACCATCCTTATATTATAGATATTTAATATGGAAGAGAAATTCAAAAAGACTTTGTTGCAAAAGATTCAGTGCATTAGACAATTCAAACTTGTGTGTGCATAAGACTTAATACAGTAGACATCTATGGAACCTCTAAAGTATTAGATGATTTCAGCAATATACTAATTAGATAAATTTAACAACACATTATCCGACGACTTGCATGTATAAGCTTCTCTTTTAAATCTTCAAGAAGACTTTATTTCTTCATTAAGCTTATAATCTTATATTCTCTTAGTTAGTAGAAAATCTCCAATTTATTTTGCTAATATGGTATATGAGTTCACTACACAATCTTTTACTATATCATCGGTAGACAATTTATGAGTTTGCTTACACTTTAACTACACAAAGTACGAGTTAGAACACTCAGAAAACATCTATATAATTCTTTATATTATCAAAACTCAATTAATGGACAATTCATCAAATTATCCAATGGACTTCAACAAACTACTTTCTAATTTAGACTTGTATAACTAGAACTTTTAATGTAAGTCGTCTACCTAAAACGTCTATCATATAACATGGCTTAAAAAGTTAATTTAATAAATAATTTTATTTAAAGTTCAACTAATTCCTTTTGAAAATCTCAATTAAAACACTAGATATAAACTCAATTATTATTTAAAGAAATTAAGATTAAGTGTTTAAAATGTGATAAAAAATATATATTTATCAATCATTAACCTTTTTTTTATACTTGACTTTTCAATTTTTTTTTTTCATATTTCCGGCTCTTTAAGATTGTTGTCTTGTTAAAACAATTTTATAAATTGAATAAATATTCACTAAATTGTACATATTGAATTATTTTATGTTAGCTTCTAACGAATAACAAAACGGGTTTAACTCACTAGTTTGTCAAAATTCCATGAGTGCAATTGATAATTTCAACCCACAAACTTGTTTTGACTCTTTTGGCTTTACCTACCAAATTGAAAGACGGGACTTTTTAATTTTTATTTTTTAATGAAAATAAAAATAAAAATATAATTCAAAATTTTGATTTTTGTATATTAGATTATTTGAAGAATACATATGCATGATAATATTATAATTTAAATTATTAACACTACATTAAGTTTAAATATTAATTAAATATATAAAAATAATATTTATTTTAATTTATTCAATTAGAGATATTAATTAATCAATTAAAACTTAAAATATATTCACAATAAAAAATGAAAGATGGAGCTTTTTAATTTTTATTTTTAATGAAAATTAAAATAAAAAATAATTCAAAAATTTGATTTTTATATTAGATTATTTGAAGAATATAAATTTGTAGAGATATTAATTTGATTTTTATATTAGATTATTTGAATAATATCTAATTTAATAGATGGATAATATTATAGATGGGATAATTCAGGAATATATTATTCAGGAATATATTGTTATATCTCATTAAACTAAATTAGCAAAATTTTATGCTTCATAGCTTAGAATATATATAACAATATATTCCTTTGTTTCATTTTCTTTTATATCAATTGGTCCAATTATTACTGTTTTAATTTGATCGATCAAAATAACATGTTATAAGAATCTCAAAAGAAGAGGGTGAAAAAAAGTTAATTAAGTGAGCCAATAAACTAACCCTTTTAACTCACCAATCCATGGTGAGTCAGGTCAGATTCAAATTTTTTCAACTCGCTAATAAATGAGTCAGATTAGGTTAGCTCACTAAATGAACCAACCTGTGATGAGTCAAGTCAAATGAGACCAGATTATCCATTTTGACAGCTCTAAATATTTGCATACTAATTCATGTAATACTTTAATAGAAATATCTTAAACATTCATAATTAAATACTTTTATTACTTCTCAATTTAATTGCTAAAACGTAGTGACAATTGAATTTTAAAAAATAGTTATAGTGGCTTATTGTTAGATTTAGTAAAGTTCAAGCATTAGAGCAATAATTATTAAGAATATTATTATTTCTCTAATGACCCTCATAATAAAATAGAGTCATGTTTTATTAATTTATTGTTATTTCTGATGACTTTTGGGGAATGAATTTTCAATTTAGTTGTAATATTGTTTCGTTGCCCAATTGTATACAGCTTTGAGAGAACAAATTCATGAATTTGTCCAGGATTTTTGGACTTTTGATCGCATCACCAGGCCAAAACTTTCATTGGCAGTTCCTTCAAAGACAGATCATTAGGAAGATTCCATTGAGGTGAAGAGTTCATGACTGTAAAAATAATAAATTAATATGTTACTCAAACAAAAACTACTATTCCCCCACTGCATACACTAAAAAAAGAATGATCTGATTATACCCAATTAACCTCCTCCCTCGAAATAACCATCACTGAGCCTTCTATATCGAACTAACAATTACAGTTTTGTTACATTGGTTCAAATCTAGAAGTCCTCACAAGTCTGCTGGATGAGATTTGGCAAGTAAATTTGAGAAGAACATGCTTATGTTTGGAAGAACGTGATGTATCACGGTACTATACCTGCATATTGAAAAGATGAAAATATATAATAGAATGATGAATTAAATGAAGGTTGGGCTTCACGGACTGAACGCTCCCAGTACACCCACACCCAACTATATAAACACGGCCAAGTTTGGAAGTATTGTACAGGTTGTAAAAATTATAACATACCATGGTTCACGACTCAGTACATCAAATTTCTCCAACATAAACAGTATGCATGCATTTCCTAATGAAGTAGCATTGAAGTCTTCAGCCATCTTGTACAGTTGTACAACATTTTCCAATGAAATTTCCTATAAAATTAAGTTGGTTAGCCTTGAGATGAAATTAACAAAAGCTTTCTATTAAAGAAAAACAAAAAAAAAATCATGAAACACAAGTTTGGTGTACCTGAACAATAGCACATTCACAAATACGCTTAAGACCGTCTAGAAGATACTGATCTGCCGCTTTGAGGAGATCCTTAGCCATATCCACACTGACATCTACCGATCCAGTGTATATAAATCTAGAAGTGTCAACGTAAGATTAGTTGTGATATTACAAAAACAAAATGAAAAGATGGCTAAAAATGCACCTCATCATCAATTCAAAGACATCCCACTTTATATTTGGAATAAGTACATTGTTTGCTTCCCTCTCCTGCACCACAATTCGTAAGACATTGCATTAGTATGGATATTTTCATCTGACTGACGGCTTCAGTTCCACAGAACCACTAGTCGTATTTTAATTCAAAGTGATTGATAAGAGAAAAAAAGGATGAAAACAAAACACAATACAACCAATTAATGCTTACCCTATAACTGCCATCAAACATAGCACGAAATATGTCTGAAGAAACTAAACAAGCTCTATGAGCATAAAAGCTTCTACCTGAAGAAAGGAAAAGAAAGTAAATTAGATCGTATATCGTAACCAGTGAGCATAGAAAGTAAACAAAATTAATAGCAGGAGAAAATTTAACAGCAGATACTCCACCTTCAACTAGAAATGTAACGTCAGAAAGTTTTGAATTGTTCACATATTCCTCGCCCAAGTACATCTGCAGAAAATATTAATGGTTAACAAAAAAAGAACTGAGAAAGAAAACGTCAACGAAAACGTGTTAAGCCCCACAGGAGAAGAGTAAAGTACCTGTAGACTTGGTGATCGAGGAGGAAGTTCAAAAAGGGAGACAACAGAAGAATGGGCTTTGGCAGCTATTCTGTGAAGCGCAGCTGAAGCATCACCCTTCTGCTTTACGTTTGTTGATTTAAGCATGTCCAGCAGCAAATTTAACCCTGGAAATTTAGAGTGATGCTGAATGAAACACATGTACGATATACGGTGAGTTAGAAATTAAAAAAAAATGCAGATATCAATAATTTACCTCTATTGTCAATGAATATAGTTTTACTATCACGAGGAGAACATAAATACGCAAGAGCAATAACTACACGTCTTTGAACCTTTTCTTCAGGGTAGCACATAAGACGTATTAGGTGTTTCAACACCTGTCAAAGAGGAATAGATGTAAAAATAGCATCCAATACGGTATCACTAAAACAAACGGAAAACATATACAAGTCACCCCGCAAAGAATTTGCAAGAAAACTCACTCGCCCTTGAGTCTTTTCCTCTAATCTTTTTAACGCCTTCATTGCACACTCTACAGTTTGCTGCAAGTGATAATCACAAGAAAATCCACTTAGTGAGTGAGAGGGGTTGTGTGTTTACATATATTACTAAGTTATCGTTTAGAAATGTAATCATATACTAAGTGCAAATTTATTACTCTTATTACAAAGAATAAATGAACATACTTGATTCTTGAAATTTGCAGCTTTCAGTCTTTGAAAGCCATCCGCCTTAATAATACAAACAACGTTGTCCTATCATAAAAAATATGGTTACATCAGCGACAGCATATCATTATCACTGTGGATCAATGCAGTGGCGTAGCTTTCTCGGATGTGAGAGACTTCGTCTCCAATTGTTTTTACATACATACACACATATATATAGTATATTTGATATATTTGGCCTCTAAATCTTTTTTCTACATCTGCAAACAAATTATCTCTCCAAAGTATTTTAATAAAGATTCGCCACTCTAATAATTTTAAAAGACAACAAACATTGTTGACAGAGAAAAGAACAAGGAGATTAACTTTACCTCGTTATCAGCAAGACCATAGAGAGCAAAAACAACATTTTGTTGGACAAGCGTCGTCTTTGAGTCAAGAAGTTTAAGCAGAGGCTCTATACCTCCACTTTGAACAATACCAGCTTGATTGTGCGAGTCCTAACATTGAAACGTCATGTGCAAAATATAAAGTTATGATAGAAAATGGAAAGAGTAAAAACCAGCGCATAAAATCACAGAAACCATGAACGTTAAACATACAAGGTTGCGTATGCTACAATATAAACACACAACCGTAGTTATCAATTTGAAATAGTGTCGCATAACAACTCTGAGAAAGTTATAGATAATCATTATTTTAATTATTATAGAAGTCAGATCAGAGATAACTTGAGGAATATGTTACCCAAAAAATGATGTTCCATGGGTGAAAAGAGTATAATGCTCATCAAAGTTTATCTTTGAATACTTTATTAATTGACAATCCTAGACCAGGCTGATCAGACACTGTTATGTTATGATACTAAAAATTTCAATTTGGATTCTTCAATTCTATATTACTTTTTATGAGCATAAGGCTAAATGTTTGTTGCTTCTAGAAATCACCTGTGCCAACCTCCCAAGTGCAAAAGATGACATTTCCTGAAGCTCGGCATCAGAAGACTTCAGCATATCAACCAATGGTGGAATAGCCCCTCGTTGGGCAATATGAACCTGTATGAACCAAAAAATACGGAAGTCAATAAGTGGACTTTAGTACTAACTGATTAATCGTTTTACAAGTTTGCAAAGCTACTTGATCTACCTTGCAATCTGAATCTATCGTGGCAAACTGACCGAGTAAAAGGGCTGCTTCTCTTTTGCTCTCCGAACAACAGGAACTATAATTGAAAATATAGACTAACGAATGTTATTTAGAAGGAAAAGTACAAATTACTAAATAATAACAATAAAGGAATAACTCACTTTCAACGAATTACTACTGTCTGATAAACATATAATTTTTCTATTGATTTCTAACAGGGAAATCTAAGACTGAAGCACAACGATACCTGAGTAAACAAATGACAGGTTGTAAAGCACCAGCTAAAAGAACATCTTTCTTGATATTTGGCGAAGAGTGGACCAGATTTCCAATTACACCAATCTACAAAAAGCATAAATTAAGTTATGTGTTAGTAGTAGAACTCTGCAAGCAACAACAAACTACCAAAGACATTAACCATGTGAAGTGATTCAAGCATCTTACCGCCTCAGAATGTAATTTAGGATCCTCCGATCCAAGCATTAGTACAAGAGTGGGTAATGCATTGCATTCAACTATCTGCAGTTTTTATATCTTGTAAACAACCGAGACAACAAAATTTATCACATCAATTTAATGCAGGAAGTTAACTACCTGATTTTTATTGCCATCATTTTTAAATGCAAGAGTTCGCAAGGCCCGTGCAGCTGCTCTCTGCACTTTAACATCATTGAATTCAAGCAACTCAACCAATGGAGGTATACCACCTTCCCTCCTGAATATACCATATGTATATAAGGATAAGGAATACAGTTATATTATTGAAAGTACTGAAGATTAAAAAAATGAGAGAAAAACCTGACACGGGTCTTGATGTCATCATTTTCATGAGCTAAGCTTGTTATTGCATCAGCTGCTCTCTTTAAAAGATAAACTAGTGGTTCAGAAATAGTACAGATCTTGTGTCTCTTTAAAAATTCTACTAGACAAGGCAAGACTCCGACACCTACAATGAGGTCCTGATGCTCTTGCTGTTTCACGATAAAAGTAAAGCAAAAACAAAATCAGAATTCGAATGTTACCGCATCTTTTAACAATGAAAAATGTATTAAAAATTAAATACCCATGTATTGATGCATTTACCTTCTATATTCAATAGTCAACAATAGAAAACTACATCTATCAAAATTGACAAATCTTTCTGCAAAATTGATGTGCCTAAGAGTGTAATTCATTCTACATGAAACATCAAGAAACCAGCACTAACTTCTGATATCAACTTCGTTAAAAGTAAGTCATTTCTCTTTACATAAACACTAACAACAGCACTAAAACAATTACATGTTAAAAACAACACTTTATGTCATACATATTGTTTCCATAATCTCAAGTGCATAAGCATCCAATATAGTATATAATTGTTCTGCATCCAATATATGGCAAATAACATGAATAAATAAATATTCCATTATCCAAATTGAAGTCATTTTATACAATACAGATTAAGACAGGTTCTAAATTCAATGGAAAATCAAAGCCAAACAATCAAAATTCCATTACATGTTTCCAGGAAAAAACACCCAAACTGTTCAATTACTAAAGTGAAAAAAAAAATAGTAGAAATTAATTACTTTGATGGCCAGAAGCTCAATGATGAGCGAACATCCTTTGGCCACCTCAAACTGCTCATGCATGGCAACTTCGTCATCATAACATTTATCCCGGTTAACATCATCATCGTTCCCTGCATCTGACAGTTGAAGATGTCTCACCAGAGCATGGACAACACCGCAATCAATCAAAGTATCCGCAAGATCCTCTGATGAAAAGAAACAGCAGAGAAAGAAAAACATGAAATTCAGTAAAAGCAAATACACAAATCAAAGCCGTTAATAATGAAAACACAAAAGTACCGTTTTCCGCAAGTACAGATAGGTTGTAAATGACTCTCTTAACGGTGACACAGTCTGAGGCAGTCGAATTAAGGAGAGAAACCTGACGTAGAACCTTCTTCCGGATCTTTGAGGAGAGGCACGGCCCCTTGGAATCTGTCTGGTCCTGGCTTAGATCTCCTTCAGGCTTACGCTTCAAACACCTTGACTCAGGGTGAGGGTTTTCCATTGAATCTTGAAAAGAGGAAAAAAAATGAAAGAAAACAGAAAGTAGAAGATGGGAACAGAGTGGGAGGGAAATCTCGATTTCGAAAGAAACCACTAAAGAGCAAAATCCGTGGATGCTGATATATAAAGCTGTTTTAATTTGAGTTTGGGCGCTAGCTTTCGCGCCAGATCATTGAGCACGTCTTGTCGTGTTATTTTATAAATTTGAATATGTGAATTATCTTAAATTTTGAATTTTTATCCTTTTTTATATTTGAGTAATTAGTAAATTTTCTCTGACTAATGGGTTTTTGATACATTACTTTTCATTTGAGCCCTACAAAAATTCAGGTAACATATTTGTGTTTTTATTAGGGAAAGTGTTAAAAAACTTTGCATTATTAATTAGTTATTACACTCTTAAATATAGACCAATGGAGTTTTTGAAAAAGTTTTCCTTTCTTCATTTGATTTATTTTTGGGAAAAAGTTTATTTCTGCTTTAACCATTTCTCATGATGCTCAATACAAATTTTACCTTTAGGTTCTTAGAGAAAAAGAAATCATAATTCTTGTTTTTTCACTTGAATTGAAATGTACATGTATGTACTGTATAATAAGAAAATGGAAAATATAAACACAAAAAACAGAGGGAAAAAAGTGATTTTAATCTTTATTTGTTATTACGAGAATTCATGGAAGAGTTTTTGAGAGGAAGATTGAACCTTGAATGCGTCGTCGTTGTTGAGGAATTTGAATCCAGCTTCGAATGCACCTGAGAGAAAATTTATCTGTAGAATACTCTCCTATAGTTACATATAGAACTTAAGAATCTGGCCTGTATCTCGGATTTGTATTTTAAAATTAGTACCACATATAATTCTGTTTTGGGTTCTCAAGATTTGAGAAGGATATGTACAATTAAAATTAGTTGATTAATCTTTTATAATATAATTAATTTTTATTAATAATTATATTTTTTTAATAAATAATTGAAATAATAAATAAATAGAATTATTTAATCTAAATTTTGATATTAGTAAAATCATTTGTTTTAATGTACAACTATCTAAAAATTTAATTTTTATGTTAATAATTTGTTTTAAATTTGATTTATATTTCCAGATGTTTACTTTTTATATTAAATTATTTTTAAAAAATAATTCAAATTATAAAATATACAATATATAAGAAAATTTATTTTATCAGACTAATTTAATTTACCTTAAATTTTATTCTGAATTTCTCTTACTTCCAAGAACTTCAATTTTCCTTCTTCCTTTCTCTTCATTCTTTTTACCGGTCCAAAACCTTTCAATTAACAAAATTAAATACCTTTTCTTTTCTATTTATATATACATGAAGTAGGGTCTAGACTTAGACTATGCATAATACAAATTTTTACATTTTAAATTTGTGACATGTATTATAATAGCTACATTACAATTATTTAATATTACAATACAAGTAAAATAATTGTACTACAGTACAATTATTTTAAAATAGCTTCATTCTTTTAGAAATAACTAGTGAAATGTGCATAGTATGTGTGTTTATTTTTTATAATAAAAAATAATAAAATTATAATTATAAAATAATAAATAATTTGTTTTATTATTTATTTAATAAATGAGTTTTGTTCATTTAATTACAAAAAATAATTAACATAAAAAACAGTTAAATTTAAATAAAACGATAACTTGAAAATAAAAAAAATTGTAACTGGTATTTTATAAATAATAGTGAGTTGAAAATAATGAGACCCTATTATTTTAATATTGAAAAGATTTTAATATAAAAGAAATTGTTATAAATAAGTTTCATTATTTTGAAACACATCATTTTTTTTATAAACTACTTTTCTATAATTTTTTAACCTTCTCTTCAAGGATTCTTGTACCATGTTCATCTATTTGAAGATCATATACTGCCTGTATGATCCTTGTGGTGAGATATTGAAGTTTGTCCAACCAGTTTCTTAAATAGAGTAAGTCAATTCTTTACTCTTTCTTTGGTTTCACGTTCTTCAATGCATGTGAGGTTTTTAACCATCGCATGTATGATGTCTTTCCTTTAGTTCTCTACTGATTGATGGTTTTAATGGTATATCCTGATCATGTTTTCATTTTGTAGTGTTCTTTGGTTTCTTTGAGTGGAGAGGGCATAGTAGGGTTCTTTACAGCTGGTTTGAGCTCCTAAAAGGTAAGGGAAGCTAGTATTTCTTATTAATTATTAATTTATGAGTATGATTTGTGATTAATTGGATGATGGTATGATTTAATTGAAATTGTGATATCTCTTCTAGTATTTATTGTGTTTATGTGATCTTAGTGGATGGTTTCTTTATGTAATGTTGGACATGATGTGATTTTGAGATTATTGAAAGTATGAATTGTATGTGATTAAGTTGTATATGATGATTGGAAATGGATGTTAGGGTAATGAGTAAAGGAGTTGTCAAATACATAGGCATTATTATTGAAATTAGAGGTTTTACTAGACAAGTTTGTGAGATAGGGTTTTGATTTAGAAACCTGATGTTTTAGGTCCAAGTATATGTTATTTGAGACTTGTTAGAAGTATGAATTAGTTGAAATCTGATCTATAACTAAGGGATGGTCCATTAATGATGTTTTGTTTAGTTTTAAGATTCATTTTGGAGGTTTGGACTATTGAGATTTTACTAGACAAGTTTGTGAGATAGGGTTTTGATTTAGAAACCTGATGTTTTAGGTCTAAGTATATGTTATTTGAGACTTGTTAGAAGTATGAATTAGTTGAAATCTGATCTAGAACTAAGGGATGGTCCATTAATGATGTTTTGTTTAGTTTTAAGATTCATTTTAGAGGTTTGGACTATTGAGATTTTGAATCAATGATTTTGTGTCAAATGGGAGGTTTTAGGTGTGTTAGTAAGTCATTTCTGACTTGTTATAGTTCTTAAATTACTTAAAAATGAGTTAGGATAGGCAGAATATGATTTTGGTATTTAAGTTGAGAATTTAGAGGTTTTTGAGTTGATGTCTTGTTATAAACATTTGATTATTAGTTTAAGATAGGTTATATGCTTTTGTTTAAGTCTAAAATACTTTATAATTCAATATAGGAGTGTTAGAAATTGGTAAAAGTGGTTAGAATAAGTAATGGGTGGTCTAGAAGTGCTAATTTTGCACTTTTAGTGTTGTAAAATTATGCAGTCTGACTGGGCGAGCAGAATTTGCTAGTTGGGCGAGTGTGGGGGAAGTTTTGGCAATGAGTAAAATATCTTAAATGTTTCAACTTTCCAATGAAGTAAAGCAAACTTTTGTATTAAGAGAAACTTAAATCTAAAACTCCCAGGTATTTACATCTTGAAAATACTGTATTAAAAAAAACTTCATTGTTGACTGGGGAAAAACACGATTCTTAAGAAAACAAAATTGAGCAGGCAAATTAGTTTCCATAAATGCTAAATGTTTGACATTCTTAGATATATTTGTATTGTGGAAATATATTATTTCAAATACAGCGCAAAGGTTTCAATCACTACTACAAACATTACCCACAAAAACTCACACAGATCCATTATGTTTCAATCAGTTATGGGAGGTTTTTCACGTAATATGTGCGTGTGAGTGAAGAAAGATTGTTGTGGAGTTCTACATATCTATACATATCTAGAAAATCCATAAATGACTTTTTCGGTGATAAGATATAGGAAGATGATGAGTTTAAATGTTGCACCATATCGCCTCTGCGAGGCACTGAAGAGGGGGAAAATATTTCATTGTTGGCTTTGACTCGCTAATGTTCGACGTAAGATACACCGAAGTTCTTACTCGTAAGTCCTTGAAAAACAAGGAAGACAAGTCCTTGGTGCGATGGCAGGACGACTTGAACTGCTATGTTCTAATGAAAAGTTTGTGTCGTATGATATGGGAGATGGACCATTGGTTTGTGTTTATGATGTGATAATCATGTTGAGTAACTTGTCTCATTACTTTGTTATGATGATATGTGTTTAAATGACTATTTTCATGTTTATGATTACTCACCCATGTTTTGTTTGTTAAGTCTGTGATGATCGTGTAACTTATGTGGTTATACAGGAGTAGATAATATTGCAAATGTTCTGGATAGAGTATAAAGCGTCGAGCTGTTTGAGAGTGATGGGGATTCACGACTTGTTTTAAATAATTTTTTTATGAAATTTCAATGTTATAAACTCATATTATGTTTAAGTTGTACGTGAATAATAATGTTTTATAGAACTTTTATTTTCGTTATCACAATTGGGATCATAACAGGACAAGGAACAAAAGAAAAAGGTTTAGAAAAAAGACTTTGGAGTTGCCACCATAATTTATTCTAGATAAACTATGAAAAACCATAAAATAAGTCATGGTCTACAAAAATTGGATTTTGGGTTCAGGAAGATATTAACACTCTAGCAGTACCTTTAATTAACTATACAAAATTGGTGTGATTTTCAAAATATTTTATTTTCCCTAACACTAACACTATAAAGAAACAAAAGTTTTTTTATTTTTTATTTTATGGACCAACAAGGATTGACTTTACTCATATGCATCTCCATTCACGAGGCAATGGTAGGAAAAAGAGAAGGAACAAGTACTAGACTGACGCAAACGATCACAATCTCCCTTGTGTTAATATACACATAAGGTTCTCTATTTATAAAAGAAGAAATATGGATTAAGTCCAAAATAAAATAAAAAATAATAACAAACTAACTAAAAGTAAAAATAAAATAAAGATAATATATTTAATACAATAGAACAAAATTAACAATCACACCAGTGTTCATAATATAAAAAGTTTTTTATCTTTTATTTTATAATTTTTTATTTTTATAAAAAAGTAAACACTTGAAATGATAATAAGCACCAAAGTGTAGAAAATAGATCAACTCTCAAACCAAAAAGATGCAGATATTAAGAAGGTGCAAGTAACAAAGAATTTTTAGAAATATATAAACAAAGAAACAAAGTGTAGGAAATAAACCTAAAAATCCAAAATCTAAGAAGGGTGTAAATATTGAAAAGGGACTACAGATAATAAAAGGCCTGTAAATAATAATAACAATAACGGACTAAAATTAATAATAACAAGACAACAAAATGACAGATGACGCGACCTTAGTTTTGGGCTTACACTGTAGCTAACGTGGTTGTGTCTCACCTGGATATTGTGATTTTTCTTTCGAATAATGATACTTCAACAATATTTTTTGACAACATTTTAATATCATTTACGTGTCATTCTGTGATTAATCCACGTTGATGTTTATGATTATTATTATTGATTATAGAATAATTTTAGATTAATTATACAATGACACGTAAATAATGTTAAAATATTGTAATAAAAATATTGTTAAAGTATCTTATGGTTTTCTCAATACTTTATCTTTTTTTAAACCTCAGCCGACACTCTAATAGAAGTTGTTGGAGAAATGAAAGAAGAATAATAGAAAATTTGCGAGAAACAATCAAATCTATTATTGATAAATGATTATTACAAAATCTCTCCACTTTTCTTTAACTATAGTTTTTGTGTTTTATATACTATTTTACAGTTCCAAAACGCAATGCATTTATATTAGATTAAAAAGGAATTAAAACCACAAAAATAAACATTGTTATTCCTAATTTTGAGCATTTGAACAAGTCAAATGCATGATATCCTCTAGCTTATCGCTGTTGAATGTAGCTGGACTACCAATAAGTCTATCATTAAATTTAATAAAAAAATTCTTGATGGTACCATTGCTCGTTTTTTTTCTAAATCACATAATATAACAATAATTAATCATCATTTCTATATCGGTTTTAAAGAAAATAATCTATTGTGAAATATATATTATTTTTATTATTTATTTTTATATTATTCTCTAATTAATTTTATACTAACACTGTATCTTAAAGGTTAAGTAATATATATATATATATATATATATATATATATATATATATATATATATATATATATATATATATATATATATATATATATATATATCATTTTTTTCCCCCAAAAATTTCACTCATAAAAAAATGTAGGTCTCATAAGTTTTGGGAAATCATAAATTCGATAATGGAACTTCAAACATAATTGCTTACGAAACAAGATGTAGTTCGAGGTCATTAATATAAAAAAATTACGTGTGCTGATAATGTTTTTTCTTGTTCTAATGTATCATCATTTACTTTGTTAAATGTTGGTTAAACTATAATAAATCATAATTTTTTATTTATATTAAGTTAATGACATGAATGGAAACAAAGTTAGAATGAATATATATATATCTTTTTTACTAGTTAAGGAATTTACAGTAAATTTCTTACAGGTTTTTTAATTTTTTTTAATTTTTATATTATTTTAGTTTATATTTTGTTTTTTTATTTAATAGTAATAATAAAAAATATTAAAAAATTAAAAACAAAATTTAATATTTTAGATTAAAACACGAAATTAAACAATATTAAATTAAAAAAATGTTATTTGTTTGAATAAAAAAATTATTATTATTATTATTATTATTATTATTATTATATTAAAAAAATAAAAAACATTAAAATAAAAAAGATAAGGAATCTTAACCGATTTTTAAAAATTGGTTAAAAATTTACTTAATCAATTTTCGAGTTAAGACCTCGTTAATTTTTAAAAATTGATTAAGATTTTAACTGTTTGAAATCTGTAAAATTCTTTATCAATTTTCAAAATTCGTTAGTTGTTGATACAAATGACATGATTGGAATTTTGGAGATGTAAAAAGAAGATAGAGAGGTGCTGGGAGAAGTATCCATTATTAAATTATTAACACCAAATACATCTCAGTCAAAGCAAAAGGAGAATTTTATATTTAAACATTATTTTTTCTTCAAACATTTATATTTTTTATACTTTTTACTGTTCAGTTTTAGATGCTTTTGAAATTCATTTTCTTCTCTTAATACTTTTCCATTTTAATTTTTAATTTTTATTTTCTTTTAAGTGATTATCTACGTTCTGATTTGTCGTTATTTATTGATTTATTTCATTTTTACATTTACATTTATATATTTATATACTTTCAAACACTTTTTTTTTTTGTATTTTTTTCTTTTAACTTCAGTTTCTGATTATTACTCAAGTGTTACTTTATATATTGAAAACCGTCCTGACTTTTCAAATATGATTCTTATGTCTATAATGTCCATTCGAATATTGCAAGCTACAATAAATGTAATGAAATTATATTTAAGTTTTGATTTAATTTGATTCACATTTACAACATCGGTTAAATGAATTTTCTGTAAGTTTTGGATTAATTTTATAAACTTATATTTTTTCAAGCATTGGTTATATACAAGAATAAGTTATTTACCTTACGTATTAAATGTTTCGTTTTGATTAACATTGACGGCTAAAATTGTATTTTATTTGTTAATTTGTTAATTTTGTAATTGTTAACACTAAGTTCATGTCAGTTAAAACAAAAGGTCATAATTTTATATTTTATATTTAAACAGTATTTTTTATGGAAATTTTATCAACGAGAATTTAAACACCGTTGATGGGGCTTCTTTAAATTTTTATTCGTTGATTTGTGTTTAGCCCATTGGGCTTTTACTTCTAAAGTTTTGCATACTTCTTTTCAATTCTAATTTCTAGATGTTTTTGAAATTGATTTATATATTTATATTTATATTTACATTTATATATTGGCTAATTAAAATTGAGAGTCGACATAATATTTTAATTTATAAATTATTAACACCGAATACATGTTGGTTAAAGCAAAAGGATAATTTTATATTTAAACACTGTTTTTTCTTCAAACACTGATATTTTTTATATTTTTCATTTTTCTGTTTTTAGATGCTTTTAAATTCCATTTATTTATTTTTTATACTTTTCGATTTTCATTTTTCTTTTTTTATTTTCTTTTAAGTGTTATGATTTTCAGTTTCTGATTTGTATTCAATTGTTATGTTATTTATTGATTTATATATTTATATTTATATTTTTACATTTACATTTATATATTTATATACTTCAAATACATTTTCAAAGACTTTTTTTTTTATACTTTTCGATTTTCATTTTTATTTTTTATTTTGTTTTAACTGACTATCCCATTTCTAATTGTACTCTTGGAAACTGTTCTGAGTTTTCGAATGAAATTTAATAACCTTTTATGGACTAAAAGGGGACCATTGTGTTTACTTTGGATATCTGCATTTACCATTGTATAAAAGTTCCACAAATATCGGTAATTTATTTGAGATAATTTGTACTGAAAATGACTTCAAAGAAGAATATAATATTCTTTTTGAAGTGGACAACCATTTCATACATCAAATATTGAAGTGTTTATTAATGAATTTTTTTGTAATTAACTTTGACTGTATTTTGTAATATTATCATTTTATTTCCTATTAAAGCTTAGTATTATTGGTTTTTTTAAAATAATTGTATTATAACATATAATAACTATGATAACTTTAATTATGATTATTATTATTCTTATCAAATTTATTCTCTCTATTCATATTAAATAATGCAATTAAAAAATATTAAATGTAGTTAAAAAACAATTCATGTATTGGGTGTATAAATAGTTGTGAATTGTCGGCGAGGATAAAGAAGTTTCGTGTGAGTTTCGAAAGGACATGCTGTATTTCTGCGCACCTTATTTGCAGCCATTGTTCACTGCTCCAAACATCTTATTTTGTCCTTTTCTTCTTTGTACGGTTGTGTGTACCCACATAAAAAAAATCCAAACAACTAAATTTTATGAGTAACTCAGTTAATTATACTGTATTCTAAGTTTATTAGGTGTCATTTTCTTTGAATTGGATCTAACCTCTATACTTTAATATATTGCATGTCATGTATCACGCAAAAGTTGAACTTTTAATATAAAATATAAGTTCATTTATAGGAAAACTTCATAAATAATATTAATTGAATTCTATGTATGGCTCGAATCTTTTGACCTAGGATGTTCAATAGTATTGGAATGAGTACCCCAATTTATCATATTGTAATAATGGATCTTACGTTAAAATGTGTGTCATCTAAAAAGTCTTGTATTTCAATGTAAGAAAATAACGAGTAAAATCTAAAATGTTCAGGAAAAATAAGAAAATCTTACACCGAAATATGTGTCATTATGCGTCTTATAAAATATAAGTGTTTGGTTGAATTAACAAAAAACCTATTATGAAATAACTATTATTTTTTAAATTATATTTTTTAAAACAAAAATAGACCGATTTACTAATAATTTAACAACTTAAATATATTTTGCCTCATGAGGGCTTGATTTTTATCACATATTTTAAGAAGATTCCAATTGAATATAAATCATACCTGTAATAAATAAGATTGACTGACAAGTTACAATTATTTTTTTCACACTTGCAAATGAAACACATAAAACATTATAATGGACGAAAAAAAATATCATAGATGTTCCTCTCCAAGAAGTGAATTATCATATCCTTCCAAGAAGGTTCGTTCATGAAAGTTTAATGCATATATATGAATAACACACGTGATAGGATATTTCTTCATTAGCTCAATATTCATGTTTTTAATTGGTGAAAAAAGAGTTAGCAAAGTTGGTCGAGTTTTGTCGCGTGACGATGTAAGATGATAATATTTTGTGAAAATAATTGAGCAACTAACACTGATCTTGAACAACTCTTTTGTATATGAGAAATATAAACTTAATTTTTTTAAAATAATATTTATGTATCAGAACAGTATATTATTTTAATAATTAAACGTAACATTTTTTTAGAACTATATATAACATTTTAGATTTGTGTTATTCAATCATGAATTATGTTCTTACATTTTGACTATCCAATTTGTGTTAGTATATAGACTACTTTAATTTCACTAGGATTTTCTTTTTGTTTTATCGAGCAAACAACTAATAATCTAGCCCAATAATCAAAGATCATTTCTTGTAATGTTAACTCTGCGAAACATGAAAAATATACAAAGATATGTAATGTTTGCTCACATATTGTTGAGTCATACTTTTATTTTTCAAGTTTGGTAAAATTATAAAAACGAGTGATTTATTAAAAAAGAAAATTAGGATACATCAATTGGTGTTGGTCAAGTAAACTATGATGTCAATTTGTCCCCTTTTCACCATCCTAAAAAACTGCACTATTCAGTCTTGTGGATATTGTGGATTTCCAACGTCATTGTTTTTTTTTTCGATGTTAAAGTGACATCTCTCACTATGACATTAGAGTTTGGATAGACATCAAATACAAAAAAACGAACCTCAAAGCTCGTTTTTACATTAGTGAAAGTGTTTACATTAACTACGAATACCTCTATACATAGATACACAAGTTTAAGAAAACTCAGAAACCCAAATTCCAAAATAAATAAAAATAATAAAAATGAAAATTACATACGTAAACTTTTGCTTAATGAAATTCGCTCACTCAAAAAACATAAACCCCGACTCGCTCAACAAATTTAATATTATATAAAATTTAAAATAAAATTATAAATTATTTAATTTCTTAAATTATTTTTCAATTGTGTGATGATTTTCATACTCTTTAAATTATCTTATTTTAAAAATATTATAAAATTCAAAAAGATTTTGAATCTTATCATAGTTATTTTTTATTTCGAAATGTTTTTCTTAAATATTTTCATATATATTTAAAGAGATATATTTAAAGTGATAGTGATTTATATTTTTCTTAAAGAAAATTTATCTCATATTCGTTTTTTATTGAAAATTCTTTATCATCAATGTTCATGAGTTAAAGAACTCTTCCAGAACATTACAAACTGTACCATTGACCTATGCTGAGGCAAACAGTGTATAGACAATAGCGGAAAGCTATTTAGAAACTATACAACAGGTCCAAAAGTTTAATATTTTTTATTCAGACATGCTTTTTTTATTCAGAATTTTTAGAAAGAATTCGTGAAGGAACTAGTTTAAATAGAATTTTTTTTTTCTGGTTTGAAGGTAGCATAAGATCTTGGCTAACCAAAATATATGTTTTTTTGTTTAACACCCCGTTTCAAAAAAATATTAAATTAATAAAAACATTATAATAAAGTTAAATACAAATAGAATTTGTAAAACCTCAATAGTATTTAAATAAATTTAATAAATAAAAGTAAAACATAGACTAAAAGAGAAAAAACGAGAGCTTATGAAAAAAAAAGTTAATTAATTATGATTGTTTATTAATCAACACAAATATTATTATTTATTAATACTTTGTTTCAATTTTTGTAAATGTTGACTGAAATTTTTTTCAAAAACATTAATTATGATAGTTTTACATTTAAATAATTGTATGTATTAGTAATTGAAATATTTCATCCGAATAAAAATATTATAATTTGAATATACTTATCCAAATAAATAATGAAAAATAAAATAATTTAAACTAATATCAATTTAAATTTAATATATTTAAATATATACTTTGAAAAATCTCTATATCAAAGCAAGGTAAAATTAAACAAAATACTAGGATATTTATAAATTTTAGGTATATCTAAAGTTTTTATATTTTATTTTTTATGACATATTTGTTATCAGATTTAATAATAAAATATATAAAACTATAATTTATTATAAAAATAATTATTAATATAATTGATTGTTGTATCAACCAAAAGATAAGTAAAAGCACATATGAGTATTGTGAACATAATCCAAAGACAAAAGGACATTAATAACACTGACAAAGACTGACCCGTGCACAAAGAACAGAGGAGAGAGAAAAAAAATTAACGTCCGTTTCTGTGGATTTAACGGAAGGAACTTGATTTGAAGCAAATTTTACTACGTTTGGACAAAATTGACACTTTTAAACTACGTTTAGACGAAATTGAAACTTTTTTAAAAGAGTGAACCAACTTGACACTCTACATCCAAACCAAGGACAAAGAAAGCAATTAAACCTATTAAAATACATTGAGATAAATTTATATATATATAAAAAAATATCGATAAGAATTAAACACATGTAATCCATACACAAATTAAATTAGACATCCTTATAGATAAGTTTCACCAACAAATATCCATAAAACTTTCATTTGTAAATATTCACCAACTTATGATTCAGGTTGATTTGATCGTTTTAACCATTTTATTTTTCAACTTTGCATATAGATTATAGAAATAAATTATAATTTAATATCAGTAGGATACAGTAAATTAAAATAGTAGTTATATATACAAATTACAACATGAGTTAACCTAGAATTTGCATGGTTTTGATCTTCTAATGCAGGATAAGCATATTTAACAAGTAAAATATGATATAAGAGTTAAATAAAATAAGACGAGACAATAATATAATAAACTAATATACATTCAATGTTTGATACATGATAACATAACCTTGTTTAATATATATATATATAATAAACTACTATTTCTGAAGTATAATAAGATTCAATGAATACAAAACTATAAGATAATATATTTTATGTGATATAGATAGATTTAAGTACAAATTCCAGAATAAGGAACTAAGAAAAAAAAGAAAAGAAAAAGAGGACAGAGACGTGTACATGGCTGGTTCAAAGCTTTTAGCTAATCATGGGCAATGATGATATAAATCTTATTATTTATACTCAGTAGGATAATTAAAGTTTATCCACATAAGAAAGTGTGTGAAAGTATTAGGTGAGATATGATATTGTATAAAATGGAGAGAGCTTTACTGAACGGAAAGAAAACTTTTAAAAGAATAAGGATAAAAAGAGGTGGGTGTTGTGTCGGTGAAAGCATCAAACACATTGTGTGCAATAATACGAAGTGGGAGATTTTAACAAATATTTGTTTGCAGAGTACGTAACCATAAATGGAGACGCTGAGAGAATTTAAGCGGTAATGAAGCTTGAATTGATCATAGAATATGGTAATTGATTGCATGCATCTAACTCCCGGTGTCCTTCTTCTTCCTCACTTACGTCGTGTCCAGAACCAATTCATTGCCAAGAACAAAAGTGTCAGAGAGGAAGGTAACTTAGATGACGGTTGTTGAGTGAACTTGTCTTGTTGCCCATCACACCATTTAAGTGTAATTAAATCTATAAATGTACTCTGTAAACAAGAAAACGGGTTCAGAAAGATCAAACACCATTTTCATTTTCAATTTTTATCAGAACATTCATCAGAAAAATATAAATTATTTTAACAATTTTTTTTAAAACAATATATTTATTAGTATTTTATATTTAATTTTATTACTGATTTATACTCACCTTTGAATTCTTAGCAGGAAATTATTGAATTCACTGTGAGGTAAAAAGAGACTGAACATTGGGCTGGAGCCCCACTGTGCGAATTGAAGCCCTGACATGAGCATGAAACTGGTATTCAGACAGAGTTGTTTGTACAGTACCTTCAAGTACTCTGAGGAATTATAGTCTATCTTCAATCAAGAATATCGATCAATGCCCTCAGCGACTAACATTCTTGAAATAAAGATCATCCAATATTTCATTTTCTTCTTTTTTTTCTAATTAATAATGGAGCAGGTGAACACAATGAAACCCTGATCTTGTTATAACAAAGCAAAACCTTGCCTTGGGGGATGAAGTTTTTGGGTGTTAATTTTAATTTATTATTTCAATAAGTAATTGTGTGTGTATAATTAACTATTCATTTTTTAAATCTGTTTTTCCTTTAAATTATGAAGTAAAATGGTAATTTTAAGTAAATTTGTGATTTGGTTTGTTTGTGATCACTACCTTTTTTTCATGTTGGTGTAAAAATTAAAAGTTTGGATGTTTAATGTTTTCAATTAGTGAGTGCATGATTATGGACGTTGAGGATAATCTCTGATTTGAAATGTAATTTTTGTGGTTATTAAATTGCAAGTGACTTCTACATATTTAATTTTGTATATATAAAATTTTATTTTTTAAAATTATTTTGAAACAATCAATATTTTTATATTATTTAGAAGTTGAAGTCAATCATATTTTAGATATATTTTTTTATCATCTAATTTTAAAATAAATAATATTTTAAAAATATAGTGAATAATGTCTCGATAAACTTAGAATCAGAAAAAGAAAATTCTTATAGGATTGAATTTTGAGTTTTATAATAATATTTGTTTCAATGAATTAAATCTATTAGCATTATCTTTAGTATTTTATTACAGATTAAGTTTAAGAATAATTGTGAAAAAAATCTAGAGAAAAACATTATTAAATTATTCTATATGATTAAGTATTAGAACATCATTATTGACTGGATTCACATTAAAGACTACCTTTATATTTTTCTTCTTCTTATGTTATTCTACAACTTGTTTGGATGATATTGTTTGCTTTCCTTTATTTTAATGTCTTGAATGGCTTTGATCTTCAACAAAAAAGACAGCATCAATTATTGTGATATGGTTCCACATATAAGTTTAGGAGATATACTACAACTTAAAATATTGTTCTTCTAGATGTTCCTCCTTATTATCTTAAGGGTTATACAATTTGGGAATACAAAGAATTAGTTTAATAAAGTGACAATAAACTAATATAATTATTGTTGTCCTTCATTTTACTTTTACATTTTGATATTCAATCTGAATTAAATTTTGTTAAGCTTAATTTTTTTTTCTTAAAAGAAATATCTTGTTTTAAAGAAAATGTCCACATGGCATCTCTTTCTCCCGAAGAAATAGTGTGTGACGCAGTCTATAAGATTTTATTCTTTTTTGAGCCTACAAATGGTTTTCTTCAACGTGCCATCCATCATGCTGGTGATTTGAAGTTGTTTGGACGCATATGTTCAGATCACTGTGATTCCTAACTCTTTTGGCATTTTGTTGTATCAAATAGTTACATAAAACTATTTGGGGGATTTCCTAAAAGAACATTATTACTATTTAAAGTTAAAGCCAATTAATATACATTATTCATTTAATTTCCAATCCCTCTCTTAAATAGAACAAAATCATGACTAAAATTTGAACATTAATAATCAATATCTCCCAACTACTTAACCTAATAACTTTAACCCTTATCCCCACATTAATACCGAGTCTCCTTGTCGTAACCTTTTCAATAATTATTCGGTACAAACTACAATAAATAAAGAAATAAAGAAATGCAATGGATGGACCAAACTAACCGTAAGTTAAAGATGTTACATTAAATTATGGAGCCTAACGTATAAGTAGCTTTTGTCCACAATTGTAGTTTATTCTTATCACTCAACTTTGTCTTTAAAGCATAGCCCGGCTTTAGAATCTACTTTAACGAAATAATGAACAGCCCTTAAAACAAGCATTAATGAAAAGCCATTTTTAATGTTAAGTTGCAAACTTTTAAAACTTATACATAAATTGTAATTAGACATTGTAATAACAAAGTTAACCAAAGCACAGTTTTTGTTATACTGCGTGCGAGGCATTTTCTTAGAACAACACGGGAGGAAACATACAAATGTTTCAGAGAACATTCTTTTTATGAAATGAAATTTACAATAATTGCTATATGTTTTTAATTCATACAGTACACTCTTTTTCTTATTATGTTCGATTCTTAACTCCTAATTAATGCTTCTTATTTTGATAGGCTTGACAATCTGAATGATGGAAGAACTAATAATATTTTATTAATATATTTTAAACTAAATTAATTATGATGTTTTTAAATAAAACAAAATATGTATTATTTTGTAGTTCATTATAAAATCTTTAATATAAGAAAACCTTTATCTCCAAATTCTTTCTTCCTCAATACAAATTCTTTTATTGTAGTTTAGATTAAGATCCTCTCAAAATTTGGTTAAATATAAACAACTCTATCTAAGTTTTTAGTATTATGTGTAAGTAAGTTTTATAGTATTAAAAAATATACTTTAAATTTAATTTAATCTCATAACGTTAAAATTTATATTCAATTATAATTCTAAATTAATATATGAAATATATGAATATGTTAGAATTATAGCTAGTTGCCTCGCACAGGGAGGCTGTGATTTATTCTGAATAACGACAAGAAGAGTGACATAAAAACAAAAGAGATAGAGAAGGGGTATGATTGTTTCAGGTAGGCCTGAACAAAATTGGTTCAAATTCTTGCACAATTCTGACTTATAGACAGAATACACTGGAAAAGAGTAAACTAAATTTTCCTTCAGGGGATCTCTATGTAACACATGTACTACTTCAAAATCATATTCACCGTTTCAACATAATTATCATAGTGGTATGATTATATATTCACTTGGAAAAGGGCTCAATAAATAGTAAATATTTTTTTTTTAAATTTAAAACACTAATTTAATGGTTGTAAAATTTGTGAAGTATTTACCTTGTGAATTACGAAATATAATGGAAGTGAATCAGACAGGAGGGATCTCTCTAAGATTTGCCCCACTTTAGTATTTTGTCTGAGTTTAACTCTTGTCTGTTCTTCAACACATTTTCCCTACGTACTCTGCCATGCCACCACATCAAGCAACCAACTTTAAGCCGTCAAACCATGGGGCTCTTCCAGTGACTTACAAAATAATGAATCACCATTTTTAATTTACATTGTAAAGAAATGCCTGGTACCTCACTTTTTAAACGATCTAGAGTTTATTAGACGTGGTAAAAATAAATATTAAATTTTATTTGAAGTGAATCAAATTATATATAGATATATGAGAGAGATGAATGCACTTTATTTGAAGTCTTACCAACGATATGGATTATGTCTCAAATTTCATACCATCATTCTTATACAGCGGAAAGAAAGTTTGCCTGCCGTAAAAAATAATAAAATTAAGAAAAGTTTAAATAATAAAAGAAAATCCAGGTAAAAAATAACTAATAGAGTCGTAAGATTAAAATTCTACAATGTTGAATATACTTGTTGTTACGAAGACAAATAAAATGTTAATAGTAAGAAAAAAAAATCAACATTTACGTGGTTGTTTTGGATTATGACAGTAATTCCAGAATTCAAGAATATTCAAACGAGATAAAAAGCGAGATTTTTGGTTTCGTTTTATAAAACTGAACAAAAAAGGTTATGATTTTGTCCCGATTCAAAACATCTGAAGTAGTAAACAAAAAACGATGGATTTTTTTGCTTTGGTTAAATCACTACAGGAAAAAGCGTTATTATCGACGGTTATTTACCGAGGGCCTTTAGACCTTCGGAAAAATTTTGTGGACATAATATACCGAAGGCATGTAGGCCTTCGGTAATGTCAGTGATAGGTTAAATCAGAAATTTGGGTTTTTTTGCCCCAAATTCTCAAATTTCAGAATTCCCCCTCTCCCCTTCTCTCGTCTCCCCAATTTTAGAGATCCCTCTCTCCCCTTCCCTGTCTTTGCCCTAAGTTGAGGTTGGTCACCGTAAGCCATTGTTGTGTTCCTAACGCGGAGGTGGGTTCGTTGGTGGCTAGGGTTCGTGGCGCTTGCGGTAGGGTGGTGACTCGTGGAAGTTGGCGTTTACGTCAGGGGTGGTGGCGGTCAGTCGATTCAACATTGCGGTTTCACGGTGCACGTTTGGTGGTGTGGATGTTGATGGAGGTTCGTTGGTAGGTGGCGCTCTTTCATTCCCTACTCTCTATTCCGCCACTGCTCGTCGTGCTCAATTGCCACAAGAAAAGGTCGTGTTTTTGTATGATGTGAGATTAGTCTTCAACTTACTGACTAGTTGTACTAATGTAATGTTGTTGTATCCTGTGTTGAGTGCATAATTGCTTGTGGTAGATTGTATATTAGATTTGGGTTGTATGTGAGGATGTTGGCTGGTGCATACTTCATCTTGGGTGTGAATGCTTTAGTAGTGAGTAAATGTTATTTGATGAGTGTTGCCTGTATGTGATATTACAAAGTGCCTTTGTACCTGTCGTGGTGCCTCATTAACCTATTAAGGGTGTCTCTGTTGTGCATCCTTCCTGTCTATTCTAGTGGTTATTTATGGGTTAATAGTTAATGTATTTATGGATTAAAGTTGACTGAAATTAACTAGATGCTATCTTGGGCAGTTTATTTGGAGACTGATACAATTTTGATTGGTGACTGATGTTTTTTATTTCCTGTTTCTTAGAGATAAGAAATATAAAAGTGAATATGTGTACTATGTTCTACATGTACAATGATGATAGAATGTGGAATGATTGGGTTAAATCGTGTAAAATTGTTGCTGGAGTCATGAAATAGATGTTTTAAATGTGGAAGTGATAAATGCCAAGATTTAATCCATGTGTATTGTAATAATGTGCTTGAAAGTGAAGAGAGCATGGTGCTGTGAGCAATATTGCGTTATTGGAATGTTGTCCTGTCACTTTTAAATGCATTAAATCAATTGATGGATGATAATCAAATGATAAATGTTGTAGTATAGGTAAATAAAACTGAGTTATAGGTAAGTTTGAATAAAGTTGCATGATCGATGTACTGTGTCTCTTTATATGTATAGTTAATATAAGTTGGCTATGGATGCTTTGGTTGTGTGTGATCGGTGCAATCATAAATGTTGTGAGTACTATAATATGACATGAATGGTTAATCTTTGGATTTCATATTAGATGCTACACATCAGTTATTGTGACTGCATGAACTCTGTTGCTGAATAGGATAATGTTGACCATGGAATTTGAAGGTTATTTCATTTGGAAGTGGCAATGAATTTGGGCAAGATTAATAACCTATTGAAAATTATTCCAGTTGTTGAATGGTAGATACTAGGTTTAGAGGTATGTTTGAAAAGTAGTAAGTCGTTGGTGTTAAAAAAAATTTGAATTAGCCTAGATGATGTGGGCCATATGGTGGGATTAATAGGACATTGACAGGGGAGGGATTTTGGTACATTGGAATTAATAAGGGGTGGGACCCTTTGTGTACTTATGATGATATAGATTTAATGTAATTAATAAAAGGCCTAGGTAAGTACGTAAACAAATGAGGTTGATGCCAATGGCTGGATATAGGGTTTAATGGGGTAGCCTTTGAAAGATACATATCTATGTTGGACATGAATAATAAAATAATAAGATAACATGATATTGGGGGAGAGAATGAACTTTTAACACGCCCCACAACTGCTACTAATGTTTAATGGAAAGCAACTTTCTTGACATGTAGTTAGTTAACAGATTATAGGTTTAGGTCTAATTCCATCTCATTTTTAGCTCCTACCTATGCCTATATGGGGATGAGCACATTGACACCTACCTCTAACTAGTGCATCTACTAGTATCCACCTTCACACCGTAAATTTCCATTCCTCTTTTTCACTTTGCAGCTCTTTTAATTCATTTTTTCATCTCTCTTATACCTTCCATATCACTCATCATAGACATAACAGTGGAACCAACTGTGCTCCCATGCAACCAAACGTACAACTTTTAATTTCCTCTTCACTGTTTTAAACTTTGTTTTAATCATGTTCTAGCCTTTAATAACTGATGTAGACACATGCAATACGAATAATTAATGTTGTCTGTACATCCAATGTTATATGAGGTTGCGTCAAGTCCAACGAAATGATTAGTACTCTATTTGCTAAATTGAAAAGGGAAAAAAGAAAACTGTACACTCTTGTTAACTTTCATATTAACTATAATAAAAATCAAGTTCTTCCATTTGAATAGAAACATTAGGTGTATTATGAATCAAAACTCTGTGTGAGTCCATTGGTCCAAGACTTGAAGCAAACACCACAAACCTAAACTGTCATATTACACTGCCTCAGACAGTTTTCTATATTCATCTAACTTCCAACAACTTTGTTAACTTAGACAAAGACAGGACATAATTAAGCACTTTGGGGATTGTGCTTGATCTTGTGATATAGGAATAAGCTGCCAAACTTTACTTAACATTTGTGAATAAAAGTTCTTTTTCCTCACTTCTGACTCCACACACTTCTTGAAACCAAGATCAATGACTTTAATCTGTGAGCTAGTAAATTTCAGGCATACCTATAAGATACATATGGTTGTATATACTGTTATGTGCAGTGTGGTTTAGTATCACGAGTTCACACATTCTAAGGTGTATATTATTATTCTCGGATGAAGAATCTATGCATATATAGAAAGTTTCTCTTTTCTGTATGAATCATCCTGCAGGTGTATTCATAACATTAAATACTAACATGATATGAATTATTATAGCCCTCTTATATATGTATTTGTTTATTTCAAACTGCAAATGTTGAACTTAAGATCTACTCTATTTAGTAATGAAGTCCCAGTGAACAATGTAACTAAGAGTCATATGTGACCTTGGTGTAGCTTTCTGCGTATATAACAACTTTGAAGTGACTGTTTGATGCATATATAGCCTTACGTGATGTAGAGAAGCATCATGGTTGACAGAGGGATCTATTTTGGATGTGTCTATATTTCTTCTGTGAGTGAATTTGTGAAACAGTTGATGGGTGTGCCCCCTATCACTTCTCCCATTCAATTTTTAGTTTGGACTTTGCTTGCATCAAGCTATGTTATGTAATTCTGGCCTCCATCTTTGTCAAATTACTCTGTCATCCACTCCCACACTTATGTACTGTAGTTATATTTTTTTTTTGCTCTTCGGTAATTACTGAAGGCCAAAAGCCTTCGGTAATTACCGAGGGCTTTTGGCCTTCGGTAATTACCGAAGGCTTTTGGCCTTCGGTAATTACCGAGGGCTTTTGCCCTTCGGTAATTACCGAGGGCCAAAAGCCCTCGGTAAATGTTAGCGACAAGAGATTTACTGAGGGCGCTTTGGCCGTCGATAAGCCTTCGGTAATTGCCTTTTACCGACGGCTTTTGGCTGTTTCCGAGGGCTTCTGGCCTTCGGTAATGCCCTTCTTTTTTGTAGGGAATCTAGAACGGAGACAATACATAATTTTTTATCTTAGTTGGATTCAGAACCGAGACAATAGACCATTTTCTGTTTCGGATCTAGAACTGAAACAATAAATACTTTTCTGCCTCAGTTTTTACTACAATTGTTGTCTAAAGTCCATTTTTTTTAAAATAACAGTTCTATTTCTTCAACATTCTTTATCATAGAAGCAACATATTACAGAAAGAGACATGCCTTCATATAATAATGAATAATCCTTTTAGATTTTTCAGAAAATGTCGTTTTCTATTTTTCACGAATTTATTTTGTTTTTTTTCAAACTTTGGAAAAGTATTTAGACTTTGATTTTTGACCTGAAATTTTTTTGTGAGGGGTTTTCGTGATCTTTTAGTCCTTTTAACATTTTTAAGACATTTCGAGTTCGTTTTACCATACTCTCAGTTTTACCTATACCTATTCAACGTAAAATGAAAGAAAAATAGAAGAATTATTGAGGTTGATGGTCGCAAAAATGGAGAACAAAGAGAACAAAACGAAGACAACACAGAAAAAACAAAGAAGAATGAAGAAGAAATATGCAAGAGGCTTTATTACATCGCGAAATTTAACCCTAGAAACAGATGTTATTACCTTGGTTATTTCATTAAATGAAGCAATAAGGGATTCATTGCCTCGATTTTATTAAGAGTCGATGCCTAAAGTCTCCAATTTTGTTTTCAAAAAATAATATTTTTAGTTATTTTATGACTCGATTCATGTCATAATCAAAACATAAAGACTTTATAGCTTCGGTTCTCTAAACAGCAAATGTCATAGACCTAATTAAAAATGAGTCGGTTAAAAAGTCAAATTTTACAAAAGAATTTTACCTCCATATTTTATAAAACCAAAACAATAAACCTGTTTAAACTTTAATTCCCTTTTAACCGAAACATGTATTTTTGTAATAATTATAAAAGTGTCATTTTATGATTCAGTTGAATAAAACCATTACCAAATACACGAGTTGATATCTGTATTTTTTTTACTAGTGGTTTAATTGTTTTAGACAAATATCTACATTAAAGAAAAGTATATAAAAATAAAAGCAACTATATATGTACAACACGACGTTCTTGTCGGTTTTCACCAATTCTGCACGGATTGCAATAGTTTGGGGTTCAAGATCTTTTGTCGTTTCAAGGACAGTTTATTTATTTTTTAAATCAATACTAGCCAGAAGAAATACACTACAATTTATTCTTTTTATTCCTTTTCTATCTGGCATTTCTTTAAATCACAGTGCAAAATGTATAATATTAGTAAAACAACATCATACACTTGTCTTCTTCTATTTTTAATTTAACTTAGGACTAAAATAATATATTTAAGAATTAAATATATCTTAATCTTAAATTTTGATATGATTTGATATTCAATTTAAAAAATAAATAAATATTTTTTGTGTTAATAGATATTTCAAATTGACACATTCAAATATTAATATTTCGAAAAAAAATAATTTTTAGAAAATGAACTAAAATGTGTATTTTCCACACGTGTGAACTTTTATCTTTCTCCTACACGTCCTTACTTGCATGTGAACTCCTTAATCACCAAACACACTAATCTAACTTTACTATCGTTGTTTCAGTGGATCTGGCAACAAAATGGGGTGGAAATCACCTAACGCCGATGAAGCTATGCCACCGGTTACGTGAATCACAGTCAAATTCATATGAAAAAAATGGAATTTATGATCTTCAAATTTACTTTGGGATGGTTAATTTCTAATTCTTTCTAATGTATGGTATTTATTTGTGTTGAATATAGTGTTTCCACGTCATTCTTAAAATGCTAAACTAGAAAATTGACTTTGTATGGTGAAATGTAGTTTAAGTATGAGTTAGATCCAGAGAGAGAGAGAGAGAGAGAGATAGTAAGGTTGTAGTTGGAGTATTAGAAGTGCCATTACTTTCTCCAACACAAGTGTACTCTCATATTCAACAGCTCGTGAGTTATAAGATCAAGCCCTCGTGTCCCCCCTACGAGTAGGACAAATCTCACTCAATTTGTCGGTTATGATTAATCAAATCTTGTTATGTGTTTTGCACGTGCCTTAAATGTCCCATTCATAATTTTCATACCCTAATTATTTTCTCAAATTTGTCACACTATACTGTCAAATATCTACTTCAAACATTTGCATGTGTTCTCACGTTTTTTTAAATATTTTGCTAGATTCCACCGAAAAATTTATGTATTTTTATTACAAAGGCTTTGTTTCAGTGATTTGTCCAGTATTATTATATCTAATGTACCATTATAAATAAAACTGTTAGTTGTATTTTTATTTATTTTTATAAAAAAGATTCTTAGTTGTTTTTTCTCCCACTCACATGAACGCCTTAAATTGTCCCTACGACAAGATAGCACCAATCGGTAGATCAGTGGAAGGATGGAGCTTAGCTCTGCCACGCTAAGGTTTTTGAGATTCCAAAGCCATGACGTACAAGGAAAATGTTATAGAAATTTGACGTAATTTTGTTATTAGTTTTTTATAAGATCCAAAAATTATTTTAAACTATATAGTAATATTATTTTACGTATTTGTAATACATAATTTATAGTCATATCATAGAAATATGTGGGTATCACGTTACTGAATGCGGTTATAATAATGGGAGAAATGAAAATGATGATGAAAAAGTGTTTGCGCAGTTATTTTTAATGATGAAAAAAATAGAGGAGCATAGCATATATATGTGCACTGCGACACTGCTATCGTATAAGCTGCTGTAATGTAAAGTAAGGTGCAGTTAGAAAAGGCAATGAAAATAGCAGACACGTAGAACACAGGGGAAAAAACGAAAAACCAACAGACAGTGACATAAAGCAGCTGAAATTACAGGCTATTTAATGCCGTGGCATAAGAAACCGGTGGGTGGCTGTGTGTGTTGTGCCAGCAATGCGCAGTGGGGAAGAAGTACTACACTGCAATCACTAAACTCACCTACCAAAATAAGGACGGGGATAATTCAGAGAACCGTGCTATGAATGAAACTCTGAAAAAGTTCAATTAATCAAAAGAAAAAGCTTATTTGCGTCATGTAAGCTTTGCCAAAGACCTATGATATCAGTTTGACGTAAAAGAAATGGGTTTGGACTGCCTTCTTTTATCAACATTTTTTGCTATATTTTTCCATTCTCTTTCTCTGTGTGTAATACAGAGTAGGTCGTCAAAGTTGGAATTTCTGAATGTGATGCTAACGGTATATCCATTTCTTGTATTAATTGTTTCACGTATGGTCGTGTAAATATTTTACATGTAAGAATCTATAATGGTTAATAACTTTTATAATATTATTTCCATTTTTATCGTGAACTTTTATCTGACATTTATCTGAGTCCTTTCTAAGGATTGGAAGACTTGAAGAGAGAAGTCTAATATTTGATGATGAATGTTCTATATTCACACATTTCAACTATTACGTTTTACCAAAACTGTATAAAATCAACATAAATATTCTGTATGGTGTGTATGAATTAATGTTGAAAGAATCTCGAAGTAGGTGAAAACATATCAAATGTTTGTTTTATAGAATGAAATTGATACAATATGTTGGAAGTTAATTTGGACTAATATTTTTTTAAATAAAAAAATGTGGAGAAAGTAATAAAACAAATTCAAACTTGATTTGGGAGCTTTTAGCCTGGATTGCATGATAGTACTTTGTTTCAAAATTTATCTTGAAATGAAAAAAGTGATTGATCACGAGCCAAGTCGTGGTGCTCCCACTCCGCGAATCACGCAGCCATTTTGGGAATTAACAGTCACATGGAACTGTAATCACCATTTACCAAAACATGTCCCAGAAAAGAAACGGTAATTATAAAAAAAAACTCCAAAAATCATGTCACCATTCGGAAAAAATGTCTCACACCACTTTCACCAGTCCAAGTTAGCAAAATCAGAACCGGAAACACAAGAGAGGGAAACTCTACCATGTCATTTTTATTAACTGCTATTCACTCCGACAACAACAGATAAAAAAAAAACCTTCAGGACCTTTTTAAATCATGGCCTAATCTTGATACAAGTCAAAGCGTAAAAATATTAAAAAAAAAGACGCCGTTAGCGAGAGTCTTACGGCGGCACCTTGCAGGGACTAGGTGGCAGACTAGTCTTCCCGGTAGCAACAAGACGTTGCACGAAGCTCTCGATTCTGTTTGCGTTAGTTTCTTGCAGTAATCGTTTTCCACCAAACGGTAACGATTCCAGCACTCTCTCGTTCAGCACCTTCTCTTCTTTTCCTTCTCCCAAACCAAACGCCTGCATTATCAGACGCCGTTAATTAACTCCGTTATACACAATGGAAAGAAAAATGGTTGCATTTCAATTTTATCAGGATGAGGAAGTAGAGTTCAGTTCACTGAGACCGAGGCTATTAACTGAATCGAATTTCAATTAAAGATAGCATTAATGGCGTACCTGAATCCTGACATAATCTGTACGGTTCCAACAGAAGGCGTTCCCTAACATCTGGTCAACCGTTTCGGAAACACCGTCAAGCGCAATGTCAACCACCGTCGACGTGGAGCACTCACCGGCGGTGTTTATTCTCTTAGCCGGCGCTCCGTTTCCGATCGAGAGCACGAGGAGATCCTCCACGCCGTTCACCGACGGGAAGTCGCGCTTATTGTGGAGGACGTGCGTGACGGCCGCTGCCGCCGGGTTATTCATCACCAGGCCGCCGTCAACGGCGGCGCACGAGGTCTTACCGTCGACAGAGGCGAAATGGAATGGCGCGAAGAGGCCTGGCGTGGCTGAAGTGGCTCGGCACGCCTTCCAAAGGTCGAAGTTGAAACTCGGTGACTCGGATGCGTCGGCTCGGGAGAACACAAATGGCGCAGAACTCTTGAGGTCAAAGCAAGGGATGAGCAGAGGCTTACACGTGTCCTTTATAGTCAACAGCCGTCGCTCTTCCTCTTTTCTTTGGAAAACCCGCTTCAGCGCGTTTTCCATGCTCCGCGCTGAGAATCGGCGGCGGCGGCGGAACACGCCGGAGCGCTTCGGCTTGAACAGTTCGCTATTGCTCTCGGCGACGAAGTGGACAGCCTCACGGGCAGTGTAGAGAGGCCGGCCGAAGCCGTCGTCGGCGGTAATCATGGCGGCGAGGATGGCGCCAATGCCGGTTCCGGCGATGATGTCGAAATAATCAGCGACTTGCGCGTGGGGATCGCTGGTTTGGGCTCGGATCTGGTCCTCGAGATGGATGAGGGCTGCGCCGGAGACAATGGCGGTGGTTCCTCCGCCGTCGATACTGAGAATGCGGGTTTTGGATGTGGCTTCGTAGTGGGAAAGCCATTGCTGCTCGAGTTTGGAGAAGATCTCGAGTGTTACTTTGCTAAGCTCCATTGCGTTGAGTGTTATGGTGGTGGTGTTGGGTGCTTGAGTGCGGTAGAAGCAGAGGGAGGGAGTGAAAGGTGCTTTTGGCAATGAGGTAGTTATAATGGTTCTACATACGCGGTCCTTCTTCGTCCTTGTCGTTGATCTTTTTCTTCCTCTTCTTTTTTTTATTAGTGCGTCTATATTTATTTATTTATCATAGCCTTTTGTTTTTCTTGTGAATATTTAATTCATAAATTAAGAATTATTTATTTCACTCCACATCCTCTAGTCACTACTCTACACTACCCGTGTTGCCACTAACATCAGTTCACTATTGCTGCAGAGTGCGTGGTGAGAGTCTTACGTGTTAGACGTGTGTCTGCACGTGCAAGTGGGGTGTTATTTTGCGGGAAGCGCTTAACTCGCCATATCAGTCGCTTCTCTGCTACCTAATATATGTTTAAGGTTGGTCATATTGTTACTCTTGTTTTTTTTTTATAAATTCCTGTTTTGGAGTGAGTTCGTTTGAGTTTCCTTTTAAATTTTAATTATAATTGCCAGCTTTTTCTGTATTGCACACCATTGGGATGTGGAAGATCATCTCAGAATCTTCTGTGACGTTTCCTGAGCCTAGAATAAATCCAGTGTTTTTCCTCCTAAACTTTTACGCAGCTTCTACTAATATAGTACCTGTTTATTTTTGTGATAGCATAATATTGTAAAGTTTTATCTGAATTAACCGTTCACAGTTAAAAAAGAAACACGAAACAAACGTGTGTCGCTAAACTCAAACTATTTTATTCCTTTTTATCACCTGACTGGAAAAGGACGTGCAAAAAATAGGTTATTTGATGTGTATTTTTGCATAAAAATAATGGTTTACCTCAATTTATGTACTTTTGCTGCACTTCAAAGCACAAGACTGGAATTTCCTATTTTCTTTTTTTATCTAAATTAGTACGTTTTTCTTGTTACATTTTTGAAATTTGAATATCATGGATCGAACTACTATTCTTTCGAAAGAGATATTTTTGTGACTGTACGGCCAGAAAACATAATCGAAGAATCGGTTTGTAGAAATCTATAAATATAGATGTTTGTGTATATAATTAAATAGGACTTAAAGACATATCTTTTTGATTGATATCTTATCTCTGAACATCCTGCTCTTGGTTTTTCGCTCTCAAGATGAGTGGATGATATCTTTCCGTAGTTTTCTTCTTCGTCCTCTGCTATTTCAATATTCTATTATGAGATTTTCAGGTCTAAATCGAGTGGGGTTACCGGTTAAAAGTATTTTAATGTTCAAGTCAGATTTTTATCAATAAATTTATTTTACAATTAAGTATTAAAGCTCAATTAAAAACTTTTTTACATTTACGATTGAGTCTTTTATTTATAAGTTATTTCATAGATCCTAAATTCACATAGGTCCAATAAAAAGAACTTATTTTCAAATTCGGTTTGTTACTCATAAACAACTTCTTTATCTTGCAAATCAGTTATCGATATCTTTAATCATTCTCTTATTAATTTATTAATTGTTTATTTGCCCAAACAATTAGCCCAATAACAACATCTTGAACGCTGACCCAATTATGGTCCAACATAAATAACTTAAGCACTGACCCAACATCAATAACTTAAGTGCGGCTTGACCGTTGACACAAGGTGCAGACGGTTACGAATGTTAACCATTCGGCCTATCCTCTATACCGTATAATAGGTAAGAAGTAAAAATATAAGTGATTGTATATAATACATTATTAATATTTGAGTAGTCAAATCTTTATTAAATTTGACATCAAAGTATTTTTTCTCTTAACTCGACAAACAAACGGAACCCACGAATGACATGATCAAATATTAACTTAAAGACTTAAAATTAGACATTGCACTTAAATCGTTGACATCGATCCATACCCAACATAAATATAGTTTATAGATAAAGATAAATTAGAGGAATTGTTAATTGTTTTATCATACATAAATAAGTTAAACACTTTGAAAATAATAAGGAATTTGAAAAAATACATTACTTTATCACACCTCTCATCCCTATAACAGTGCAAACTCGATTTTGTTCTCTATAATTTTAAGGGCTTCGATTTAGTTCATTAGTTTTTAAAATGAGCAATTTTGAACACCAAGCCTGCACTTTTGAAAATAGGAAATTTCACTTTGATTGGTACCTTATCATTTTTCTTAATGATTTCCACCATACAACTATCCAAACGTTGGTAATGATTTTACCTGTCTTTTTAACTAATTTGTGAGATGACTTTTTATGATTTTACTTTCTTTTTTATGGTGTATCATAATTTATTTAATATTAGGTCGCAACATTCAAATAATTAATGGTGTTTAATTCTGACTTATTTCAATTAATGCGTATCTAAGGATGGTTAATGAAGAGACTGATATTCCAAAAAGAGGACATAGAACCCCTGAGAATTACACTACACATGTGGGCACTGAAGCAAGTTGAGTTGAATATATAAGACGGAGTCCAAAGGGGGTGAGTTGGATAAAAAAGGCTAAAAAAATTATCAGTTTTTAGTTAAAAAATAAACTAAGCAAACTATTCTCTGAAATTAAATGATTTCTTTCGTGAATTAGTTAGTAAAGATATTGATACCAAGATACAAACACGAATAAGATACTTTTTGTCATTTTATCCCAATCTTCAACCAGTTAGTCAATTAGACCATGAGGGTGTTTAAAAGGAAAAATTAAGCAACAATTTTAATATATTAATTTGTTCAAACTTAATATACATTTAACTCCTTAAACAAACTAAGTTTGAATTTCCACTTATCTAACAAATTTTGATAAAAAATACTTGTTCACTCGCAAATGAAACCCACAAGAGTTATGTCGATTCTTACCCATTACAAAACCTCGCAGTACACTTTAAAAACAACTATATCACTTATATTAGAAATTTAAGGAAACATATCACCTTGTAGAAGTTCAACAATTTTGACATCTATCCTTGTTTTTTAGACTCTCAGGCTTTGTTCACTTGAATAAATTTGGAAGAGAGTGATTGAATGAATATGAAAGGATTTGAAAGTAAATTTTTTGTTGTTTATTTGAGTGGATTTTGGAAGTAAGTGAGAGTAGATTTGGAAGTAAAGTTTGTAAGAATTAGAGTAAAATTTAATTGATGTGACAGATTAAAAAAATTTACTTCCAAATTCACTCTCACTTACCTCAAAAAATTTCACTCAAATAATCAACAAAAAAATTTTACTTTCAAATCCTCTCAAATTCATTCAATCACTCACCCCCAAATCCATTCAAATGAACAAAGTGTTAATGTTCCATGAGAGACGCACTTAATCTTTGTTTATTGATTTAATCTTAGTGATATATGCGAAGAGTTTTTTATTTATAACTCAAAAAATTAATAATAGATTATTTTAGCTTGATAATCTATTATTTTGTTGAACTCGTCTCAGTAGGAAAATATAATGAGCTGATAGCCTATTACATTTCTCTTTAACCATTCTGGGCTAGACTTCTCTGTCAATCACCAAGGCGGGCTTTGGCCCAAACACCTACTAAAGAATCACACACGTGACACACCGGAAGATGGTGAAGAAAGGAAGATCTGAGGGCAGCGCTTCAATGGAAAACGATAACTTCTCATATTTTATTATAAATTTACAAGGATTAAATTAGAATATGATTTTAGGGAGTTCAGAAAGTAAAACTGGGCGTGCAGAAAGAAAATCCCTATCCAAGGTTTCATTTAATTGGGCCTCAGCTTATAAAAATCACATAGTAAAACAGTGCATGAATTTTTGTTTAAGATAATATTTGCATACAAGTAATGTATACATAATACTATGTTAATTTGTATTATACTCGACAAAGTAGTTTCGTGTGTATGGCAAGAATATTTTATATTTGAATACAGTTTAAAGCTATGCTTTATCAAGTCGTAATATTTATGGAAACTGAAAACATTTTTAATCAGTGATTCGGATTATTGTTAGCATTCGCTATTAGTTATTGCCTTTTTTCAACTCTCGTGTATTATTTTACAAAATCATTTATTTTGGTGTTTAGTATTAGTAAAAAGTTTATTTTATCACAGTGTCAGTGAAAGAATGAAGAGAAAATAAATAAAAGTGACTAAATTTAATTTATAGTTATTGTTTTTGTTTGGTAAAGAGAGGAACTAAATACTGATGTAGAAAGTCTGGAAATAAAATGGTTGACTATTATGATTTTGAGGACGAGTTTTGAATTTTTTTTTTGTCTCATATGATTCACCTTTATGTTTTTACGAAAGATGTTTTTGACCACTCAAATTATTTATATTCAATTGATAATATCTTTCTCTATTTTTTACTTTATTTTTTTAAAAAAAATATATAAAAATTTATACTTTATAATCATTTTATTCTTAAGTTTTGTGTCAAATGAATGTAAAAGTGTATCATGATATCATTATAGTAATTTTATATGGTAAACTATTTATCAAAATAAAAAATATATCTTTTTATCTAATTATCATAATGTATTTCTTATTTACTATGTTTAATATTAGGAGATTATATTTGAATTCTTTTAAATATAATAGTTTTTTTCTTGAATTCCTTTTAAAGGTATTCTTTTAGTGATATGTTTTCTTAATATATCACTTGGCAAACGTTTTTTTCTTTACGATTCTCTTTATATATACTCCGTCAAGAGGAGTGCTTATATCACACTTCTCCAAACATTTAATCTACTTATATTTGATAAAAAAAAATATTAAAAATTACAAAAGAGATTCGTAACTAGTCATAATTTATCACAAAATTAACACTAATAATATGAATTATGAGAGTGCAGATATGATATTCCACAAGGTAGGCTTTCAACATTTTATATCACGTCACACCCAAACAAGTTAAATTATGAAATTCTATCGAATAAAACCCGCCATACAGATTCAAAGAACTTGGGAAAAAGATTTAATATTTAGTTTTTCTAATCATGGTGACTTTCATGTTTTCTTAATACAATATTGAATAAATATTGAATTAAATATTGTAAAGGAGTTTTTAAAGTTTAATTTCTAGTGATATAAAAATCTACCAATAGATTATTATTTATAATGTTACTCCAACGTGGAACAATCAACGGATGCCAACTCCACATCATGTTGACATAAAACTATGGTATTTCTAGTTGGTTCTGTGTAGTAGGAAACTTTAATTCAACATATTAAATTAATTAATTAATTATTATTTCTATTATTTTAATTTTGAACGAATCGGTTCGTTACCCACTAATACATTTTATTGTTTTAATACTATATAAGGAGAAAGAGAAGATTAGGTCAACAATGCAAACTAACTTTAATAAATGAATAAATAAATAAAGTATTTTTCTAATTTCTGTTGTTGTCATGCTCGTGCATGTGTACTTTTCGGGTAGAATCTATTAATTAATAACTAAATATAATTAAAGTTGTTTAAAAGCTTCGTTTTATATTATAATCGGCATGAGAGCTATCATAGGAGCATTAAACATAAACAAATATTCACAAAAAATCATAATCAAATAAGGCAAGTGGATCTTCTCCTATCTTTTCTTATATTATATTTAAATATACATTTTATTTTTCTTTTCATTCATTTATTCTCTCTTCCCCTCTCCCTTTTTCTCTGTACTCAAACCATTTGAAAAACAATAAATGTTTACAAGTCTAATAGAAAAAAAATGCTGACACTTTGAGTGTATTAGAGTAAAATATAATCCAAATGGTTTAAGCCTTGAGACGGATCCCAACCAAAATAAAGGTGCTAGATGAACTAATGCTCAACTAGATCAATTATGTGTAAAACTTTGTGCAGAGAGAGTCTTTCTTTTTTAAACACAAGAAAGAAACTTACTCTCCAACATCTCAACCTCTAAAGATTACAATTTTAATCTTTTAAACTTTCAATTTTTTCAAAACTTTCATTTTAACTTTAATAAATATTTTTTCATTTTTTTTCTCTTGTTAAAAGCACCCTTCACCACCTTAATAATAATTTAATTTAATTTAATATTTAAATATTATTAATATAATTTTATGTTTTAATAATTATTAAAATATGATTTATATTATAATAATAGTTATATTAAAAACATAAAAATAAAATAATAAAAATAATATTATTAATAATAAAAAATAAATAATAATAATAATAAATTTGATTTAATATATTCAAATATATTAAATTATATTAAAATAAATTAAATAATTATTAAATTTTAAATAAAAACCGATTTTTAAAAACTTGTTTAAAATCCGTAAAATATATTAACACCTTTTTTTTATTTAAAATTTAATAAATATTGAATTTGTAAGACCCATGAAAAATATTTAAATTTAATAAATAGTTGTTTTATTTTTATTTTTATAAAGTTAATAAAAGTATGGTAAGAAAAAAATAAATTAAAATTTATGATAGGTAACAATAATAATAATTTCAAAGGAAGGAGTTTAAAAATTTGAGAATTTATTTTAAAAGTTAAAAAAAAAAATGAATGAATAGTAAATAGTAAATAGTAAATAGTGAATAGTGAATAGTGAATAGTGAATAGTTAAAAAAAAAATATTAAAATAAATTGTGGAAGAGGACACTCCACGTAGAATCAATTATTCAGAGATAAGAATGGTGAATAAAAAATAATTTTTGAATAGTAAAAATGAATAGTAAAAGTGAATAGTAAAAATGAATAGTAAAAATGAATAGTAAAATTTTTTGGCTATAAATAGCCAAGGGGGGGAGGAGGAAGATTTGCACCAAAATTCTAGGGAAATTGTGAGAGGAGAGAGTTGGAGGAAATTCTAGTTGAAGAGGGGAAATTCTAGAAGTTTCTGGAGAACGGTTTGAGAAGAGGAACCTAAGTCTGGAATAGAGGTAAGGGGAGTTACATTTTGTTTGGTATTATTTTGAGTCTTGTATATGTTGCTTTTGGTTGATCTTAAATCTTGAGTGTGAAGTATTTTGTTTCTGTATGATTTTGAATTTTTGATGAGAACATGCTTTTGTGCTTAGATCCAAGTGTGATAGTTGTAAAATGTGATGTTGATTATGTTATGCATATGTATGCTATTAATTGCCTATGGATGGATTAGAAGTTGTCTAACCGGCTCTGCCAGATTCAACTTCTTGTTTCCCCATACTTTATATTGTTTTCCTTTTTCGTTTTTATTTTTGGAAGGATTAGAAGTTGTCTAACCGGCTCTGCCAGATTCAACTTCTTATTTCCCCAAACCTGTTATTATTCTTATTATTTAATTACGTTGTATTCTTGGAAGGATGAGAAGTTGTCTAACCGGCTCTGCCAGATTCAACTTCTTGTTTCCCCATACTTTATATTGTTTTCCTTATTCGTTTTTATTTTTGGAAGGATTAGAAGTTGTCTAACCGGCTCTGCCAGATTCAACTTCTTATTTCCCCAAACCTGTCATTATTCTTATTATTTAATTACGTTGTATTCTTGGAAGGATGAGAAGTTGTCTAACCGGCTCTGCCAGATTCAACTTCTTGTTTCCCCAAGAGTTTTTATTAAGTTTATTTTAATGATTGTCAAACATTTGATTCTTCTCCGTTGACTATTTATAGTAAGATTTTATTATTGTTAATTTGTTTGTAATATATTTATCTTGTATGATTTCTGTGTTGAATGTATTTTATGATGTTGATATGAAATTATGAATCTGAACATGATATGAGTTTTATGAGGAGATTTTGTAATAGTATGACATGAGTTGAGGAAAATGAGCATGATATGAGTCTCATGGAGAGATTCTATATTGGTATGGTATTAGTGTATATGTTGATGTTGAGGGTCCTGTTGTTGGTGGTTATCCTAAAACTCTAATAATCTTCCAGTATCAATTAGAGAAGGATGTGTTATGTGGTGAGAGTAGTAGGAGGTCCTAGTCTATGTTTATAGACATTAATGGATTAACCTTGTGGGTGATATGATATATTATATTTGGCCAAAATTTTTGTTGTTGAAATCATCACAAGTGCATGACCACCCGAGACTTCCATCAACATTATATCCGGATAATAGAGTCTAGAATGATAATTGCATTTTACATGAATTTATGGTGAATGTATTACGTATAGCAATAGTGTAATGTTTTTCTTTGAATGTTGCATGGTAGCTCACCCTTACTTGTTTGTTTGTGCCGGAAAAATCTTATTTTTGCGATGATCGTATAATGTTTTTGTTATACGGGAGCAGATGAGGGAACGACGTCTGAACCAATTCAAGTGAAGGAGGAAGCAGCAGAAAAATGAAGAATATTTTAAGAAAAAAAAAATAAAACATAAATAAAATTAAGAGTGTTTTATTTATGTGTGAAATTATAATGTATTTCTAGTGTGAACTATGTTACTCCTAAATGGAGGATTGTAATATTGTACGATGTTTTCTTTATTAATGAAATAAATTTGGGTGTGAGATGTTTTATATTTTTGGGTGTTACATTTAGTGGTATCAGAGCGGTTCGTCCTTAAGACGACCTAAGAGTTGTGGATTAATCCTACAAACTCATATTATAACTCATAATAACAATAATTCTCTGTGTGAACAGAGAGAAATGGCTCGTAGACAACCCAACCGTGAAACCCCTGAGGTACCCAGCCTTGCAAGGGCTTTAGAATCTATCGCATCCGCTCTTCAACAACAAGGAGCTGCTTTAATGCAACAACACACAACGGCCCTACAACAGTTAGAAACGGCCAGACTAAATTCTGAAGCAAGCCAAAGACAACATGTGGAAACCTTAAGACAACTAGCCGAGAATGGAACCCATGTGGAAACTCAACCTCAGAGAGTTCAAGAATGGACCTTAGAAAATTTTCTGCAACATCGTCCAGCTATTTTTAATGGGAAAACAAGTCCGGATGAGGCTGATCTCTGGATAAGGAACATGGAAAAGATTTTTGAAGCGAAAAGGTGTCCACCCGAAACTAGGTTGGCATATTCTGAGTATCAGCTATCTGGGGAAGCAGTACACTGGTGGAACAACACAAAGCTAGTATTAGAGGAAAGCGGTGAGATTATCACTTGGGAAATTTTTAAGAGTAAATTTTATGCTGAGTACTTTCCGGACAGTGTGAGACATTTGAAAGAGGTGGAGTTCTTGCAGCTGGTGCAAGGCAACAAATCTGTAGCTGAATATGCAGACAGGTTCAAACACTTGGTTCGTTTCTACACCCAACCGTCAAATGAAGAATGGAGGTGCAGGAAATTCAAAAATGGATTGAGAGCAAACATTCAACTAGCTGTGAATCCTTTAGTTATTAAGGAGTTTGCTGCTTTAGTGGAACATGCCAAAGCTGTGGAAAGGTTAATAAGTGAGATTGAAGTTCAGAAGCCACCAAGGGTAGGAGGACCATCTGGGTCACGAGTTGGACAGAACATAAGGATCCGTCCTTATGAAAGACCGCAACCTCAAAGGAATCCTCATCAACAACAACCCCAACATAAAATAATCCGATGTTTCGTCTGCGGAGGACCTCATCTGAAGAGCGTCTGTCCACAAGTTAATATGCACAACAAATGTTTCCTTTGCGGAGCAGAAGGACATTTTGCTAGAAACTGTCCCTCTAAAAGAGAAGCAACTCAACCTCAACAACCGATTCAACAGAGAAGGACTGACAATAGGCCCCAAGCAACTGGAAGGGTCTATGCTTTGATTGGAGCAGAAGCTGCAAAATCAGGTAATCTCATCATTGGATGTTGTATGATAGCCGGTAGAGAGTTAAATGTGCTATTTGATTCTGGAGCGACACACTCCTTTTTGTCTGAAACTCTTATTCAAGAGTTGAACCTACCCGTGAGAGAGTTACAATATGATCTCATGGTATCTGCACCAGCCTCTAAACTGATAAAAACATCGAGGATGTGTCCTCAATGTCCGATAGTTATAGAAGGACGTAGGTTCAAAGTACATCTTATATCTTTACCCTTACAAGGTTTAGATGTAATCTTAGGAATGGATTGGTTATCTACCAATCGTATCCTTATTGATTGTAGCAAAAAGGAGTTGATTTTTCCTAATCCTGAAGAAGTGGAATTGCTGTCAGTACAACAAGTATTAAAGGAAGTCAAAGAAGGATCTTCGTGTTTCGTTATCTTGACTCATGTGGAAGTCGAGAAAAATGAACAAAATCTCGATGTTCCTATAGTTAATGAGTTTAGTGATGTGTTCCCAGAAGAAGTACCAGGACTGCCTCCTCAACGAGAAATAGAATTCTCCATTGATTTAATACCCGGAGCTGGACCAGTATCAGTAGCCCCATATCGAATGGCTCCGGCGGAGTTAATTGAATTGAAGAAGCAAATTGAAGAACTAATGGAGAAGCAATTTATTCGACCAAGTGTGTCACCTTGGGGAGCACCTGTACTCTTGGTAAAGAAGAAGGATGGAAGCTCTAGATTGTGTATCGACTACAGACAGTTGAACAAGCTAACCATCAAGAACAAATATCCTCTACCTAGGATTGATGATCTGCTGGACCAGTTGCATGGAGCTCAGGTGTTTTCAAAGATAGATCTCAGGTCTGGATATCATCAAATTTTGGTGAAGCCAGAAGATGTACAGAAGACCGCTTTTAGATCCAGATACGGACACTACGAGTATGTAGTTATGCCATTCGGTGTAACTAATGCTCCAGCTCTATTCATGGATTTCATGAACAGAATCTTTCAACCATTCCTAGATAAGTTTGTCGTAGTCTTTATAGATGACATACTTATCTATTCTAAAACTCAAGCAGAACATGTTGAACACTTAAGGACCATCCTTGGGATCTCGAGGGAGAAGAAATTGTATGCAAAGATGTCAAAATGCGAGTTTTGGATGCAAGAAGTGAAATTCTTAGGACATGTTATATCATCTCAAGGCATAGCGGTGGATCCAACAAAAGTTGAAGCAGTGTTGCAATGGGAAAGACCGAAGACTATAACAGAAATAAGGAGTTTTGTGGGATTAGCTGGCTACTATAGAAGGTTTATAGAGAATTTCTCTAGAATAGTAGCGCCTTTAACACAACTAACTCGTAAAGATCAACCTTTTGTCTGGACGGATAAGTGTGAGAAGAGTTTTTTGGAGCTGAAGCAGAAGCTGACTAGTGCACCGGTTTTGGTAATCCCTGAACCAAGTAAAAAGTTTGAAGTTTATTGTGATGCTTCTCATCAGGGATTAGGTTGTGTGCTCATGCAAGAAAGAAAAGTGGTGGCATACGCTTCAAGACAATTAAAAACTCATGAGAAGAACTACCCTACTCATGATTTGGAATTGGCAGCAGTGGTATTTTCCTTGAAGATTTGGCGGCACTATCTCTATGGAGCTCAATTTCAAGTATTCAGCGATCACAAAAGCTTGAAGTACTTATTCGACCAAAAGGAGCTGAATATGAGGCAAAGACGGTGGATGGAATTCTTGAAGGATTTTGAACTCCTATATCATCCAGGAAAAGCAAACGTGGTAGCCGATGCTTTGAGTAGAAAGGCAATTCATGTTTCTCATTTGATGATCAAAGAACAAGAGTTGGTGGAGAAGTTCAGAGATCTGAAGTTACAGATGGAGTTTGGAGAAGATTTCATTAGATGTAGTAGTCTGACTATATCTAGTGATTTTCTTATTTTAATTAAAGAGAAGCAATTGTCGGATCCTGGGTTGAAAAAGATAACAAAAATGATCGATACAGAAAAGGCGAAAGAATTTAGGCTAGGATCTGATGATGTATTAAGATTCAGAAGTAGAATATGTGTACCAGACAATGCAGATATAAAAAGACTAATCTTTGAAGAAGGACACAAAAGTCGTTTTAGCATACATCCCGGTATGACTAAAATGTATCAAGATCTCAAGGAGTCCTTTTGGTGGCCAGGAATGAAGAAGGAAGTAGCACAATTTGTAGCGGCTTGTTTAATTTGCCAGAAGGCAAAAGTGGAACATCAGAGACCTGGAGGATTGCTACAACAATTAGACATACCAGAATGGAAATGGGATAGCATTGCTATGGATTTCGTCACCCATTTACCACAGACAATAAGAGGTAATGATTCTATCTGGGTTATCATTGACCGATTGACAAAAACTGCTCACTTTTTAGCAATAAATCTGAGAATGTCGATGGCTAAGTTGGCACAACTGTACATAAAAGAGATAGTAAGATTGCACGGCGTCCCTTCAAGCATTGTGTCAGATCGAGACCCAAGATTCACTTCTAGATTCTGGCAAACTCTACAGGAAGCTATGGGCAGCAAGTTACGAATGAGTTCTGCGTATCATCCCCAAACCGATGGACAATCTGAAAGAACCATCCAATCGTTAGAAGACCTACTCAGAACGTGTGTATTGGATCATCTGGGTAGCTGGGATGAAGTACTTCCTCTAGTGGAGTTCACCTACAACAATAGCTTTCATGCTAGTATTGGAATGGCACCTTACGAGGCTCTGTATGGAAGACGATGTCGAACTCCTTTATGCTGGTACCAGGACGGTGAAAAGGCTCTGATAGGACCTGAATTACTACAACAGACCACGGACAAAGTAAAGTTGATACGAGAAAGAATGAAGGCTTCGCAGAGCAGACAAAAGTCATATGCTGATCAAAGGAGGAGACCATTGGAGTTTGCAGTCGGAGATCATGTCTTTTTGCGGGTGACTTCAACTACAGGAGTAGGAAGGGCTCTTCGTTCGAAGAAACTTTCTCCTAAGTTCATTGGTCCATATCAAATTTTGAGAAGAATTGGGCTTGTCGCTTACGAGATGGCGTTACCTCCTCAGTTAGCCAAACTCCATCCAGTTTTTCACGTTTCTCAACTAAGAAAATATGTTCATGATCCTTCTCACATTTTAGAAGTAGAAGATATTGAAATCAGAGAGGATCTATCTCTAGAAGTGCAACCTGTTTGTATAGAAGACACTAAAACCAAAGAGCTTAGAGGGAAAACTATCAACTTAGTCAGGGTAGTTTGGGATAGGAAAACAGGTGACTCTACCTGGGAATTAGAAGATGATGTAAAACATTCTTATCCCCATCTTTTTTTGTGAAGTGTCGAATTTTCGAGGTCGAAAATTTTTGTTGTTGGGGAGAATGTAAGACCCATGAAAAATATTTAAATTTAATAAATAGTTGTTTTATTTTTATTTTTATAAAGTTAATAAAAGTATGGTAAGAAAAAAATAAATTAAAATTTATGATAGGTAACAATAATAATAATTTCAAAGGAAGGAGTTTAAAAATTTGAGAATTTATTTTAAAAGTTAAAAAAAAAATGAATGAATAGTAAATAGTAAATAGTAAATAGTAAATAGTGAATAGTGAATAGTGAATAGTGAATAGTTAAAAAAAAAATATTAAAATAAATTGTGGAAGAGGACACTCCACGTAGAATCAATTATTCAGAGATAAGAATGGTGAATAAAAAATAATTTTTGAATAGTAAAAATGAATAGTAAAAGTGAATAGTAAAAATGAATAGTAAAAATGAATAGTAAAATTTTTTGGCTATAAATAGCCAAGGGCGGAGGAGGAAGATTTGCACCAAAATTCTAGGGAAATTGTGAGAGGAGAGAGTTGGAGGAAATTCTAGTTGAAGAGGGGAAATTCTAGAAGTTTCTGGAGAACGGTTTGAGAAGAGGAACCTAAGTCTGGAATAGAGGTAAGGGGAGTTACATTTTGTTTGGTATTATTTTGAGTCTTGTATATGTTGATTTTGGTTGATCTTAAATCTTGAGTGTGAAGTATTTTGTTTCTGTATGATTTTGAATTTTTGATGAGAACATGCTTTTGTGCTTAGATCCAAGTGTGATAGTTGTAAAATGTGATGTTGATTATGTTATGCATATGTATGCTATTAATTGCCTATGGATGGATTAGAAGTTGTCTAACCGGCTCTGCCAGATTCAACTTCTTGTTTCCCCATACTTTATATTGTTTTCCTTTTTCGTTTTTATTTTTGGAAGGATTAGAAGTTGTCTAACCGGCTCTGCCAGATTCAACTTCTTATTTCCCCAAACCTGTTATTATTCTTATTATTTAATTACGTTGTATTCTTGGAAGGATGAGAAGTTGTCTAACCGGCTCTGCCAGATTCAACTTCTTGTTTCCCCATACTTTATATTGTTTTCCTTATTCGTTTTTATTTTTGGAAGGATTAGAAGTTGTCTAACCGGCTCTGCCAGATTCAACTTCTTATTTCCCCAAACCTGTCATTATTCTTATTATTTAATTACGTTGTATTCTTGGAAGGATGAGAAGTTGTCTAACCGGCTCTGCCAGATTCAACTTCTTGTTTCCCCAAGAGTTTTTATTAAGTTTATTTTAATGATTGTCAAACATTTGATTCTTCTCCGTTGACTATTTATAGTAAGATTTTATTATTGTTAATTTGTTTGTAATATATTTATCTTGTATGATTTCTGTGTTGAATGTATTTTATGATGTTGATATGAAATTATGAATCTGAACATGATATGAGTTTTATGAGGAGATTTTGTAATAGTATGACATGAGTTGAGGAAAATGAGCATGATATGAGTCTCATGGAGAGATTCTATATTGGTATGGTATTAGTGTATATGTTGATGTTGAGGGTCCTGTTGTTGGTGGTTATCCTAAAACTCTAATAATCTTCCAGTATCAATTAGAGAAGGATGTGTTATGTGGTGAGAGTAGTAGGAGGTCCTAGTCTATGTTTATAGACATTAATGGATTAACCTTGTGGGTGATATGATATATTATATTTGGCCAAAATTTTTGTTGTTGAAATCACCACAAGTGCATGACCACCCGAGACTTCCATCAACATTATATCCGGATAATAGAGTCTAGAATGATAATTGCATTTTACATGAATTTATGGTGAATGTATTACGTATAGCAATAGTGTAATGTTTTTCTTTGAATGTTGCATGGTAGCTCACCCTTACTTGTTTGTTTGTGCCGGAAAAATCTTATTTTTGCGATGATCGTATAATGTTTTTGTTATACGGGAGCAGATGAGGGAACGACGTCTGAACCAATTCAAGTGAAGGAGGAAGCAGCAGAAAAATGAAGAATATTTTAAGAAAAAAAAAATAAAACATAAATAAAATTAAGAGTGTTTTATTTATGTGTGAAATTATAATGTATTTCTAGTGTGAACTATGTTACTCCTAAATGGAGGATTGTAATATTGTACGATGTTTTCTTTATTAATGAAATAAATTTGGGTGTGAGATGTTTTATATTTTGGGGTGTTACAGAATTTAAATAAAAAATATAATTTTATTTATTATATTTATATTTTAATAATTATTAAAATATGATTTATGTTTTTATAATAGTTTTATTAAAAAAATTAAAATAACAATAATTAAAATATGAATAACAATAATAAAAATAAAAACAATATTTAAAATCACATTAAATATATTTAAATATATTAAATTAAATTAAAATATTAAAATAAAATTAATAATTATTAAAGTTTAAACAAATACCAAATTAAAATTTGTTAATCGAATATAGATATCCAATAAGTTATCTTACAGATATTTGATATTCATATCCAATGAATAATTGTTTCTATAATTTTATTTTTATTTAAATTTTAATTTTAATAATTATTTAGTTTAATTTAATATTTTAATATAATTTAAATGTATTTGAATATTTTATTTGATATTCGATTGTTTTTAAAATTTTGTTTTTATTTAAATTTTAATAATTATTTAATTTAATTTAATATTTTAATATAATTTAATATATTGAAATTTTTATTTAATATAATTTTATTTTTATTTTTATTTTAATTATTCTATTTTTATATTTTTAATATAACTATTATTGTAATATAAATTATGTTTTAATAATTATTAAAATATAAAATTATATTAAATAATATTCAAATTTTAAATTTAATTATTATTAAGATGATGCAGAGTGTTTTTAATAAGAAAAGGAAAGAAAATGAAAAGATATTTATTAAAGTTAAAAGTTAAATTTTTTAAAAAGTTGGAGGTGCAAAATAAGGATAAAATGAGATGTTAGAAGGTTAAAAATGTAATTTTTAGAAATACAGGATGAAATGTTGGAGGTATAGGAAGAAACACTCCTGACTTTTATACCGGCCCGAGATTAGGTTAATAAGCCTAATATCAAATGTTATGATACTAAAATGCAGACTTAATTGACAATCATTATGGTTGTTATATAATTAAACAATCTATTATAATTAAAAAGAACAAGCGATACTTCAATTTGAAAACAACAAAAACACATCATTCAAATGATATTTGCCTTCTTTATAAGAAAAATACAAAGTTATTAATTATGTAATATATTCTTCATGGTAAAGTGGTTATTCTAATCGCAACATATACAAATTGATAACAATTTCAAAAGTTACTCAAATTAGTAAACTGACACAAATATATATTGTTCTTTATGCAAAAATAAAACCTTTTCCATGAAGCATATATTATTGTAGGACACTTAATAGACCTTTTAGAAATATTTCTCCAATGGAGTGAAGCCTCCCACTTACTTCCAATAATTGTATTATACATTCCCATCATCATACATTTTCCATATTTGTTATTTTGTTGACAACTACTTCAACTCCAGGTTTTCTGTGTTTCACTTATTTTTATTAACTTTTACTTTCTTTTTCTCAATCCAAACTACTTTAACCTTTTGTTAGTGTTTTGGAGAAAAAATAAATGAGAAATGAGATGATTAGGTTTGATAGAAAAATTGTGACTTTGAATTAAATATTTATTGGCATATAGTTTATTTGTTTGAATTAAGAAAGTGATAGATTATGTTTTAGTGTAATGTCAAAACTACTCGATGTGATTTTTAGAATATATATAATTTTTTGGCTATAAAAGAATTAATTGAAAAATAAAATTACGTTATTACTTGAAAATATTAATAATTTAAAAGTAATATATTTTCATGATGTTAAAGTATATAATGATATTTATTATAAATTAAAAATAATAATATTCATTATAACCATTAAATTTTTTTAATGCATAAATAAATAACAATCACTTGAAATAATTCAAAAGATGTTTATATTAAATCTCAAGGCATTTTAAAATTGATCGACTATAACTAATGCAATTATTCTAAAATGTGTTATACATCATTATCTAAATAATTTTTATTCTATACCTTGAGTGATGTTTCCCAATACTTGTGCTACTATGTCATTTGTGTCTACATCAGCTCTCTCGTATTAATATAGGATCATTGTAGACAAAAAATCAAAAAAACACAAAGAAAAAAAGACAATTATAAGCTAATGCATTTAAAAAGAAGAAAATAAGATAAAAGAAATTATAATCTATCAGAAATATTATCAAATATAATTTGATATAAACTCATTTCTTAGCTTAACTTTTCTCATTTCACCATCTATTACCATTCAAATACTCGGACAAGGAACACTTTCAATAAAAACCAACCTAAAATTCTCAAATAGTTAATATTTATCTAAATTCACTATCCAACATCATTCCACACAACTCAATCCAAAATTTCAAGTACGTTCAACTTAAATGACTCAAACAAAGAAATATATCTTAACACTCCGATCTTGGCTGAGCTATATTTGACATTAGTCAAATTGTATATGTCTTTAGTCGAGATATATCTATCCTTGATCGAGATGTATCAACCATTGATTGACCTATATTAGACCTATCCTTACCTAAATGTATTAAGTGGCTTTGTATGATCCAATGTCTTACATTGATACCATTATGTATGATGCATTACGGTGTGAAATCATGTATGGATTAGTATATACACGAATGTGTGCATGATTAATGTTTTATTTTATGATGAAAATTAATTATGTTTAGTATATATACACAATTTCTTTTCAAGTTTTTAGGAGTATTCTGAACAAGTTTTACACACAAGTTTGCACAGGATAAACAGGTTGCTTTTTACTTCTTTTTACACTGCTATTCATCTCAACTTTCTTAATTTTATTCAAGGTAAACTTTAGATTCACACTAATATATTTACTGCTCCATTTATACAGAGTCAAGTGGAATGTATCTTTTTCATATGTAAAAGTTGAAGAGATTGAAGCATACAAAAGTTAATTTTATTTTGAAAAATTAAACAATTTTGAATAAAAACAAAACTATTTAACATTTAAAAAGATTTAAATAATGTTATTGACGGGATAAAAACATGTATTAAAGACGACCTCTTATTTAATTTAATAATAAAAATAACGTCATGAATCATTGTATAAGTATGCATGAATGGGAAGAAAATTGATTCAAATTGACGTGATGGGGTTAAAGATACGCGGATTCTCTTTCTAGAATGTAGTAATTAACATACCTTTTCTTTGGTTGAAATCGTCAAATAAAAAAAGACGTACCTTCATAATTGATAGTAATTGATAAAAGAACCAAAAAGAATAAAAAATCCACCAAAGTTTCTATTTCACTTCACGCTACGCTTCCTATTTATAGTTGTTGTGACTTACAACCCAATATCACCATTCATGATTAAACTTTTAGTTCTTTTATTATTAGTTTAATACAATGAATCCTAGACGTGTGATAATATCATAAGTTAGCACCAAATAAGGGGTACTTAACCATCATAATTTTTAGTCTTTAATTCAAAAGAACTGATGAGGTTAGAACCGTGGTGTTTATCACGTTTAGGTATTCGAAATTGGACATTTAATACTCAACAATGGCAAATGAGAGCATTCAAAGTTTGAAGAATAAGATTATCCCCTTTTACATAATTGGTTTTACTTTATCAAACTTCATTCGAATTCTCAGTCTCATCAGTCGCTGAAAGTGACGATTAATCATGCATCAATCAAAGCCAAACTTGGCTTACCTTGTAACATTATGAAATCACTTAAATTTCTTACTTTACTTCTCAAAGCAACCCCATGATACGGACTTATAACTTCTATAAACAAATTGAGAGAAAATGATTTGTAATATTAACCAATATATTGTAACACATCATAAAGCTGTATCCATGAAATATACATTAACAATTAGAGCTATGTTTCTTTCTTTTTCTCACCAGCTGAAGTTTTGAAGTTTTGTCTATGTCAAAATACCTCTCAGCATGAGCTATATATCACGTTGAGTGATTAACAAATTGTGTGAGCAACATAATATGATGAGTGCAATAATTATGCACCATTTGGACCTTGCCTGATGACTACACACTGCTTAAGCATTATGGAGGCTGAGAGCACTTCAACCGTCTCAACACAATGCTTTTAATGAACTTTTATCATCTTTAGTAGGTTTATCTTTCTAGCCAATATTGCAAATATCCAATTCATAAAATAACAAAACAATAATACTAAATGTATCGTATGGATCGGATGACCACATAGTTACTTTACATCAAACTAGCTGGATGGCCTTAGAGAGCAAGAAACAGCTAAATGATTGAACGTGACATAACCAACAGGTAAGATTGGACGTCTAGGAAGAGAAACGTCTGGCCTTAGTCAATTAGTAAGTTTTCTTACAAAGATTAAGGTAAGTGATGATTAGAGATATTGGGCTGAGATTCGACCGTAATTATGGTTTTACTAATCTCAAACCCATGCCGAAAACTATAAATATAGGTCAAAGGTAAGAGGTAGGTGATCACATTTACTGTTTTTTTATTACCATTACACTGAACTTCCGGACAGTTAACTAACTTAAGCACAAAAGAGCCTTTGGCAGGTACACCTCGAAACGGTAGAGCAAAGAGAAGGACTAGAAGAACATATATTAGACGACAACCTAGAAGATATTGTGCAAGTGTTAATGACTCGACCTGACACCCGAAACACTAAACATACAAGTTATGAATATTTAGTATAATGTAAAAAGAAAAATAAATGTTGTTTATGGGTAAATAGTTTTTTTTTAATTCTCTTTCATTTTAATCAATTTTATTATTATTTTATTTGATTCAGATTTAGTACTGTTTAATATTTTATTTGAATAAACTATTTACTATTTTATTTCAATCAAATTCATTACTATTTATTATTATTCTTTTTTTTCTACAAACATAAGTAGTTCAGTTTTTGATCTTTTCTTCTATAGTATTTCTTTAAACATTAATATTTATAAGGTTTAAAGATTCTTTGATACACTCCGTAGATATGATGAGTTATTATATGTTGGGCAGGAGGGCATATGATTTTATTTCACACACACACGTAAACGACAATGTTCTACTTGTCTCGCGCTAGACTCTTTAAAATCTATGTTTAATTATAATTTAATTCTATATTGTTAATCTTTATTCCAAGAATTGTTTTTTTATCGATGTTTCTATATTCATATATCCATCTTACTATTAGTATTATTACTACTATTATTATTATTATTATTATTTTTATTATTATTATTTATTATTATTATTATTCTTGTTACTATTATTTTTTTGACATATTAATCATCATATTACATAAAAATAATAGTAAAATACGTACCATATATATATCTAATTTTTATTTAATACCTCGTGAGTAATTCACACTAAAATTTATCAATAAAATAATATTCAATTTTAAATATGTTAAGTATACTTTAATATTATATTTATTGTTATTCAAAAGCTACTTAATTGATGAATTAATACAATAAAATAAAATAGGCTTAATACCTCTTTTGGTCCTTCTTTAAGGGGGCAATGTTCAAGTCCGTCCTACCTTTTTTAAGAAGTTCAATGTGGTCCCAACTTGTGAAAAAATGTACAATTAAATCCTTTTTGGTCACGGCGTTAAATATTTAACGATGAAACTGCTCCTGGACTAAACTTGATGAGCTGTTCATTTTTCTCTTACGTGGCATGGTGACGTGTCAATTTTGAATTTTAAAAAAAAAATTGCTTGACACATCATCTTCTTCTTCCACCTCCACCAATCCTGAATTTAGGGTTTCTTCTCTCACATCCTTGGAGAGGTACCCTCTGGCAAACCATTTGCAGTGAGGATTTTCTTCTTGCCAATTCTGTCAGGACCCACAAACAGTACCTGATTTTCTTCTTGCCTCTGATTTGAGTTCAATATCTGATTTCTCAGTTTCTTTCAACATTTGTGCTACTTCTCGCTCGCAGTTCTGCATACATTGCGGGCAACAAATTGATACAGCATCAGGATCTACGTTCTCAGAGCCACGCCTCAATGGAGAGATCGTTGTAGTTGGCAAGGTCTTTAACGGGGATAAAGACCGGTGAAACAAAATCGAAAAAAGAACAGAAACAAAACAGAGTTAACATATCAGATAAGATTCATTTACCAACTACAATCCCAAATTTAATCAATTCCATGAAAGAAAATGCTTTATCTCCATTCCATTAAACACGAAACACTAATCTTTATCATTTAATCTGATCTTGCTATGGAATAACCAGGGAAATAAGATTTTGGAGAGAGATCATCGGAGTTGGAGTGGAAATGGAGGTGGGAGCCGGCGAAATCGGAGTGGGAGGGACAGACGTGCTTGGAAAGCTGATGGGTTTTGTGGGGAGGAGAGGGAGAGGGGGAGGAAGAAGGAGACGACGGCACATGACTCAAGGTGTCGTGGTGGACAAAGGAGTGGAGGGAAGAAACCCTAAATTCACGGTTGGTGGAGGTGGGAGAAGAAGATGATGTGTCAAGCAATTTTTTTTTAAATTCAAAATTGACACGTCACCATGCCACGTAAGAGAAAAAATGAACAGCTCAGAGCAGTTTCATTGTTAAATATTTAACGCCGTGACCAAAAAGGATTTAATTGTACACTTTTTTCACAAGTTGGGACCACATTGAACTTTTTAAAAAAGGTAGGACGGACTTGAACATTGCCCTCCTAAAGAGGGACCAAAAGAGGTATTAAGTCAATAAAATAAAAGTAGATATTTATGGTTGAGATTGAAAGATTGGTTCTCCCTATATGATTTCACCTTAAAACATATCAAAGGAAACAAAAACCTTATCCCAAACTTTCTATCTCGACCAACGAAAGTTATCCAAATGATTAACAAAACTCATAACTTCCCATTGATCTTCATGGTGAAACTCATAAGTTATATCCTCCAGGATTACATCCTAGAACTCCAACAAATATCTTAAATTATGCGAAATCCATATACTTCTTTTTTTCTCCATAAGACACTAAGATTCAAGGTTACTTCTCCTTGTACATTTGATCTTACGAACCCAAATAAAAATATTTTTTAATTATTATGTGACATTGGATGAGATATTTCTCTAACATACATTATGGACCATATGATGGAAGAAATTTGATAATTAGTGAAAACACATGTATTCAGTTTTTTATAATAAAAACACTAATAAAATTTAATCATACAAATAAATATCAATAATGACTTTTTATTTATTTTATACATTAGTTTTATTTATTTAACTTTAAAAAATTAGTTAAATTAAAAAAAACGATGAATTTAAAAGTAAAAAATCACTTAAAGAATAAAATTGAAAAAAAAGTTGTAACCACCAAAAGGAGAAATTTGTTTTATATAATAGTATAATATTAAAGAGCCGATTTATTTGTAATTATTTTTAAAATAAACGAAATTTAGTTAAATAAACATTTTAATATTCGTCTACTTTGTTTATTGAACTTTTTTTACTGTCAGTTAAAAAATATATGATATCAATTTCTTAAATAAACTCTCTTTTCAAATCTTCAATATTTTAAATTACACTAACCGAAGCAAGTAATCGTAGTTTGTCTGAAAGTCATTTTCTACATCACTTTAAGAAAATCCTAAAATTTAATGAGTGTGGCAGTTGGTCTTTTTGTAGGGCCGGGAAATAATTAATGAATGCTACTTTCCTGCACAATAGTTGTTTAAGCAGGAAAATATATTTCTTTTAACTGCTATTTTTAAAATTTTAAAATAATATAACCTCTTTTCAATTATATCCTTATTTTCATCTTTGTTAAAATATGTCTAGAGATGGAAAAATGAAAAAGTAGTAGATAGTTTATTTAATATTGTACTAAAATAACATAATGTTTTCTTTAATTTAAGTGAAAGAACATATAGAAACACAGTATTAAAGGTAAAAAATAAATTAACTAAATGTTCATAAATTTCATTATCAGTTTATTAACTACAATAGTATTAATTAATACGAGTGAAGGCAAGCGCTCTCCGGTGATACCATCTTCGTAATTTATTTTAAATTAATAATACAAAATATATTTAATATCTACGGTGGCATACCACAAGATATTTTCGTACTTCTTCCAAGTTCCAACAAAACGACACGTGTATGCTACCCCACAGCAATATCTTCGCTCAGGCGTTTTCGAAGCACGCGCCAGTTTGCCGCGTATGAGTTGACAGAAAACATATAATGAGGTGACACATGGCAAAGTGCGCAGTGCTGACATCACATTCCACCAGACATGGACGTGTGTGCCATGTAGGCAGTGGCAAACCAGGAGGCCTGTAACCGTCCGATAAGGAAGGCATCAACGGCCACGATGGAGAGAGAAACCGTATGCTATAGTGACGAGGAGTTTGGAGAGTGAGTTGAAAGCGAAATATATATAAAAAAATAAAAATAAAAGAGAGATAAGATGATTTGATAAAATATTGAATTGTTATTATTATTGTTAATTTAGTTTGATAAAAGAAAAGAGAAGGAGGGAGAAGTGAAGTGTAGTTTGGTTAGAAGAGAAGGGAAGGGACAGAAGAAGAGAAACAAAGGGAAAAGAAGCGAGGTGATAGGAAAGCGAAAAGAAAGGGAGAAGGAAGTGGGAGCATTTTTTCAGCAGAAAACACTACCACTCCTTTCGGTCTCAAAGGAATCCGACCCTTACGCCGCCGCTTCTGCTGGGATTCCGCTGCCGCATCCTATTCGACCGTTCTGATTTTTCGCCGCTTTCCTTACATTTCATGACACAAAAACAACAACAAGAAACAGCAAATCCGCCATGGATCGAACCAGAGGAAGATCGTCCTCTATGTCCGCAAACGCTTTCCCCAGACGCCGTCACCCTAATATCCCCCTCCGACCCACTTCTCGTATGAATTGGTTTTTTCTCCTTTTTTTTCTCTCTTAATTTTCGTGACGCGTCTCTGATTTGTCTGTTTCGACAGAGGAGGTGCAGGAGATGAGGTTAAAGGATAATAATGACGATGATGATAATAATGGTAAGAGGGAATGGACGAAGAAGAGGAGAGGGAGCAACTCTCACAGCACCGAGGAAGAGAGTGTGGGGAATGAACAAGACGCGCGGTTGCATTCTAATAATACGGCGTCGTCCGCATCCGATCATAACCACCGGGGACGGAACGTAATCGACGAAGTGATGATCGGAGCTACAGTGCCCAGGAGGACTCGTTCAGGTTTTGTCTTGATTCTTTTTATTTTTGGTTTCTCTCTGACAGCACTGGTTTTTACTTTTTTGGATTTTTCTTCTCTCAGCTTCTGTGAAAAGACCTCATCACAGTTGGGTTGAGGAGGAGAGTGCTGAAGATGCGTCGCCTTCTTCTTCCAATGTTTCTCTTCCCAAGAAGATGGTCTGAGATACTTTTGCTTTTCTTTTATATTTATTTGCTCGATCTGTCCTTTTTTTAAACGAAATTGATAGGATGAGTTTTGTTGCAGAAAGCGATTGAACCGTCTTCGTCGAATCAGGAGGACATCGAGATTGAGATAGCTGAGCTTCTGTACAGTTTGCGAGCTTCCCAGAACCATGATTATTCTTCTTCGCAGAAGGATAAAGCAAGTGATTCCCCTGCACTTTCGTCTTACCCTGCCATTGATATTGGTGGGTTGAATTTTCGAATCAGATAAAGAATTTTACTCTTGTCCTTTACGCTTCTCCTCACCCTCCTCTCCATTCACTTTTTTCGTTGGCTTTTTCATTGTCAGATACGAAGAAAGTGGAAGATTACAGTTCTTCTTTTTGCATTTTACCCCCGAACAATTCAACTCCCGAGTCAGTCGTAATTGAAAGCCATCAACCTGCGAAGACGGAGATACCATCGTCCGTGTCGCCTAGGACGTCTGGAGGTGATGGTATTGAGTCTTCCCTGGGTCCAAAACAAGACGCGGAGGAAGATAGTTTGAGTCCAGGTTGTAGATGTGGGGATGCTGTAGATGGAAAATTAGAATCCAAGTTGGTTGTCGACAAACATGATTGTGCTTCTTCTATAAGGTGAGAATTGAAATTATAGAAAAGAAGAACCCACTTTTGTGTGCTATTGTTGTTTGATTTTCTTATCTAGGTACCTGATTATCGAACCCATTATCTTGTTACTGAATTTTACTAGGACATGCGATGATGTTTCGGAGGGCAATGACAAACCCAAGTTTGAGATTGATCTAATGGTGAGGATATTTGTCTTTTTGCATCCTTATTACTGTATCTCCCTTTGGGTATTATTGCTGTTAAGTGTCTGAAGATTTTGTTCCAATTACAGGCTCCCCCTCCTGTGTCCTTCTCATCAGAATGGGGTAATTTGTCTAGGGGTGAAGACAGTAATAAGGTGGAAGACAAGGTAGAAAGTATGAGTAAGAAGGAGAAAACACTGGGAGAAATTGAAGAGGTGAAAATGAAAGTTGATTTGGAGAAGCCAAATGGCCATCATGACCTAGCGACAAACCATGAATTAGGAGAACTGGGCAGGAATAGGGAACAACCAACTACTACCGCTACAAATGCCAAACTGGAGAAAACTGGTAGGTTGAGAGATTTTCCTTTATCCTTTTATTGATATGATTAAGCCTACAGCACCACATGCAAACTCTGATTTTGCTTTCTTGTTGAATAGAGGTCTCTTACACTTCTTTACTTCTTCAGCTCAATGTAGTTCAATGTCTTTGTCAGTGGCTGTATCCGAAAGGCTAAGCGGTTTCTCTCCCCTTGGGTACTAGACCATTTATTTTTTTCACAATTTTTTTTTCTTTTTCTTTTCGTCATTTTGATCCGTATCTGATTTTACTTGACGGTTGGTCTCTCGTGAATATTGTGGCTTTGCTTTTTTCTAAGAACAATAACTATAATTTGCAGTTACGTGCCGCCCATGGGGACAGCTGTGAAGACAGATAAAACAACAGGATTATTGACAGCCCCTCAAGTAATTTTATTTCTCGCCTAATTGGATATTGTAATAGTTGTTCAAGTCCTTTCTTTGTTCTTGCAAGTGTCAACCATCTCACATTCTTCCTGTAATATGGACCTCTGTTATTAATGTTTCCTACATAATTCAAACATTCAGCATGGGAACTTTGTGTTGTCTCAACCTCGACCAAAGAGATGTGCAAGTCATGGTTACATTGCTCGGAACATCTTCATGCACCAACAGTGTACAAAGATGAATACCCTTTTGCCGTCCACAATTGGCTCTGGTTCTATGTGTGACACAAAGCTCAGCAAAGTCCATTCTGCTGAAAGTGTAGTTGTTGGGAAGCAGTTTCATAAACAGTCACCAGGCCTCAGCCATAGTTCTGCACCGGAGAAGGGATGGACTACCACTAGTGATTTTAGTGTTGCTGCTATTAAAAAAAGTTCTGGTCCTGCCAACCCAGTGGACACGACGCAAATGAAGCAGCTTATGCTTCAGCAAGGTCAACATCCAGGGTCTTCTGCTAATATAGTGGTATGATCTTGTTTTCCAGTATTTTCTATACCGATAATAGAAATTGGCTATTTTATTTTGAAAAGTCATGTGTTTTAACTTTGAATGTAGCATGGTCCTGCTTTTCTAATCCCTCCTGGCCAGCATCAAGCATCTGTAATACCAGGTACTAGTCCAGCTGGTGGTGTGAACAACGCTAGCAATGCTTCCTTGTCTAATAAATTCCAAAGTTCCCCAGGTGTATCTCTTGGTGGCGCAACACTGCCAGCAGTTGCTGCTTCAATGAGCTTTGGCTACTCAAATTTGGCAGCCAATGATGCTCCATATATGACAATAGTTCCGAATAGTGGGTATCCATTCCCCTTTTCAACTCCCCTTGGACCATCTGCAGCTATTAGAGGTGCAAGCCCTGCACAGTCAACACCTATTCTCAATGGGCCTTTGTACTCTTCTCAGATCTTCCACCCACTTCAGTATCCACAACAGCATCCTCACTCCCAACCACTTGTTCAACCTAGTTATCTTAATGGAAGCACATCTAGTGTTTCATCATCATCCCATAAGCAGTCACAGGGAATGCAAGGTAACAACAACCATATTTTGTCCTCCACAACTATGCAACTTCAGCAGTCACAAAAGCAGCACACCTCACAGTCTCATCTTCGCAAGCATGAGACTGGGATAGCCGGAGAGAATTCTCCATTTGCCGCAAGTGGAACAACTTACTCCCAAAAGAATGGATTTGGGCAAAACTTCCCTATTCCAGTTCAGCCACTGGGCCTTTCTTTAGCGCCATCTACAACATCAGATAGTGTTGGTGGCAACAGTGGAAATTTTGGTGACAAGCAGCAACAGACTTTGATGGGGGGACTTGAGCATATTCCATCTCAACCACATGCAATCTCATTTGCTGCATATAATGGGACAAGTGTTCCTTCAAATCTGAACTTCTCAACCATGGCACAAAACCCTGTGATATTTCAGAGCCTGCCAGATATTGCATGGCAAGGATATCATGCTGGAAATGCATCTCATGCAACTCAACAAAAGATGTATCCCATTATAGAAGGCAACAGTGGGGATAGTTCTTCCCACCGTGATGATGAAAAAGCCACTTCCGGGAAGCCATCGTCCAACGGACCAACAACCCTTGTTTTTGATAATTCAGCAAAGAATCTTAACTTAGTTTCATCTCCCATGAATGGAAACTGGCCTAATCGTTCCATTTCGTCAACTGCAACAACCACAAGTTTTCCTCTTTCTAGCAATGCTGTAAAGTCTCAACAGCCATCTCAGCTGCTTCATCTTCAACAGCAGCATGGAATGTTACAGTCGCAACCTGCTGTGGCGACTCGTTATAAAGCCTCGTCAACTAATGCTACAATTGGTGCAAATTTTTTTACTACCCCAGTTTATTCACAAACTCAAACTCAAAGCAAAAGTTCGATTAAAGGCTCCCAGTCAAAAATCTGTGTAGCAGCCCCAGATTCTCTTGTTCATAATCCGTGTAACATAACTTCTACTGCTCCAACTCTTCAAAGTTTTTCCCAGGATCAAGGGAGAGTATTGCAGGGTCAGACCCAAATATCTTTTGGTGGAAATTACATATCGTCCATGCCACTCCAAGGGCAACAGCTATTCAATAACAACCAGTCTCTTGGTAATACAGTTGCAGGAGTTCCATCTAGTGGAGCCAACTTGAAGACAAATTCCCAGGGGAGCAAGATTAGTTCATCAGTGAACTCTTCGCAGATGCAACAAACTGAGAATTCTTCCACTGCGACTGGCCAAAAATCTTCCCCAGTTTGTGGGAGAAATGTCCCATCCATCTTGAGCTCGTGCCCCAGTCACCTATCTGAGCTGAAGTATTAGAACTCGAACGGTATACTGCACGGGCAAAAAAGGATTTCTCTGCAATCCCGCTATTGTTTTTTTTTTCTGGCGCAATGAGTTGCTTGAGGTGAAGCACGCCATTACATAGTTTGCAGTATAAAAGGCTTACGCCTTGAGCTATTTCCAGAAGAGCGGATGGTTGAAAAGAAATTTTTGGATTGGTTTGGAAGCGTGTGTTTATATCCCTTTTGACGTACGGATGCTCCTGGGCGTAGGATTATTGTGGCAATAATATACCAGAGACGTGAAAGAGAACTCTGTTGATAATTTTCCTTGTCGTGACAGAACAGATGCGGCCACTTTTACTAGTGTGTGACAGATAATGAAAGGAAGTAAGGGCATTGGGCCTACAATTTTGAAATCTGAGAAGGGATTACTATCTTTGTCGATACTTTTTGAAAGGCCAGTGCATGTGAGTTTGGCCTTATTATTTGACGCGTTAGATACAATTCTGATATGTAGATATATATCATTATGTCTTTTTCTTTTGGTTTTTAGTTTTAGTTCCATAGTAGCAACTGTACTTAATAAATTATTCGTTTTTTATTTTATATACAAATCTTTAGTTATTACTTGTCACTGTGTTGGGTGGATTGGTGTGGCGTTGATTGGAAGAAAATATAAGCCAACGAAACTATGTATTTAATGGAACTATAACTAAATTGGAAAAAAATGAAAGTCATTTAATAATGTATTGGATGAGTGCCGCCAAGTTTTGCTAGGAGGGAGGTACATCTGGTAAAAGATGATCTTTCTTCCAACGAGGCCATTGTGGAAGACTGGAGCCACTTTACGAATTTTAGATTACTTATAAGTATTGATGTATATTATCTTAAAAACATTATTTAATTCATTACATGTTCATAAATAAACAATACTTACCTGACTCTTTTTCTTTATGATATACTATTTAATAATAAATATTTTTATCCTATTAAAACATAATGTTAAATAAAATAAACTTACATATTTTATTCGTTATTTTGTTAGTGTTTACTAATCCATAGTGTATAAGACGTAATTTCAACTTTTTACTTTAAAAATAATATTCTATACTTAATTACTGAATTCGGTTTATAATAAAGTATCATATACCAATTATTGTGTTATATACGTGTTTAAATGTTTTGACTTCACTGGATAACAAACAAATTCGTTTTTGTGTGTACTCTTTGATCTTGTTTTCATTTTTATGAAGAATTTTCATTGATTGGGTACCATATAACTATGAGTAATATCCGTTTTTTTAGTTAGATGTGAATATAAGAATAATTATGTATGCTATCCATATCCGTCTAAATACTTAAATACTTATTTCGTTTCCATTTAGTATTACTAAAGTACTCACAGAACAATTTATTAAGTAACCTTATATATATATTTATTTTTTCTTTCTCTACATATTTTTGTTTTCTTTTTTAATTGTTTAATTTGTTTTATATCAACAAAATTCATTAACATCTCCGGTGTATTTTTCATCTAATCACATATTTAATTATATATTTATTTTTTTTGTGCAATTTATTTAAATTAAGTATCAAATTATTTATAAGACACGTATATGATGTTTTTACTTCTTTTTAATATTTTTGTTGTTCACTTTTATAATGCGAAATACATTTTAATGGTTTTTATATAATTGTTTTTACTTTCTAAATAAATATAATAGTGTAATTTTATTTATGTAATTGTATAAAGAATTACATTTACTATAATATAATAATTTAATGTCAATGTGTGAATCTTGCTTATCATCCTCAAACACAAAGTTCAAAAGAAAAAAAATCTATCCTAAATGTTAATTATTATGCTTAATTAAAGAAAAAAGATCTATCCTAAATTTTAATTATTATGCTTAATTACTCTTAGTTTCTCACTTTGGAAAGTTTGAAATTGGTCTAAGCTTAACTTTTTCTTCAATTGCATCCCAATTTTTGAAATACTTAATTAGGTCCTTAAAACAGTTTACTAATAATGTTAACGCCACATGTCAATTTACAATTTTTTTAATTTTTTATAATTTCGTATAACCTTTTTATAATTTTATAATTTAGTTTTTGGAAAAAGATTTGTTGTCCATGTGTTAGGTTGCACGGTATAACATATGGCACCCAGGTGTTAGTGTCAATGCCAGTGTCATAATCTTGTACTGAATTGATTCTTATAGATTTTTTTTATATTCAATTTAGTTTTTATATTTCTTCAAAATGGAACAATATTATCTCTCTCTAAATTGAAATAAAATTTATTATTTGTATAAATGTTATACTAATAATGTTCAGTAAAAATGACGTTTTAAAACATGTAACATTATTGTATATCATTAATCTATATGTTTTTTTATAAGATTAAAACTACTATTTATATAAATATTATACTAATATTTTTATTAAAAATGACTTTTTAACATGTAACATTATTGTATATTTTTAATCCATATGTTTCTTTATAAAATTAACACTAATTAAGTACAATAAATTTGGTCTCAAATTACAGAGAGACAATATTGCTTTATTTTGAAAAAAATAGACCAAATTGAATCAAAGATACATGTATACTATAAAGACTAAATTGAGTACAAAAGAATGACATGTGAGAGTGTTCTTCCACATAGTACTCACTTGTCACAATGAGACTTGACACATGGACAATAAGTTTATTTACAAAAGATAAAAAAAAATTGACCAGTGACATGTTAATGTCATTAATAATTTTTTTTGAAAATGATCTAATTGAGTCAATTTTTCAAAAATTAAGATGTAATTGAAACAAAAAGCTAAGCGAAAGCTACCTAAAACTTTTCAACCAAAATAAAGACTAAATGAGTAATTAAACTTAATTATTATTAGTTTGATTCTTTTTTATGATGAATGGTTTTAAATGATAAGAAATGGTTTTAATCTTTCTTGCACAATAAAATGACATAACAAGTGTTTCAATCATTAACATGTTAGTGCTTAATCCTTTCATGATTTGTGAAATAAACCTAAATAGATTGAAAAACTAGGTTTCTAGTAATAATAATCGATTACATAAGTGATATACTCTGTTAGACTAATCCAAAACACTTAAAAGGCAAAACGCTATGTTATAATTGATTACATTAGTTACATAATCAATTAAAATAGAGAAAAAAACATAATTTGTTATACATATAACATAATTTGTTAAGAAAGACAAATGGATGACTAACAAGGTAAGTGGCTAAATAATCGATTATATAAGTTTCTTAATCGAGTAAACCAAAAAGAAAGGTCTAATCCATTATACAAATAATCTAGTCTATTAGGTTAGTTGAAAGAGGCAATTATAAGCATAAATGTCTAATTAATCAATTACATAAGTGCCTTAATCGATTAAAACAAAAATAAAAGCTTAATAGATTACGCTATTAACATAATTGATTAAACTGCGTGATGATTTGGTTTTTCTATATAAACTAGATTTGAGACTTGATTCTTTATAACGTTTTAATTGGAAAATACTAACATTCGCTCTGAGTTTTGAGTACAATTTTTCTTAAGAAGTGTTCTTGGAGAATTTCAACCTTAATTGGTGATCAAGCCATTAAGAATTCATTCAAGATCAAATGAACTTCATTTGGACTGATACATTTGCACTACATGAGTGTGTTCTAATCAGTTTATCATTCATTTGAGTGTTGTGGCGCCTGTGCTGGGTTAACCAGGTTAGAGATTGAGAGTTTCATCTCTTGCATTGGTGGAGAGTGAGTGTTTCCTCTCTTGTTTGTGTTGTATTCAGATTTGAGAGTGGTGAGGATAACAATTGAGTGTTTCATTGTATTCTCAAACTCATTTGATTTAATGGATTACCTCTCAACTCAGGTTGTTGGGAGAAGACTAGATGTAGGCTTGTGAGAAGTTAAACCAATATAAATCTTTGTGTGCTTTGATCTTTCTTTCATCTTTCTTTACTTGGTTGATTCATTTATCTTTGGCTATTGATTTCAAGATTCAAGAACTCTTTAAAAATTTGAAAAAGATTTTGAAAAAGGTTTAAATTCAATTCACACCCCTGTAAGGACTCCTAATTTTAACATGATCCAATGTGGTGTTCTTGGACTTAGCAGGCAAGAGAAGAAGAAAAAGCCTTTTGACAGAAGATGAAATTAGGTTTGGGCTAGTCCAACCCATTTCTGGCTCCTTGCACCACCTGGTTTCGTTCCACGCCTACCTTTTGGGTCTACTTTTATTTTACTTTGTGCACCTCTATATTCACCTCTATATTCAGTATCCGCATACCCCTTTTGTGTTTCATTATTGTTTTTGGGCTTGAATTTATTTTACTCGATGCACCTTAATATTCACTACACACCTTCCACTAATTGATCACTACGTTTTACTATTTTACATATATGTTGATTTTATTTTCTATATGGGTTTTATTTCTATTTTGGGATTTTATTTTATTTTAAAACAATTAGTTCTTAAACTTTCACCTCACTTGCTTTTTAACATCACACTTTCTCACACACCTTTTTTTTTCTAAATGATAAAAAATATAAAATTAAACTTTTTTCCCAAACAAACTATTTAAAGTCTTTTGCAGAGGTTAAATGTTAAATTAAATCTAAAGACTTGAAAAGACTTTTTCTTTTTCAAAAAAGACTTAGACGATGTAAGCTTTGAAGAAGAGTAACAACACAAAGGATTTAAAGAATTATCTATTTCTTTTCTTCAATGAGTCTTCTTTAAATAGTCATCTTTGAGAAACACCTGTTACTCGGATAATTGACCTTTTTAGGAGTAGGGACCTTAAGTACAAAGATATGTACTATTCTACGTGTTGAGAAGAACAACATTGCTTTAGTAGTGATAGTGTGTACGACTTGGACAAAACATAAAGTTTTAAGGAAACATTCCCAAAATGTCTTCATATCTCTTAACGCCTTTCTAATATTGTGTAGAGCTTTTGAACAAAGTTTGATATTGTTATTATCTGCAGAAATAAAGAGAACAAAGCACAGTAGACAAAGAGGTATAGTTCATAATGGATTTAATGTTCTATCATTAGATAACGTTTAGGCATGTCTCGTACTAAGCGTTTAACATAAGTATGTTCTTTTGAGTAGTATATGTTTTGATGATAAAATATATAACATTTAATACTCCTTGTCTTAGACTCACTTGTTTTTATCAAATATTGTTTAAGTTTTATAACTTCTTCTATAGATACATCATGGATAATTTGCTTACATATTTCAATGTTGTTTTTAGTAAACATATGCTTTAGACGCTTCACTCAATAAACCATATTTCTTTAATTATTGTATGTTAAACTTTAAAACATAAGTTGCTAGACAATTTAGTCTCTTTACAATTTTTTCTTAATACTTTTCTCAAAATAACTCAAAAATATTTTTCACTTCTTTCCTTTTTACTTAGTTTAATTTTTTTGCAAAAATATAAAAAATAGAAAATTTTCATAAATTAAAAAATATTAACATCTTCAAACAAATAGTCTTAAGAGCTACATGATCAATGGTTAAACATTACGAATGGAGATACGTATAATAAGACTAATCCTTGTCAGTTTCACTACTGAAAAATCAAATCAGTTTCCAAATAATTTTTCGAAGAACATAATCCTAATTTCTTAACGAGAATACCTAGTAATAAAATCAATTCTTATCAAACTGCAAAAATAAAAAAAAAATATTTTTGTTTCTTTTGAGTATTATTGTCTTATTATTATTTTTTTAAAAATGAAACATTTTTAAATTATACGTAATCGACTTCTAGACCTAAAATTCAACTTTCGTAGTGCATCGTTAACACCTTATTATGACCAGATAGATAATATATATATATATATATATATATATATATATATATATATATAACATCATTTATAATTAAATATTATGTTACAAGTGAAACAAAATTTAAAAATTTTATAAATAATTTTTTCTTATAAACATTATTATAATATAAAATTTATTCAAATGATACCAATTTCTCAGTTTGTATTTAATGTTATTAACATAATATTTCCTCATGCTTGATATTTTATTTTCTATGTCTTTGTACATATATTAAATAATATTCATATAAATAATTAAAATATATAAATGAATACTTTTTCTTATGTAAAGTTAGCAGTTTCATTACAACATTAATATTAATTATATTACAATTATCTATGACTGTTTATTTAAATATAGAATATTTGTTTATTTTTGCAAATGTAAGAATAGTCAGATGAAGTGGTATACATTAACATCCGGATAGAAAGAAAATAAAATATCTACTAATCGTAATGTACGATGTTAAATTAAATAATAAAGAATGATAACAACCTAGGATTTAAACTGAATATCTAAAGAAAAGAAGTGAAATAGAGTGTTGATAATGAAACAAATCTTTACAGTAATTTAAATAAATTTATTAATAATGGATAAATAATGAGAGTTTACAATAGATTAAAGATTGGGGCAATGATTAAGTTGGCGACAACAGCAGACATGATGTCCAGGATGTCCATCGTCGCAAATGTTAGTACCTGGACAGTACAGGTTTTTAGGAAGTGTCGCTTCGCATGGAGCATTGCAATCGTCGTTTGTTACACATGGTGATTCAACAAGGATACACGGGATGTGTTGACCTAACACTGCACACAAATAACTTCACATCATTTTCAATGAATTATGCTAAATTGCCCCAAACAAAGCATAAATCATGTTGCTAGGCTCACTCATTTTTTTAATTTCTATAAATTAGTTCTTAAATTTTCAGAAAATCAAAATTTATCTCGAAAATCATAATTAAATTGCTAGTTTCTTTAGTGATACAGTAAACAGATTTTGCACTAATGAATTAGGATCAAATATATCAGAATTAAAAATTTTAAGATAATATATTTATAAATTTTTGTAATTATATATTATTCTTATATATTTTATTTTTAATTTAAAATGAAACTTTCAACTCACTAACCTAAATGAATACGAATTCAAAATATAATGAAACAATATTTTGACAAAAAAAATGAAAAAGTGAAACAAGATTGGAACCTGTTGTTGAGATGAACATAAAAGCCATTACGAAAAAGATGCAAAGATGAGACCTTGTTGCTGCCATTTTGCTTAAGGTGTTGTTAAGAAGGAGAATGTGCATAAGCCTTTATAAGAGGGTTGTAGTGAGAAGAAAATAATATTAAAATATATATCAATGGCTATATTAAGTTACTCCATTAATTTACTTTTTAAATTTCCAATCCAAATGTTTGACTCTCTTTTATTTCCTTCTAAAGCCAAGTCACTTTTTTAGTAAGTTTTTATAATGTAAAAAATTTATAATTCAATACTTCCATAGCTTTCTTTTTTATTTACTTTTAAATGTAATTATAACATTTATAAAATAATATTTCATTAACTTAGTGACTTATTTAAGACATAATGTCTTAAAATTAAAATTCTTTGGCTTCATTTCAATATTAATGATTGAAACTTCTTACAAAATTTAAAGCTTTAAATTTAATATCTTTTCTATGCATTGGATATCTGTTATGCGATGAATTTTTCAATGTTTTGCTCTGTTCATTTAAGATTTTAGTGTAAATAGTTTTTATTTTTTTAAAGTAATTTTATAATTAAAAAAATATTAATTTTAAAAGATGTCAAATGAAAAAAAGAGAGAGGCTAAATTAAGAAAAGTTACTTAAATAGTAAATTAATAAAGTATTTATTTTAGTTTTAAAAAATTATTTAAATGGTAAAATTGGAAAACAATATGAAATAGAGGAATTTTATAATTAAAAAATAATTAAATTTAAAAAATTTCAAATGAAAAAAAGAACCAGTTACATTATAAGAAGACAGTTACTTAATAGTAAATTAATAGAATATTTATTTTAGTTTAAAAAATTTATTTAAAAGATAAAATTTGATTACAAACATCAAACAGAGGAGTTATCTTTATATATATTAGCGAAAATACAGACATTATGGAATTGTGTATTCGTATTTTTAAAATATTTAATATTCATTTGTATAGATATATTTTTGTAAAAAAAATTATATTAATTTTATTAAAAAGTATAATATACCTTTAAATATTTGTTTTTTAATTTCGTATAAAACATATCCTATATAATCTTTGTAATTTTAAAGAACTGAAAATAAAAAAGTATATTTTTAATATTTTCAAAATTGAAAATATACATATTTATAATTTTCGATTTATTATTAATATATTTTTGAATTTTATTTTTGATTTTGCTATGCTCTTTAAAGGCTTTGAAAATTGGATTATAAAAATTCTTTATGTTTCAGTAATCTTTTGGAGTTTATTCATCTATTCTTTAACATCACAGTAAACTTTCCAAATATAATGAAAACACATTATTATTATTATTATTATTATTATTATTATTATTATTATTAAGCTTAATCACTAATTCAGTAATTAGAAATTTAATTAAATAGTAAAATTAAATATTATTAAAAGAGTGAAAATAATAAATAAATTTACATACAAAATTCAAATAAAATAGTTTAATTATAATGACAAATATATTTAAAAATTATGACATTCAATATTTAAACTACTTTATATTTAAATAATATTATCAAACTTTTGACTCATTAAATAATATTTAATAAAAAGTAAAATTATTAAACCAATGATTAAGTATACTAAAAAGGAAAAAAATAAAAATAATAAATATGTACAAAAGAAAGTATGTCTTTATATATGATTATAAATATATATAATATACTATACTATAATATATATATATATATAGGGGTTTGCTAACGTGTACGCCTGTTTTTCAGTGGGTACATTTTAGCAATGTGTATCAGGTTTTAGTAGACAAAAATATCCTTATATAATATGGATTCTAAGTTTTAAGGTTAAGGGTATTTTAATAATTTTCATTCTCAAAACTAAAAAAAAAAAGAAATCTCCCAAACCCTTACTCACCTCTCTCATTCCTCTCAACCCTTTCTTTTTTCTCTTTCTCACTCCAATCTTTTCTTTGTCATCTTGTCATCCCTGTAGCCCCAATTGAAAAAATCAGAAACACTTGCTGTTAAACAATATTACAAAAAAATGATTTTATAATGAGTTTTCATCTTATAATTTTTGTCTTATCTAATTTTATCCAATTTTCACAAACATAAAGGAATTGGTAATTGACCTGGACAAAAATCAGAAATACTCGCTGTTAAACAATTTCTTACAAAAAATGATTTTATAATGAGTTTTTATTTTATAATTTTTGTCTTATCTAATTTTATCTAATTTTTACAAGCATAATGACATCAAAGGAATTGGTAATTGGCCTGGAAAAAAATCAGAAACACTCAGTTGTTAAACAATTTCTTACAAAAAATGACTTTATAATGAGTTTTCATTTTATAATTTTTGTCGTATATAATTTTATCTAATTTTCACAAGCATAATGACATCCGAAAGAATTGGTAATTGGCCTGGAGGGTTTTTTAGAGATGATGATTCAACAAATACAGATGATGAAATTAGAGAGGTTAATGAAGATGGTGAAATTGAAGAGATCTTGAACGAACCTTTGCCTTGAAGGTGATGACTCAACTCTTTACAAAGGAAAATTTTTTAAAGGCATGTGTTTCTGATTTTTTTCAATTGGGACTAGAGTAGGAATGACAGAGAAAAGGTTGGAGTGAGAGAGATGAAAGAGAAAGGATTGAAAGGAATGAGAGAGATGAGTAAGGGTTTGGGGGGTTTCTTTTTTTTTTTAAGTTTTGAGAATGAAAATTATTAAAATACCCTTAACCTTAAAACTTGGAATCCATAATATATAAGGGTATTTTTTTCTACTAAAATCCGGTACACATTGCTAAAATGTACCAACTGAAAAACAGACGTACGCGCGTTAGCAAACCCCATATATATATATATATATATACGAGTAATTTATTATTCTTAAGTTAAAATTACAATTAATTTAATTTACTGTTTTTAATTAATTAGTGGATCTTTAAAAATTATTTTTATTTTAATTAATGTGTTTTATTTTTAAAAAATAGAATTAATGCATGTTTTAAATCAAATCCATTTTCTCAAGTTACATTAATGGAATTATTGAAAATTCCTTAATTGTGTTATGAATGTATCCTATTTTAAGCATGAAATTATTTATTGCCAACAAATATAATGGATGAATTTTAATTATTTTTGGTGTTTAGTCTTTTATTTTTGCATTTGAATTTTCAATTAATTAAATTAATGTTTTTTTGAAAATAAGGATTTCATATACCAAAAAAGATGACATAAATAATTTATTTTTAACGCTTTTAATTTAATTTAGACAATAATTAAATTCAAAATAAAACAACATTTTACAATTAAGAATGATTGAAATTGTGCATTCCTTTAGAATAATTTTGAAATTTAATTTTTAATTAATACTATTTAAATGGTATATATTTAAAATAAATATAGTTGGAAAAGTTTTCATAATCTAAAGTTTACTATTAATAAAACCATCGAAAAGAGTTTAAATGAGTTATTTTAATAAAAACATTAAATAACAACTAAATTTATATATAACAGATAATTAGCTATAATATTAATTAAATTAGAAATAATTTAATATACTAAAAATTATTAGTATCTAAAGTAATATTTATTATTAATAAAAAAAATATAATTAGTGTGTGAATTAAAATTCAAAATATTAAATATTATAGTTTTACGTACTTATTATTATTACTAATTCTAAATTAATCTTTATTTTAAAATGGGTTAAATATGTTTTTGATCCCTTAACTTTCAGCGAAAATTGGAATTAGTCCCTCTTCAAAACTTTGGACTAATTTAGTCCCCAAACTTTAGAAATGTGTGAATTTAGTCCTTTTAACCAAATTTTGTTAACTTTATTTGATGTTTCAAACGCATTTCTTAGTGAACATTGAAGCAAAAATATGTGAAACGGTGTAAACAACTCAAATGCTATCATGAAACGCACTTGAAACATCAAATAAACCTAACAAAATTTAGTTAAAAGGACTAAATTCACACATTCCGAAAGTTTGGGGACTAAATTAGGCCAAAGTTTTGAAGAGGGACTAATTTCAATTTTCGCTGAAAGTTAAGGGACCAAAAACATATTTAACCCTTTTAAAATCTTGCTAGCAACGGTTAGAAATCAATTTAAACGCGAATTTATAAAATAATTATAAGTTTTATTTATTTTAATAATTATTTTGTTTAAATGAGTACAAGAATAAGATATGTACGTAAATATCGGATTGTTGTTCCATATAAATACAGATGACAAAGATCTAGAGCTAAATGAGTGTTCCTATCTGGTCCGACCCACCACGGGTTAGTGGATTAAACGAGTTGACTTACTAGCTTGTTAACTCACTTAATTATAATTTTTTTTAAAATAAAAAAAATTATAAATATTTTAATTAAAATCTAAATAAATTTCACTCTAAAAGGATGTTGAACTTCAAAGATAATTATAAAAAAATATCAGACAAGCCTAATTCAAAAACAAGGACAAAAGGCCGAATAAGTAAATTTTTAATATTGATAATTTTTTTATGACTTGTCTATCTATAATATCAGAGTCTTGAATACATAAATCTATTTTAAAATATATTTTAAAACCCGTTTAAAAAATATCCATATATATTTTAAAATCCATAAATATCCAATAATATATTTAAAAAAAATTATAAATTTTTAGAATAAAATCTAAATAAAATAAAATAAAATAAAAAAATAGTATAATAAAATAAATTTTGGTTTTAAATGCTCCTTGTTCAATATTTTTGTCTGAACATTTGTTATCAAACAGCATAAAAATCTATTTATGGTGGTAGGTAAAACATCATCATGAAGAGAACTAGTCAAAGAATGATTCGCAGTACCCAGAAAAATGAAAAGAGGAGAAAGGTAAGTGTTATATAGTGATATTTCTAGCTTGATATCCGCAATTGGCTGCCTAAGTATGTATGTATACCAAAGTCACATTTTTACGATGTTAAACGTATCAAAGTAATATTTCTATCACTATTAATAACGAGTACTTATTTCTTTAACTATTTTTAACTAATTTTTTTTTATAGTTTTTATTCAAATAGACAACTATTTTTTTTCATGATTTGTAAACATGTTAACTTATATAAGTTGTTTATTTTTATTTTTAAAATTGGGATTTTTTAAGTAAAAGACTTTTATATATAAAGCCTAAAAAATAATCTTAAAAAATCTCATCAACATGCATGTTGGTCTCGTTCTTGTGTCAATAACATAATATGGAGTTATATATGTATATCAAATTTGAATACATAAATTGTCTGTAATGGGTACATAAAAATGAAGATTTATATCAATACAAATGACATGCTCATGAATGATAATTGATCTACCTATATGACTATTTTTTGAAGCTCTATTCCTTTAGATAGTAACACATTTATTGTGATAAATTTCAATGAAGGTGAATTGCAGAGCAAAATCAATAGAGGTGAAGGACGTGTGCATCAATGGAGGTGAACGAATAAAAAAAATCGTGTAAGTGAGTGAGAATGAAAAAGAGAAGAGAAAAGGGGGAGAGAAAAGAGAAATTTTGACCTTATTTCATCAAAGAGTATACTGATGAACGATGATCAATCGATAAATTCATGAGTAATGAACATTTACCAAATAATCATGATTCGTGGTAAAACGTGATTTTCTTATAATGACAAGACAAGATAATTGTCACATCACATAGTTAATAGAAAAATCTATCAACAAAAGACTCAATTGAAAAAAAATTACATCTTTGAAAACACAATAGACTACAAAAATTTAATAGGACTCAATTTAAAGTTTCCAACTTTATGAGGGACTTAAAACTTTATTAAACCTACTTTTAATATGTATTTACATTACCATAAGTTAAGTTAACACTATTTTATATGCTATAAATATGTATTACTTTGTGATAGAGAATAAGAACCATAAATTTTATTAATCCAATGGCCAAATTTAAAGATCATAAATATTCTCACTCACGATTTTCCTTTGACTTTCTCTATAAATCTCACTAACACATCTCTTTCATTCAGACTCATCTTATGCTCATCTCCTTCATTCATAATACATAACAAAAAAACATGTATTACCGACAGTCAAAATATGTCAAAAATGTCATCTATAACAATTTTTTTATGGATATTCGACGGATCGAAAGTCGTCGGTAAAAGTGCAATCGAAAACATTTATTGATGAAAATTTATATTTGTTGGTAATTACTAAAAGAAAAATATGTTGGTAAACATCGCGATCTGGTTCATTTTCTTCTTTCTCCCTCCTTCCTCTTCCACCAATTTTCATATTCATCATTTATACAACCTTTAAGCATTCTTTTGAGTAGGGATACCTTTGTTTAAAAGTTTTTGTTTCTTCCCATGCCTTACGCTAGCTCTAGACCATAGTCTTAAGGGAAAGCTTAAACTCGTTATTGGCCTTCTCAAGCTTGGCCAACTCGATAGTTCAGCCAACTTAGCAATGACAACAAAATTGACAGAGAAATTCTTCACTAAAAATTCTTTCCACCTCTCTCCCAAAATCATGGAAGAAGGTGTGGGTGTTGCTGGCCTTCACGCTTCGGATTGGTGATAAATGTGGTTGGAGATCATTGATGGTGAGCTTGCATTTGGAGAACAAGAGGTTTTGAATGGGCTAACTGTCGGCCTGGGCTTGGGCACGATCCTGGGAGAGAAGTTTTGGGAAGTCAGAGATTTTGGTGGAGAATTGGACGTCGTAGGCTTCAATGTTTGGGTAAGACTACACAAACTTGGAGATGACACATTCGTTATCATCAAGGAAGACGGTGCACCCTTGGTGGTTGAGTATAGCCTAGAGAAGGGACTCATGTGGGAGATTGATGAAGACTCTGGAATTTAGGGCACGAAGTGAGAATGAGGGCTTTGGAGAGGGCAAAAAGCTTTACGAAGGACATGTGCTTGGCGGAGATGTTGGAGGTTGCAACGTATTGGAGAAGCGCTTTGTAGATAGAGGGCAAAAGAGGACACTTTCTTCACTGCGGGACAATATTGTTCGTCGGGTTAACACTCAGCTCCTTAGTTTCTTTCTACATTGGTGGTCTTGTGGTTTGGATGTGAAGAGAAGATGAAGATTAAGAGGCTTGACTTCTCATGTATCTAGATAAAGGTTTGGGCAAACAAATTGTTGTTCTTTTTATCGACGAACAAAGTCCTCACTAATAAGCATTTTAAATTATTGATGAATTTTATCGATAGATTTTAAGATTTGTAAGTATTGATGGATTTAACTGACGAACAAATTTGTCGATAAATGAAACATGTATTATTAACAAGTTTATTTCTATTGATAAAATTTTGTCAGTAATTATAAATTTTTTTGAAGTGATAATATCCTTCTTTTACTACTTTTTGGTGAAAAGAACGTTACGAAGAAGAAGAACGTTATAGAGAAGAACGTTACGAAGAAGAAGAAGAACGTTACAAAGAAGAAGAAGAATGTTACGAAGAAGAAGAACGTTACGAAGAAAAAGAAGAAGAAGAAGAAGAAGAATAAGAAGGTTACGAAGAAGAAGAAGAAGGTTACAAAGAAAAAGAAGAAGAAGAAGAAGGTTACAAAGAAAAAGAAGAAGAAAAAGAAGAAGAAAAAGAAGAAGAAGAAGAAGAAGAAGAAGAAGGTTACGAAGAAGAAGAAGAAGATTTTTTGTAGTAATAAACAGTTGCAAATATGAGGACCCACTTGAGATTTTCATATAAATATGAGGATCATACGAGGGTTTAAACCAACAATAGTGATACCTGAATTATATCCATATAAGGGGTATTTATTTGGAAGTGGTGTCACTCAGTTGCAAATATGAGGACCCACTTGAGATTTTCATACAAATATGAGGACCATACGAGGGTTTAAACCAACAATAGTTATACCTGAATTATACCCATATAAGGGGTATTTAGTTGGAAGTGGTACTCCCATGTGTGAGTTTGACTCATATCTCATTGTTATTGAATCTTTTCACCCTTGAAAGACCAATTGGTGATATTAGATCTAAATTCATCATGTAACTAATTCAGAAATTTATATGGAGGAAGAATCCTATGTACGAGGATCCATTCTTTCAATAGTCTTCTTAATAGGTGTTTCATACAAGCATGTCCTTCTAATAAAATGTTATAGTATAAGTAAAGGTTATTGTTGAGGTACTCGTAGTTAGAATGCTTCAACTTAAGAGGAAATATACTAATTTGGAAGGGACTTAGGGGAATTTTTGGAAATTCAAGAATAGTCTAAGTTTTATATTAATTGTAGAAATAAAAAAGTTGAGCAACATAAAAGGAAAATAACTCATAAAATTGTTATCTTATGATTTTGAATTTAAAGTGATTATCAATTCTTTAGAAAGTATGGTGTAGGTCTCTTTGTTGTTGAATCTTTAGAATAAATCTCTCTATCCATCAATATGAACAGGAGAAGAGCGTAATCATGTTGTGCAATATGAAAAAGTTGCAACTTGGTGCTCCTCAGAGAAAAAATTGTTCTTCTAAATTTTAAATTTTTCAGGTTAAAAATTGAATGTCTCATGGAAGAGCCTGGAAGTACTCGAATGTGGTGTTTAAATTAGTTGTATAAAATATTGGAAGTTTGTGTTTAATTTTATGTAATATAAGAGTGTATGTGTCCAACAGTTTATAGAGGTTTATATAGTATATATTTTAGTTTGAGTATGATCTCTTAAATGTTTTTATATTCAAAGTTTTCATGTTTTATAAGTCTAAGTGTACATGTCTAGGTAACATCCTTAATGATAGTTCGAAGTTTGCATTTATTGGTTGGTAATGTAAACCAAAAAAAATGCATGCATATATTAACAATTTATCAATTCTTGATATTAGTACGTACTAAATGTAAAAAATAAAAATTAAATATAATTTGAATTTAAAATTTTTGAGCATGTGTTATTTTATCAGGAAATTTGTTATCAAACTGCCGTATCAACATTAAAAAAACGTAAATTTAACCAAATAAAAATGTATTTATCGTATGTTAGGTAAAGCATCAATCGTAGAAAATTGGTCAAACTAAAAATGACTCTGGTCAAGGTACCACCAACACGGCGACACAGTTCAAAGCATTTAGAAAATATGTGAGATATGTACGCATTCAAAAAGGAAAAAAGGTGAGATGTACACGAACAAAATAGTTCAAAATTTTTCCAAATTGAAAAAGATAGTCGCAGTTTTACACTGCGGCAAAATGCACGAACCAAAATGTTCGTGAGGTGGATCGAAAACGATTTTCACATCACTTGGTTTGAGTTCCATGGCTATAAATATACATTGTAATGCTTCTTGATTTACCGAACCACATTCCACAACAATACCAAAAGCATTCCCAAGAACCATGGCTTCTCATTTCTCCTTCACTCTCAGTCACACCATTCCTGCATCACGTGCCAGACCTGCTTCTAAATCCTTTCACTCTCTTAGCTTTTACCTTCGATCATCGTATGGTATTTTCAAGGGTACGTCAAGTATCTATGTTTTCTTTTAACCCTATGATTTGTTTTACTTTGCTTTTCTTCACTTCCATTAGTTAAAGTACAATTAAACTCACTGTATATCGAAGTATATCGAAGTATGGCCTGGTGCATGGTTCCTGATGGACCACCCAATTATTTATGTGGAAGTCAACCTTTATAATTACGATGTGAACTTTGTCAAAGTAGGTTTTACACTATAGGCATGATGAAGACATGTCACTGATATCACTCTTTTCTTTCTACCAATTGTTCTTGAAGTCAAGGCTCCCTGTCACCAAAATTTGGATGAATTAGGCTGGAATTAAACAGAAGAGGTACAATAAAAAGAGTAAACATAACGCGATGAAAAGACAATGTGAGGAAAAAAATAACCATACGAGAAAACGGATGAATATTTATTATTTTTTATTATGAGTTTTCTGTGCTTCTTGTCATAAATTCAGTAATACTGTTATTAGTGTAGTAAAACACACCTTTAATTCAAATAGATACTACTGATAGAATATCTCTTCAAATTTCCAACAGGTATTCGTCCTCCCCACCTATTCACAGAAAGCAAAGATATGTGTGGATTTCAACCAATACGCTCTCGGACTCTAGGTGATGTTACCAATATCATCACATAATATGAAATCATTGGGTTGAAATAAGTTAACTTAATTAGTAACCATGTTTATTCTATACTGTATAAAACACTAATAAAGTTATTTTATTTAGCAGAAATTGTTACTGAAGTGTCTCGGGATAATATCTCGAAGGATGATAATGTCGACGTGGAAGTTCCTAACCAGGTATGTTTCTCTATTTGATTTGCATCCATCACATTTTGACATCTGATAATGAAATATTTTTATAGGAGATACAGAAGAAAATAAAAATGGTAAAATTAATATTGGATTCGAAGGAAGATGGAGAAATAACAATATCAGCATATGACACGGCATGGGTTGGTCTGGTGAAAAATGTTGGGGACACGAATTCTCCTCAGTTCCCCTCCTGTCTTGAATGGATTGCGAATAATCAGCTGCATGATGGTTCCTGGGGAGATGCTGAATTATTCATTGCCCATGATCGTATTCTTAACACGTTAGCTTGTGTGGTAGCATTAAGATCATGGAACATGCACCCTCAGAAGTGTGAGAAGGGTAATTTTACCTTCATGAATTTCATTGTTGCTTTCTAGAATTTCCTTTTTTCCGACTATTTCACTGTTTTATTTAGAAAGAATAAAAAGGTGAGAGAAGTCTACAAAATATATATTCTGATTGCGACATTATGGTACAACATATGGATTCATATGTAACAGGAATGCAGTTTTTTAAGGAGAATTTGTACAAGCTTCAGGATGAAAATCCAGAACACATGCCGATCGGGTTTGAAGTTACTTTCCCTTCTCTTCTCGATTTAGCTAGATGTTTGGATGTTGAAGTGCCAGATGACTCTCCTATCTTGAAAAACATCCTTGCAATGAGAGACCTGAAGCTTAAAAAGTATAAATCAATTCTTCTGACCTTTGATGCAATATTGATGTTTTCATGCATTTTTTTTTCTAGTTTTACTTGTATATGTAGAAGTAGTGATTTTGTTGTTAGTTGACTCTAATATTTGACTTGCATAAATGTGTGGGATAGAATACCAAGAGAGATTCTGCACAAAGTGCCTACAACACTGCTCCATAGTTTGGAGGGAATGCAAAACTTGGACTGGAAACAGCTACTGAAGTTGCAGTGCCAAGATGGGTCATTCTTATTCTCTCCATCCTCCACAGCTTATGCTCTCATACAAACTAAGAATGAAAGTGCTCACAAATACCTGGATAAAACACTCCAGAAGTTCAATGGGGGAGGTAAACTTTTCTTCTTTAATTATGAAAAAAAGAAAATTTTCATTTTGTTTTAACACTTTCTTTTTTAATACAGTAATTTCCAATGTTTACTTCTTTTTTTCCTCTAATTAAAAATATCAAAATAAGAATTATTTTTATTAAGTTATCTTTATTAGCTAGATTGACAAGAAAAAGCAGAGAAAAATTAGCGAGTTAAGTCGAATAATCATAATATTTATGTGTTTTACATGCAGTTCCTAATGTCTACCCGGTGGATTTGTTTGAACACACATGGATCTTCGACAGACTTGATCGTCTTGGAATTTCAAGATATTTTCAGTCAGAAATCAAAGATTGTGTGACCTATGTTTCAAGGTGTGTGAGATGTACTAGTACCAGTATAATTAAGAAATTAAAATTAAACGGTATTTTACAATCGTGATATACTAAATATTGTGCTACAATAATTTATCATATTTAATTACTTATTTTTTATTTAGAATAAATAGGATAAATGTGAGGAAAGAAAAGGAGCTTTTTTTTGTGCATAGTTAATCACAAGACAAGTTTTCAGATACTGGAGTGAGAAGGGTATTTGCTGGGCAAGGAATTCAGAGGTTCAAGATATAGATGACACAGCAATGGGATTCAGACTTCTAAGGTTACATGGCCACCAAGTTTCATCCAGTGAGTTATTATTTCTGTACTACAAAGTCAAATATATCTCTTAGTATACCTTCAGTTTGCACCTATCTTTCTTATTCCCAACTACACTGCTTTAATTTTTGATTCAAATTTTGGTAGGTGTGTTTGAGCACTTCAAGAAAAATGGCGAATTCTTCTGTTTTTCTGGACAGTCAAACCAAGCTGTGACAGGGATGTTCAATCTCTACCGAGCATCTCAATTACTATTTCAAGGAGAGGAGATTCTTGAGGATGCCAAGAACTTCTCAACCAAATTTTTAACTGAGAAACGTAAAGCAAATCAGCTCCTAGATAAATGGATCATTACCAAAGATTTACCTGGCGAGGTGTGTTAGAAATATTTATTTCATGATTATATATGACCATATAAAGTAATTGTATATAATTATTTAATCATAAATGATTGTTTTATAATTTTAATAAATTTGTTAGACATGTGGGTTATGCGATTTTACTTTTGCCCCCACAGGTGAGTTATGCTCTGGACGTCCCCTGGTATGCTAGTCTGCCAAGAGTGGAGACAAGATTTTACCTTGAACAATATGGTGGTAGCAGTGACGTTTGGATTGGCAAGACCCTTTATAGGTAACAACCTTGTAATCCTATTATTCTATAGTCTTGTAATAATACTAATATAATTAAACAAAACATGCATCATTAAAAAAATATCAAATATAACTATCAATTTTGTTACCTTTTGGTCAAATGACTATGGAGTCTATGGTTAGGTACTAAATACTACTCATTTGTCAATAGTCAAGAGCATTGAATCCCACTATCACTTTCAGCAAATATAATCTTTAATGAACATGTTAATATACTTATTCTTATATCTTCCCTTAATTATGTATCTAATATTATCTTCTTTTTTTATATATGTATATTGTTTATCGTTTCTTTCCCTTTTTCTCTTTTCAGTGTCTACTCTTCACATTTTATAATCTTTTTATTACATAAATGAAAATTTTCTTACCTTATAACCCAACCTTTTAATGTAGACATAAATAGTTTATGATAAAATAATATGCAGTCTTTAACAAGTGATCTAAAATTCCCATTTTTTAAGTCAAAAGTTGAATTTAAACACAATACTCTATGATTCAAACTGCTGTATTTTTCTTCATAAACGAATGCACTTAAATGTGTCAAATACATAATTTTGTTGTTATATCATAAGTCATCATATCACTTTTATCTCTTAATTTCTCTTTTTCATACATCGTAAAACAGACCAAAAAAACATACGATAAATTCTAAGCCTGATACCTTAACATAACCAAACACAACAGACAAATTCATTCGTTTCAAATGATGAAATGAAAACCAACAAATCTGCAGATGGATTAATTAACTTCACCAGAGATTTGTTATAAATTACTGTTCAAACGATCCCTCAAAGTCAGCAATCATATTTGTCATCATGTCCATAAATAATTTTCTGAATTAAATGTCCGAGACAGTTTAAAGCATAACTTCTTCTTTAACAGGATGCCCTTCGTGAACAATGATGTTTATCTCGAGCTTGCAAAATTGGACTACAGCATCTGTCAAGCAGTGCATTGTGCAGAATGGGAAAAAGTCCAAAGGTGAGTGTATAATCAACCAGAAAACACTCCATTACATTGTATTCTACTAATGAATTTGAAAAATTGAGATAACAGCCAAATGAATTCCAATATTTGCAACGGCATTGTATATTAGGTGGTACTCGGACGCAGGGCTAGAGAGATTTGGATTGAGCAAACAAAGTCTACAACTTGCTTACTTTATAGCAGCAGCCAGCATATTTGAACCTGAGAGGTCTCGAGAGAGATTTGCATGGGCTAAAACTGCAGCATTACTCGAGACACTTGGGTCCTTCATAAAGGATGAACAAACTAGGAATGCTTTTGTAGATTTGTTCAACAACAGCATAAACGGACGAAACTTCTCCAACAAGTAATTAACCAAACTTCTCATTCATTGTTTGTCCTATATATATATCACATAGCTATTGTGCATGCTCGTCTGCTATGTTTTTCATTAATTTTGTGTTCCTTATGTTGCGCACAACTTCGTGCTTGTTAGAAGATAAATATATGTTGGAATAATAAGGATGGTGATGTAACAAAACATGTGTTCAACGTGTGTTGCAGGAAGTTGAACAAGAAGAAGAAGAAAGAGGAAGAACTCCTGGAGATTTTGCTGACAAACCTTGATTACCTTGGGCTCGAAATGCTTCGTAGTCATGGTCGTGAATTATCACATTATTTGAATCAAGCAGTGAGTGGAAACCCTTTCTAATGCACTTTCTGACAAATATCAGAAAATGAAAACGAAGTGTAACATCATTACTGATAAAGTGGAATATGAAACAGAAAATGTTTTCTTAGATTAACAAATTATTTAAAATTTCTAAGATGTTTTATAAAATGATCAGTGGCAGGGTTGGCTATCAAGTTGGCAGAACGAAGGGAACAGCTTCGAAAGAGAAGCTGAGCTGATTGTGCAAATCATAAATGTAATGGCTGGCTATTGGTCAGAAGAACTGCGGCTGAATCCACAGTACCAGAGGTTGCTCCAAACCACTAATAGAGTCTGCCATGGCCTCCGTAGTTATCAAATCAGCAAGGTCAGTAACAAAAATTGGAAATCATTTTGTATATTTGAATAATCTTATGCTTAGATTAGGTTCCAGACCCTGAATTTTCCTACATCTGCAATCATTGTCAGGCACATGATAGTGGCAGCAACAAGAGGATAACCTGCATGACTACCCCTCAAATAGAATCAGACATGCGAGAACTTGTGCAATTGGTGCTCCAAAATTCCTCAGATGGTGTGCACACCAATGTGAATAATTCATTCCTCACAGTGGCCAAGGGCTTCTACTACGGAGCATATTGTGACCCAGAGACCATAAACTCTCACATCCAGAAAGTGCTCTTTGAAAAAGTGATGTAAATCAGTAAAAATGTATATAGGAAGTGCCACTGTTCATAATGTTATTTTCCCTTTTAGCTCCCTTGGAATAAGTGTGCTGAAACTGTTATCTTTTGTTTATATATAGCTCAGAATGCAATGAAATCAAAGGGAAAAAGAATACAGCGTTAAATGAGTTATCAGGTGCTGAATTTTCTATTTGATTTTGACACAACAAACATCTCTACAATTACCTGAACTCTAACAAATGTTTGATGAATATATTAAGAAGATTCCGTCTCCGAAACTCCTATTCAAAAAGAACTATTTAATAGAAAGAAATCCCAAGACAAAAGATTTTATACTATAGTTCGATCTACAAATTTGCATTCAGTTATCCAACAACTTGAACTGGATTTTTCCTAAAAATATCAATAGTTAAAATTACAAGATTTATTTATGTAATTTACACTCTAGGTATACAAAAGAACTTAAAAAACCATTCAAGATTTATAAATTAAGTTAATGCTACACACAATTATCTTAATTTATCACCAACAAGGTAAAAACAATACAAAAGAAAGTATTTCAAGGAAAACACAATGAAAAATAAAATACCTAGTCCGTGAAAATTTTACAATGTCATATATAGTCAAGAAGGAAAAACTTCAAAACTTATAATCTTTTATCTTTTCTTGGAAGGACACCAATTCAGCATTGTTTGCTCTCAGAACCTCTCCAAACCCATTCTCAATTTTTTGTGATATAAAAAATCTATTTTAAAAGAGAAAAGATGCATGATTTTAAAGAGAAAATGTGATCTGAGTATATTACTTCATTACATAAATAGCTTAATTAATTAAAAACGTTCATATTTTAAATCCAAAAACAAAAACTCGTTGTTTTAATCAATTATGTAAGTGATTTAATAAGAAAAAAACAATATTTCAGTTTTTTTACTAGATTAATGGATTATGTTATGAATTTAATTGATTAATACAAACAAAGAAAAACAATATTTTTGTCCTGAATTAACCTAATTGATTTTGTTAATAATCTAATTAATTAAAATGATAGTTTTTACAAATATGTTTTAAAAGTGATCCATTACGTATCATAACTAACCTTAATTAACTATAGTGTAATTAATTTGTATTTATGAAATTCTTAACATGATTTTACAAGTCAACTAAACACATACACCTAATCTATTTAAAATCTACCAAAACTTTACCACTCAATGTTTGTGGACATCATAAAAAATAACAACATAAATAATTGGAGCAACCAAGTCAACCTTTTTGATCTTTTGAATCGGTTAGTTCACTTTGATACCCTATCGAAAACCAAATACTAACTTAATTTAGAAATCTTACTATGTTTATAAATATTATTCACAAGGTGCGGTTTTCGAGAGAAAAAACTCAAACAGTATCATCTTAGTGAAAAAATCTTTTACATTATATTTTGGTTGTAATTATCATTTTCAATTTTATACATGTGAGATTTCAGTGTACCAATGTTAAACTTCTTTACTTATTGAGAGAATTCTACTTCCGTTGTTATCAAATTTGATAAAGAGGAGAAAATTGGAAATAAATTAATAGAGTAAAAATATATAAAAAGTAAAGTAAAAATTAAAAAATTTTATTAGACAATAAGAGTGGTAGAAAGAGAAATGAATAAAAAATATAATAATGGAATTATATGTCTCACAAATTTTTAATTTTTTCTCTTTTTTTCTCTTCCATTAAACTATTTATATTACTTTCGTTTGCAGCCACCTTTTTATTTTATGTCAAGCTTTTATATTCTTTATTAAAGATTAGCATAATTCCATTTTATAATAATTATACTAAATTAACAGAAACATGTGTACCAAGAGCATATTTTTATTACATTAAAATAATATAATTTAAATATATATATATATATATATATATATATATATATATAATTGTATAAAAGTAATATTATAATAATATATGCAGAAATCATTTTTAAATAAAGAAATTGTGTAACTATTTCTAATAAAAAGTTATTAAATTATTTATTTTATTAATTAAAAATAATTTTTATTTATTAAATGTAGTTATCCGTATAATTTTTTTTTTCAAATTCTTGATTTTTTGTGCATAAAATTGAAGTATAATTTATATGCCAAAATTGTTTATTAACTGAAGAGATCGAAAGTGGATTTAAGCCTTCCTTTTATTTAAGAATCCACTCAAATCATAAATTAGACCGATTCAGGTTAAAGAAAGAGTAGGAGAACTAAATAAAACTATCTTTACCTCTACAATTCTTCATGTTTTTGTGTCAAAACCAGAACTTTGAATGTTTCCTGATTGTGTGTGCTTATAATAGCAAATGGTAAATCTCAAAATTCTGAAATGTCGAGTGTCAAAACTGTAAACATAAATCTATTTATAGACCCTGAGTAAATCAAACTAAGCTTCCACCACGACTAGATTCCTTTATAGACCCTGAGTAAATTTGTTACGATAATTGAGTAAAAACTCAGCTAGAAGGAGTTCCACCAATCATCTGTGTTCTACAGAACTTTATTTAATAGAGATTCAAAAGCAATTTTATAATACTAATAGCTTCTCATTAGAAAGGTGACACAATTTTCTATTCAAATGATTAAGTTTTAATGGGAATCTTCCAAACAAATTTCCTATTCAAATAATTAACTTAAAAGCTAAAGAATATTATTAATTGGAGACATGTACAGTAAAAAAGCTTAAACTCCAAGTGAGGATCAAATTTCCATTTTCACATGCGTTATGATTTGTACGAGTTCAGAAAAGTCCTCTTTTACAAGATAGCTGATAGAAATATGAATAAATTCATATTGCAATCTTGAAGTTCCGGGTATGCATAAACTAAAAATTACACAGAGCAGGGAATTAAAAAAGGTTCAGAATCCATGTTTTAAAGATGATTCCAAGCCTAAGATTCTACCTCTAGAGGTAAGAAGCCACGTTGTGCTCAATTTCTTCTTTGGCCTGTTTATCAAATGCTTCTTCACCACAATATAAATCTAAAATTGACTTACATAGGAGTTTACTCTTGATGCTTCCCACTTCCTGTCCATCAACTACAAGAAACAAGATAAATTAATGTCAAAAATTCAAGTACCAATGTAAGAAAAATATAGAGCATTTGCATTAATAACATAAAGTGACTGAAAGACCTAATGCTAGCCGCTAAAAATTTGCATTGAACATTTATAAAGCACACAGTTGTACCAGTTCCACTTTGAAAGGTCTCCCATGTTAAACGCTTAAAAATGGGCTCCAGAGAATGAACTCACCACCAAGGTGTATTGCATGAGATATCAGATAATTCAAAGTTTGAATATAAAAGTGAAACCTTTACTTGAGGTAGTTGTACTAGCTATTACAGAAACCCTGATAGGTCAGTTACTATCTGACACCAATGCTAATTTCTCAAAAGATTCATTTCAAGTATAAAATGAGAAAATACCTCATCCATGTTTCAACATTACCTGAATTGTTTGAAACAACCTTTTCTCATAATCCAACTGTCAGTTGCAGAACATAAAAGAGTAATAGTTGTTTCATTCCACCCATTTCCTTATGTATCAATAAAATATCATCATTTATTTTTATCTCTGTTTAATACATACATGTAACCAATTTGGTATGGTGTATAATGGGGTACCCAATAAGTTAGATTCAGTTCTAAATTGAAGAATGTAGTAAAGAGAAGAAACATATTCATGAGTTCTCAATTGAATCTTTAACACCAGATTTTTCCTAGTACAAAACACATGAAGCAGGAAAAATATTTTGCACTTTTATAATTCTGAAACTTGAGATAGAAATGCAGACAGAGAAAGATCACTTACTTGAGGTGTTAAGAACATGGCCCTTCTCTCTTGAGAGATGAATTACAGATCCACGAGGTAATTTTATTTCATCTCTAAACTGGGAAGTGAACCTACACCAAAGCATTATAGAGATATCTTTGAGTTGCATAGTATTGCGTTGGATAGATATAGAATAGAGAAAAAGGCTAAAAAACGGCTTCTTTAGTTCAAATATTTGGAGAAGATGATAAGGGGCCAAATTTTCTCCTTTCATTTTTTTTTTCTCCTCCTCTCCAATAATGGGAGATTTGGAGGGAACAGACAGTAGTTAACACTTAGGTTATGTCGAACTAAATTATATTTAACTTGAACATTTGATTGTAACTGTCTTATTTATCTAAAGTGTGGGTATGATGGCAAATAGCTTTATTTTCCTTCCTCTCCCCCTTTGCAAACCAAACTAGGTGTCCTTTTTTTAAAATTATTTCGTTCCTTTGAAGCAGCAAACAGTGCACCAAAGCTAGAGAAGGAAAGGAAAAGCAAACGGAAAAAAACTTCAAATTTAATACCAACCAAAAGCAAACTTACCCAACACTAAAAAGAGTTCTGAAGTGTTACAACTATATGCACATACTTACCTTTTAGACAAACATTTTGTAAGTTTTTGTGTGTGAAAGGGAGGTTTCAATTATAAATCTGCAATTTCACAAGTTTTACAGAAGTAATGCGTGTTTGGTTTCCTGTTGCATAGCAGAAAATTCATATCTGCACCCCCGTCAAGTGAAAAGCTATATGTACGAGCTTCTGGTTTTTTCACGTCTTCTATCCACGTTACAGGATTCGAATATGGAATCAAACACATACATGTGATGACTAATTCTATAATACGAAAATGAGATTGACAGTTGAAGGAACTATTCACCTTTGAAGCAATTCTTTATTGTCTGATCCCCCAAATTTCTGCAGCCTACTTCCTACAGACTCTTCAAATGCACTACGCACAGAACGAATGCTCAATCTCCCATACACAATTTGAAGCCTAACTGTCATGGGTATATCATTGTCCATAAGATCGTCAATAAACTCCTTATTGCCCTGCAATTCAGACGCGGAGAACTTCCCATATTTATCAGAAAGATGAGTCTTTATGTCATCATCATCAGCATAAACACCTTCAACAAACAACACAAATTTCCAAATACAATAAAAGTTAGGATTGTCCCTTGATCACTATTCCATATACATTTCAAAACTAACATCTTCCTTTTCCTTTCTTTCCAAACCCAGATCAAAGTCGTAGCAATTTACTAAAGTTAAGTTACAAAAAACATGCCGATACTCTATCTGAAAGGGATTCTACGTAGATTCTTTTGCATCTGAGTTATTATTTCATAAGACCAAAGTATTATTATCCTAAATTGGGAAAAGATCCTTTTTTGTTGTCGTTTTTGCATTTAAATCGGTGAGGGTGACGGCGGTGGTGGAGGGAAAGTAAAATGGCATACCAAATGCGTATACATCAATGTTCTTCAATCCCAAGACGCTTTTTTTTCGCAACCCAATTCCGCAGAGTTTTTGAGAAGAGGCTAGAACCGAAGGGAAGGAAATTCCAGTCTTTGATTCAAGCACGGAAACCCCACTGTCGGCCAAGCTGAGTGAACCCCAGAGAGGCAACGAGTGGCCAGAAGAGAAGACGGAATTCAGGGCATTCCTGAGAAAGGGGCGGTCGGAGGAGGAGACAGCCACGACGGCGGCGGAGGCACCGGCGACGGCAGCACCAACAGCAAATGCGGTGAAGGGGCGAGGGAATTGAGGCGGTTGGGGCTGAGGAAAAGAGAAAGGGAAGCGCATGGACGCCATCTTGGCTTCGTTAGTTCCACCGATTCAGAGTGCAGACAAGCAAGACATCACCGCAAGGAAATAACCACACGCGCGCCCGTAATTATTGTTATATTATTAAATTAATTGTTCTTTCACATATTACATCTACATTCTCTTTTGGTTACATATTACATCTACATTCTCTTTTGGTTACATATTAATCTAGTGCTTATTATTATTAATTCAGTATTTTACAAATACAGAAATAAAGATCTTTAGTTAAATATTATTTTTACAGTATTTAATATATTTATAGCAAACAAATATTCTTATTTTAGGTTGTGTGATGCTGCATGTGTGTCTATTCTGAATGAGAGTGGTCTAGTGAAAGAGCTGCATCCGGTTAAGTGTATTTAATAAAGAACATATTATAGTAGAGTTTTATCTATTAGTAAGAAGACTCTCATGATAAAAGATGTCTTCAAGATTGAACTGATAGAAGAATGTTTTGTATAACTAGTTACCTAATAATATCCAATGTCTTGAGTCTTGGTGAAATATTAAATGTTGGACATGTCACATTTTTTTTCATGATTCACATATATTTGTGTGAATAAAAATTTAGGAAAGATAGATTAATAAATAATAAGTTGTTACTTGGATTTATATTTTTTAAAGACTTTTTTATGTATAGGCAAAAATGTTTTTAATATTATGGATATGAGAAGTTTTTTTTTATTAACGCAAATGAGTAAGTCGTGTAGTCTTTATAGACTTCAAATGAAGAAGTCATGTAAGGGGTATACCACTTTCACACTGACACAATAAAAAAGGAAAAATTGTGTATCAAACACGTTTTCAGGCACGAATAATCGATTACACAATGTTATAGTCATTAAGGGAGCCATAATTTCACTTGTAATCAATTATACAACTACTGTAATCGATTATCAATGCTGAAATTCGAATAAAAGGACTTGGTAATCAATTATAGCAACACCGATTACCAAAGGAAAAAGGCTTAAAACTAAGTTAGTGGATGAACTACATTCATTACATTCATGAAAATTTGAATTACTAAAGGGATTTGTGGATAAAAAAGTTGTCATGTTTCCTTTCTGTTCAAATTGAAATTTAAATATTGTGCATGTGAATTTGGTGTGTTATTTTGTTAATTTATTTTCTTTCGTATTTTAATTTTTTTTTCATCTCATATATTGTAATAAACTTTGTTTTAGTGCATAATGGCCTTCAAGAATCATTTTCTGGTAGATATGTCTCTTTTACGTCTTCAAGACAAACACATTATAAAGGACATTTGGGAGGACAATGAAATAGTCCTTCGTCCAAGAAGAAATGGAATTTGGATGCTAAAACATGCAGACGAACTTGATGAAAGAGTCAGAAAATTTTTTGGTGTAACATGTTTTGCACATATTTTAAAATTACAAAATATGGACATCAACCACCTGTTAGTGACAGATATGATGAAAAGGTGGAGAATCGAAACTCCTACGTTCCACTTGCCCCTCAGGGAAAGCATCATAACACTAGAGGACGTAGCATTGCAACTGGATCTTCCAATTGAAGGGGAGGTTGTTATTGGCATCAGTAATGGACCATTAGTGATAAATTGTCAACAACTGTTGGGGATGTTGCACCTAAGACATCCGTCAGAGATAACATAATCAAACTGTCTTGGTTGAACAATACATATCAACAGTTTCCAGATGATGTTATTACTCAATACGCACAAACGTATATATTAACAATAAAAATCGTATTTGATAATTTTTTTGACACTATGTTTTATATTTCTTTGAAATTAATAAAAAAAATCTATTCCAATGAATATGAACATGATTTCAGTTCGTGTGGACCTCATATAAGCACGAAGACATTCGTCAGATGATTGATGTTGAATTGTCCTCTATTAGTCAGGCAGAAGTTCCTCTTATATGTTTTTTTACTGTTGAATATCAACAAGCGAATGGTGTAATGCAACAATTTGGGTTCCGACAAAACATCCCATCGGATGCAATAAATCTCGATGATGCTCACAAAGAGGATATGAGAGGACAAGCGGGTAGGAATTGACAACAATACCACCAACATTGGATCGCAATATGGAATGACCGACACAATTGTGTAGTTAATGGGACACAATTTCAAAAAACTGGTCATCTCCGCGACAATACACCGTACATGCAATGGTATATAAGTCATATAATCTCTTATCTTGCCCTTATAGAAGATTCATTGATGATGAAATACCTTGTTATTTTCAATTTCCATTTAATGTGATTATTTTTTTATAACAAATTAACTTAATTATTATTTTTAAAAGTATGATATGTCGCATCAACAACATCATCCTCCAACAACTACATACCACCCTTCCCAACCATATCATGACCCTCATAGGTCTTCTTATGATCAGTTGCAGTATCCACCCTCATATTCACACTTGGAATAAAATGTCCCACTAATTTCATCATATCCCCAAGTTATAAGCTCTTACACTTATTTTTTACCAACAACAATGTTCATTAGAGGTCCTTCAACATTTAGTGTGGGTCATTCGACATTTAGTGTGGGTCCTTCATAGATGTTTGTCACATCGAGCATGATTCCATTATCTACATACTAAGGAGGTACTTTATTACAATTTTTATCGACCGACCATGCATTTTCAAACACCAAAGTCAGTCGATTAAAACTCAAGATAGTGATGGAGAAACCAAATTCCCTACCATAACAACAGAAATGAGGACAACAATAAAGAAGACAATCAACTTGTGACATAGGGGGCATTGATAAAAGCTATGATTATAAAACAATTGTTTCATAATTATGCGTTTTGTACTTTTAATATTATATATGAATATTATAGTATTGTTCATTAAAGCTTATTTGACTCAAATTTTAACTTTACCTTCAACATTACATTGTCTCCACTGTAAATACCACCCAATGCATTTCATATCCTGGCTCCAAAACTCTCCTATTATGCTACTTCCTTTCAACTAATTACTCCTTTTCACCCCATCTTCAAGTAATTGATGGTATACATCTTTGGCAGCACAAGATGAACAACTTTGACACTCATAAAATGTGGATAACAGTCACATAAAACCTATCTAATTCCTATTTCACTGCCTTATTTGAAGATAGAGAAATGAAAAATGATGAACATGGTGTGAAATTTCTCTATTAGACTTCAAAATTCAATCTCCTTAAGGAAAAAGTTTGTAGAGCTTCTCACATACCAACGAACACAACCATCAACAACTTGTATTTTTGTCAACCCATAATTAATGCAAGTCAAACCAAAATGTATGAAATACAAACAAACAAAGATGTGTTAAAAATCATTAATTTTAAAGTTTCATTTCTCCATTAACACAAATATATAATTGTATGTTATCTTGTTAAGATATATTGAAGAAATAATGTAACTGAATTTAAAATCCAGAAAACAAAAATAAAATTCAAAACTAAATTTTCAAAATCAATTTATGAAAATGTAGATCTGGATTTCAAAATAAGAGAAATTCAGAATTGGATTTCAAAATCCAAGAAAATATAAAACGAGATTTTGAAATCTAAATTGTAAAAATGAAAAATCAAATTTTAAAATCTGAAATTTCAGAATTGGATTTCAAAACCCGAGGAAATCTAGAACCAAACTTGGAACTTTGATAAAATCCAGAATCGGATTTCAAAATCTAGATTTTGTTTCAAAAATCAGATTTCAAAATTTGAGAAAATCCAAAATGGGAATTTGTAATAAAGGATATAAAAAAATAAAATTCGAAAAATCCATAACCAGACTAAAAAATTCGGTTTTTGAAATTTAAAACTGGATTTTGAAATCCAATAAAATTCAGAATTAGATTTAAAAATTCAAGAAGACTAGAGATCAAGATTTCGAAATTCAAAAATCGAAAACTAAATTTTTAAATCCAGTTCATGAAAATATAGAACTAGATTTTGAAATCAAAAAATTCCAAAACTAAATTTCGAAATATAAAAAAAGTCATAACCAAGTTTTAAAGTCCGAAAAAATATAGAATCGAAAAAATATAGAATCAAATTTTAAAATCCGAAAAACTCCAAAATTGGATTTCTAAATCCAAAAATTCATAGTCAAATTTCAAATATGAAAAAACTAAAATTGGATTTCAAAATTTGAAAACTAGAGAGTCAGATTTCGAAATATGATTTTAGAAAATGTGAATTGAATTTCGTAATTTATGAATATCAAGATTTGGATTTTGAAATTTAATAAATCCATAACTAGATTTTGAAATAAGAGAAAATTCAAAATTGGATTTCAAAATCCACAAAATTCTGAAACCGGATATTTAAATCCGTGAAATATAGATAATTTGTAAAGTTATAATGATTATCACAATGAAATTTAGGATTGCAAAAGAAAAACCTGAGGTGCAAGAAGAAAGCTCCAAATTAGATACAAGAAGCAATGACCTATTATTGTTTCACTCAAAGTCAAAATGGAGTGTAATAGCCCATGACTTCGGGCTCGGGTAATACACATGAGAGAGTTACTCCTTATACCACCTCATATGGCTCTTTACACCATCACAATTTTTTTAAATTTCAAAACTATCTTTTATGTTTCAAAAAATCTTATACCTCCATTTATTTTCTTCAACGGAATTCGAAATTCGTTGAAGAAAAAATTCTTCAACAAATTTCGACATCAGGATTTTTCAAGTCCTCAACGGATTTCGAAATTCGTTAAAGTTTTTGAAAAATCCTTCAACGGATTTCGAAATTTGTTAAAAAAAATTTCTTCAACGGATGTCAAAATCCGTTAAGGAATTTTTCGAAAATGAATTTCGAAATCCATTTAAGAAATTTTTAAAAATTTTAACGGGTTACGAAATTTGTTGAAAAAGGACATTTTGGGAATGTGATGGTGGAGGGAGCAATGTGGGGTGATGTAGGGAGTAACCCTCTACACATGAGTTAAGAGACTAACTAACCTCCCTTTTTTCTTTCTGTGTGTAAAATCTATAAATATTAAATTACCTTTCATTAAAATTGCAATTTCTCCTTCGCCACCCATTAAGTATAGGTGAGCTGGGGTTGCATAGTTAGGAAAGAGTGTGAGTTGAGGATTGAAGAGTGAAAAGGACGGTGAAGTTGAAGTGAAAGGCTCAGATTTTATGGTTTGGGTGGTTTAGGTTTATGATCTTCATTTCAGCATTCACCATCCAATTCGTACCCTTGATTTCCAATTTTACCTGGGGTGTTGCTCCCTCCACCACCACATCTTTCTCCCTCCACCTCCCATTTACTATTTTGCCCCTAAGTAAAATTTTATTTTTAGGGTTGTTTTTTAATTTTACCCATTCACAACCTATTCCACTAATAACCTATTCTAGTCCCCCGTACATGAGTAAAATATTTTTCTTTCATTTTAACATTATATTTCTTCCTCTCTTTCTTTCGTCGTTGTGAGATACTACAAGTTGCAAAGGTTGGTGGTGGTGGAAAGAATTATCAAGCAGTCTTCCTCTCGTGGTGCAGTGTGTGAAGTGGTGCAGTGCATGTGTTGCTTCCTCAAGGTGCGTATTCGAGTAAACCTTCAAATAAAACCCTAAAATAAAAAACGTAACCTCGGAGGTGATATCCTTCAACGGATGTCAAAATCGTTCAACGGATGTCAACATCTTTCAACGGATGTCAACATCCGTTTAAGGTAAAACGGATGTCGACATCCGTTTTACCTTAAACGGATGTTGACATTCGTTGAAGGATGTCACCTCCGTTTAAAGGTTACGTTTTATATTTTAGGGTTTGTTTTATTAGTTTATTCTTTATTTTGGAAATATTTTAATAATTTAATTTAAATGTTTTGATTTATTATTTTTTAATATATTTTTAATGTATTTTAATAATGTAAGAAAAATGAAAAAGAAATAAACGGATGAGGAGAAGTGAAACAGAGAAGACAAATGGGGTTGCAGAGTAAAACGGAAGACAAATTGTTAAACAGAAATGAAAGATAGAAAGATTGAGTGCAGTAATTAAAGTAGGAGAACTAAGTTTGAAATAAATTAAAATAGTAAAAGTAAAAAATTTTAATCTAAGGATATAATTGAAATTAAAAAAAATTCGGGAAATGAAGAGAGAAAAGTGTAGTGGTGGAGAAAACAACACCCTTTTACCTGTGTCAAGTCCTACAGTATACATAAACAACCTAACGATAAACCATTAAAACAAACTGTGATTAACGGAATACACAAAGTTGATCGTTGTACACGTCTTATGCACATTAAGTAAAAAATTACTGAAATTAACAGATTTAAAATTTATTACTGGTTATGGGTAAAGTCTTATGTCAACCACGACTTCTATTTGAAATTTGTGATATACGATCTTGGGATTGAATTTTGAAAAAGTGAACTCATGTTAGACGAGTACAATTTCAGTGCATATGGGATCGTGCTGAAGTGGTGTTGTGGTCTAACGACTTCTAATTAAAATTTTTAAATTAAAAATTATGTACCGAAACTTGGAAAACAATTGTGGATACGATAAAGAACATTCCCTTTATGTATAGATATAAAGGTTTAAAACAACGTGGTCAAATTAAAAGAAATGATTAAATTTAAAGAATAATAAAATTGATAAAAGAATTATTTTGATTTTTAAAAATATTTAAAGGTTAAATTTGAAAAACAAAGGGGGACAACAAAAGGGATAATCCTCTTTATATATAGTATAGATTCTAAACTTTTGTTGGATAAACCTTATTTTATAAATCCATCTCGTAAAATTGAATTAAATTTAAAGTTTTTAATTAAAATATATAAAAAGAAAATGATACGAAAAAATTTGCTAAAAAATTATTTATAATCTTTTTCCATAAAACTTGAAATATCAATAATGTGATCAATGAGTGAAAAAGTAGAAGAAAGATAGTTTACTGTGCAATTTATTATTTTAATGGTAAACTATAATGTGATTATCTTATTTTCCTAGCTTTTTTATTAAATTCACAAATGTCTCCACTATTATTAAAATTTGATGAAGAATAAAAATGAAAAGAAAATTTCAAAAATTTTAGAATGAATAAAATGCATTCTAAATAGATGTAAATAAAAAATTAGTGAAGAGAGTTGCTTTGGATACATATGAATACACCTATACTGTAACGTTCCAATATCTCACGCTGGATAATTCATAATTTATATATTGTAACATTACATTTACGGTAATATCCCGTAATCTCACACTTATAAATTCATAGTTAATATATGTACATGTAACGTCCCAATATCTCACGCTGGATAATTCATAATTTATATATTGTAACATTACATTTACGGTAATATCCCGTAATCTCACACTGATAAATTCATAGTTAATATATGTCTACACATGTTTTAAACTCAGATTTCAACTATAAACTCATAAATATAATTCGAATTCTTCTAGCTTATTCTTATGTCTCTCTCTCTTCATTGGCATTGGATCAGACGACATTCCTTCATCTGCTCCCGTATAACGAATTATACGATCATCGCACATACCCAAACACAAACAAACACAAACAAGTAGGGTGAGCTAACATGCAACAAATCATTTATAAAACATGTATAATTACCTTGATATAAACATCATATAATAATTATGTTCGACACCCTCATACCACAATTCCTATTAGACACTCGTCTCACAATACCCAATAGACACCACAATACCCAATAGACACTCATCCGGATGATGCGTTGATGAGCGGTCACGGGAGGTTATGCACTTGTAATGACTTCTACTTCTTTTTACAAATACACTTTCAAAATACTTCATACCATTCACAAGGTTAATCCCCTCACTATGTCCAAAACCGGCACATAGACCAGGACCTCCTGCTCCTCTCACCACATAATTCATCCCTCTCTACTTGAGACTAGATGATTATTAGAGTATCAGGATAACCTCCAACTACGGGACCCTCAACATCAACATATACACAAATACCATAATATTACTGAATCTCTCCACGAGACTCATGCCATACTCATATTCCTCAACTCACATTATACCCCTACAAAATCTCCCCATAATACTCATAACATGTTCAGATGCATAAATTCAAATGCAATATAATAAAATACAATCATCGCATAAATCACACAAACTCAATATATTGCATAATAATTTGACAGTACTCAATCTGTTCAATAGGATTTAAGTTAAAAACTTGTCGAATAGACTTTCAGGAAAGAGAGGTGCGTCACAATGGACAACTTAAGTACCAAGTCTTTCCTTAGCCAAAGTGTTCCTCAACTAGTTTTTAACAAATTTCTTATTTACAGATTCAAAACAACAGCATATAATATTAACACTGAATTTCAATATAGATTAACATACAGTAAGCATTAACAGTATTCACACAGAATTTCAATATATGAATAGTAATAAAACAATACTAAATCATAATATAAAAGCATAGAACTATTAAATCATAATATAAAAACATAGAAAGGTTAGCTCCCCTACCTCTATTCCAGACTTCTCTCGCTCTGAATTTATTTCTCCGAAACCCTTCAGAACCTCTACTCTTCTTGCAACTAAAAATTTCTCCCTAACTCTTTTTTTTTTCTCTATTTCTCAAGCTCTCACTTGATTCCTCTTCTCTTGGTGCAAAATAACCTTCCCTCCCATGGCTATTTATAGTAAAAAAAATTTACTATTCATTAATATTTTAATATTATTTATTATTTTAATATTATTTAAAAATAATATTTCAATCATTTTCTCACCAAATCTGATCCTAATTTCTACCTACTACTTTCTTCCATGCTAAGGAATCCAAATGCTGAAAATTTATTTTTACTATTTACTTTTTACTATTTACTATTTACTTTTTACTATTCAATTTTAAAAAAATTTACTAAATAAGTTACCAAAAATTTGAACCTCTCCTTCTAAAATTACTATAATTTTATATCCAAAATTTACATTTTTCTATCCATTAAAATTATTATTACTAATAAAATACTAAAATTTACTACTATAAATATATATATATATATATATAGATTTTTTTTATGGGTCTTACATATACACCTATTTCTCTAACTGATTCTTAATTTCTCTAAAACCAAATCTTATTTTTCGGCCCACTTAATAAGGAGTTTTTTAAAAGTCTCAACTCAAGTCGAGTGCAACAGAGTTAGAGTAAAATTGGTCTTCCGAAACTAAATTAATTCATTTTCAATTATTACTTTCATTTGTTTTACAATCTCTATTCAACAATTTCCATATGATATTTTTACTTAAGATCTTCTTCTTCACTCCAAACATCTTTGTACAATGTTAAATACCAAAAAACAAATTACAAATTATAGCATGAGGGTAATTTTTTATTATCTAATAAAAAAGATGTAGTTTTAATAGAAATTAGTATAATAATTATTTTATATAGATATTGAAAAATGAAAGTTAATCTATATTTTTTTTTACTCTATTATTCCTAAAGAATATATAAATATTGGTTTTATAAAAAGTTATTCAAAATAATCTTTTAATTGTAATCATATTTTAAATACGTAATTTATTATTTTGAAAAAGTTGAAAATACAATATACGTTAGGTTTGTTTAAGTTTAAAGATAAGGTAACTTTGAAATAAATAAAACAATATCAAAATAAGTATTTTTTTATAGATTCATAAATTAGTTATATTTGGATACACTTGCAAAATCACAATTTTTTTAATTCTTTCGTGTGTTTTGAAAGTTTTTATGAATTTATTTTGATAAATTATTTTAAAAAAATATTATATATAAATAAGTTTTTAGCTTTCGACATCTAAAATATAATAAATATGTTTCACTTTAACAAATAATGATTTTTTTTCTTAAAAGAATCATCATAAAAACCAAATAAGTTATTATTTTTATAAAATAATACTAATATAACAAACATTTTTGTATATCAGAATTAAATAAAAATACACACAAATTTATACAAATAAAAAATACTAGATGTTAATATAATTGCATAATTTGATTCAATAACACGTGATTAGTGGATATGATTAAGTTACAAGAATAATTAAACAAACATGCTAACCTAATTAGAATTTTTTAATATTATTAATAATAAAATCGTTAATGGGCGTTGCTCCTTTCACCACCACCGTATACTTCCTCCACCTCCCCACATTATTTTAAATACAATTATATATTTAAATTAAAAAGATTTTTACTTTTACCCTATTTTAAATAATTTGAAATCCTAATTTTACTTTCCTAGTACCCACCCACGAAACTCTCTTCCCCTTTCCCATTTCCATTTCACCTCCCCACCTCCCGCCCTTCCATTCCTTTTTCTTCAGTTTACAAAATCATTACATTTAAAAACTAATTATATATCACATCCAAAATTAAAAATTTAAATATAAACTAATATAAATAAACTAATAAAACAAACCCTAAAAAAACGAAACATTTAAACGGAGGTGACATCCTTCAACGGATATTGACATCCGTTGAAGGATGTCACCTTCGTTTAAAGGTTTCATTTTTTATTTTAGGGTTTTATGTCATGGTTTATTTGAGTACACACCTGGAGGAAGCACCACACACGCACTGCACCACTCCACTCACTGTACCACGAGAGCGACACTACACCACCACGAGAGGGAGACTGCTTGATAATTCTTTCCACCATCAAGTAAAATTAAAAAATAATAACCCTAAAAATAAAATTTTACTGAGGGGCAAAATAGTAAAGGGGAGGTGGAGGGAGAAAGGTGTGGTGGCGGAGGGAGCAACACCCATCGTTAATATGTTAAAAGAAGGCATGTGGGCAAGTTCTAGCCCATAAGGTTTCATGGATAGTATTGTGGATTTTTTTAATAAAAGATTTTTTTGGCCCAATCCATGTGGGTCAGGGCCAAATAATGAGTGTTTCATTCTATGGTGTTGCTCCCTCCACCACCACACCTTTCTCCCTCCACCTCCCCAATTTTTTTTAATTCCAATTATATCCTCAAATTAAAATTTTTTACTTATACTATTTTAATTTATTTCAAACCTAGTTCTCCTACTTTACTCCCTGCACTCAATCTTTCCATCTCTCAATTCTGTTTAACAGTTTATCTTCAGTTTTACTCTACAACTCCATTTGTCTTCTTCGTTTCACTTCTCCTCATCTATTTCTTTCTTCTTCATTTTCCTTACATTATTAAAATACATTAAAAATATATTCAAAAATAATAAATCAAAACATTTAAATTAAATTATTAAAATATTTCTAAAATAAAGAATAAACTAATAAAACAAACCCTAAAATTAAAAACATAGGTGACACATCCTTCAACGGATGTCAACATCCGTTTAAGGAAAAAACGGATGTCAACATCCGTTTAAGGAAAAAACGGTTTTTTCCTTAAACGGATGTTGACATCCGTTTTTTCCTTAAACGGATGTTGACATCCGTTTTTTCCTTAAACGAGGATGTCACCTCTGTTTAAAGGTTACGTTTTTTTATTTTAGGGTTTTATTTGAAGGTTTATTCGAATATGCACCTTGAGGAAGTAACACACGCACTGCACCACTCCACACATTGCACCACGAGAGCGACACTGCACCACGAGAGGGAGACTGCTTGATAATTCTTTCCATCACCATCAACCTTTACAGCTGGTAGTATCTCATACCGACAAAAGAAAGAGAGGACGAAGGACAGTGGAATAGGTTGTGAATGGGTAAAATTAAAAAATAACCCTAAAAAAAATTTTATTTAAGGACAAAATAGTAAATGGGAGGTGGAGGGAGAAAGGTGTGGTGGTGGAGGGAGCAACACCCTTCATTCTACATCTCCAACATCTCATCTTGTACGTTCAAAAATTACATTTTTAACATTATAACATCTCATCCTCCAATTTTTTCAAAACTTTCATTTTAAATTTTAATAAATGTTTTTCCTTCTTTTTCTCTCTTATTAAAAGCACTCTTCACCACCTTAATAATAATTTAATTTAATTTAAAATTTAAATATTATTAATATAATTTTATATTTAAATAATTAGTAAAATATGATTTATATTATAATAATAGTTATATTAAAAACATAAAAATAATATTAATAATAAAAATAAATAAATAATAATAATAAATTTGATTTAATATATTCAAATATATTAAATTATATTAAAATAAATTAAATAATTATTAAATTTTAAATAAAAACCAAATTTTAAAAACTTATTTAAAATCCATAAAATATGTTAACACTTTTGATTTTTATTTAAAATTTAATAAATATTGAATTTAAATAAAAATTATAATATTATTTATTATATTTATATTTTAATAATTATTAAAATATGATTTATATTTTTATAATAGTTTTATTAAAAAATTAAAACAATAATAATTAAAATAAGAATAATAATAATGAAAATAAAAATAATATTTAAAATCACATTAAATATATTTAAATACATTAAATTAAATTAAAATATTAAATTAAAATTAATAATTATTAAAGTTTAAACAAAAACTAAATTTTGAAAAAAAATTTAATCATGGACATCCGATAAGTTATCTTAGGATATCCATATCCGATGAATAATTGTTTTTAAAATTTTATTTTTTATTTAAATTTTAATATTTATTTAGTTTAATTTAATATTTTAATATAATTTAAATGTATTTAAATATTTTATTTAATATAATTTTATTTGATATTTGATTGTTTTTAAAATTTTGTTTTTATTTAAGTTTTAATAATAAATTAATTAATTTAATATATTTAAATATATTAATTAATATAATTTTTTTATTTTAATTATTCTATTTTTATATTATTAATATAACTATTATTATAATATAAATTATGTTTTAATAATTATTAAAATATAAAATTATATTAAATAATATTTGAATTTTAAATTTAATTATTATTAAGATGGTGCAGAGTGTTTTTAATAAGAAAATAAAAAAAATGAAAAGATATTTATTAAAGTTAAAAGTTAAATTTTTGAAAAAGTTGGAAATGCAAGATAAGGATAAGGATAAGGATGAGATGTTAGAAGGTTAAAAATGAAATTTTTGGAGGTGCGATGTTGGAGGTGTAGGATGAGACACCCCCAAATCATTTAAGATGGACTAATTTGACAAATGTACTCCTATATACTAAGCTTCTCATTATTGTGTTGATGTAAACATTGACTCTTAATATTTGGTAGTTCTATTCATACCTACTTTATGTAGCAGATTTCAAAATTTAGTTAAAGGAGTACTAGATTTGGGATGACTATCAGATTTCAAAATCTAATGAACTCCTTGACTAGATTTTGAAATCCAGTAATCACCAACCAGATTTCAAAATTTGGTGAAATCTTTAACCGGATTGCGAAATCCATACATTACCTTCAATACACATCTCTATCCTTTAGAAATTGGTTTGCCTCTCAATTTAAAAGGACACTCACATTTTCTTATGCCAAATATATCAGGATGAACATCATATTTGTATTTCTTTTACTTTTCACCACTTTCATACCCTAACAATACCATCGTCTTTTTCTCATGTTGATCATTTGTTTTTATCACATCTTATAATGACAACAACAAAATAAAAATCAAAAGCAATATCTCGAATACACTCAATTAATTGGTCACATGTGGAAAATAATATGATCAATTGTAAAATTATTTGTGTAGTCTCACTAACATATTTCAATTATAAAAGAAGATAAATCTAACATGAAACTGAAATTTAGTTATGAATCCATTAAACTCGGAGATAATCTTTCATCTTAAATTATAACTACTTGTAACATAATATTACCATTGAATATCTCACCTCTTAAATAATAATAATAATAATAATAATAATAATAATAATAATAATAATAATAATAATTGAAGATAAAAAAACATTAAAACAAAACAAGTAAAACAATTTAAAAAATAAAAATAAAAACAAAAATTGTAAATAAATAAATAAATAAATAAAATCAATATCAGATTTCAAAATTCGATAGAAATGAATACTAAATTTAGAAATTTGAGTAAAGTGTTCACCAAATTTCAAAATCTAAGAGAAATGTTAACCCAGTTTCAAATATTTGAGAAAAACCTTCACAAGATTTTGAAATTCAATAAATTTTCTAATTGAATTTCAATTCGAAATCTATATGTAAAATATACAAAAATTAATATAAAACCAAACAAAATAAATATAAAATTTCAAACCAAACTTAACTAACAAAAAACATGTATACCTGAAAGTTAAACGAGATGAAATAAAGGCAAAACAAATAAGACACACAACACGGTTGTTCATTAAATATATATGTTACATTAAATACGTTTGAATCCAATTTATTTTTATTTATACCTATGTACGAAGGTTAATGTGTGAAATTTAGAGTTGCAAGAAGAAACCCTAATGGAGTTGGTTTGCGGTGGGCTAGTTTTGGAACTCTTGGACTCCAAACACAGCTTATATTCTCCTTTGGTTCTTCCTAGAATGGGCTATGTTGTTTTTAGGTAATCCAAATTTTATATAGATAAGCAAAAGTTTTTGTTGAGTTTAGTGGATCGCTTATGAACTCCTGGAGTCCAATAACATTATATATATATATATATATATATATATATATATATATATATATATATATATATATATATATTATTGAGTTTTGAGACTGATAACTTGTTATGCAGGATGAAATTAACCTTTTGTATTTAGTTAATTTATATTTGTAACTTAAAAGATAATATGATATTATAGGTTTATAAAAAATAAACCCTATGATTTTATATATTTTACTAAAAAAAATTATTGGTCTAAATTTAAGTAATACTATAAAATGTTATAATCATATATCAATATATTAATTTTTTTATAAGAAAAGATACTAAAATTATTTATATTTCCACAAGTAAATAAATTATAATATAAAATAAAGGAGAAAGAATTTAAAAATGAATTAATTTTAAATTATCTTTTATAATGTAACAAATATGGTATGTTTATATAAACTTGATTTTAAATTGTATAAATTTGACCATAGTGTAAGCATATATTATTGATTGTTACATTTCTCTTATTGTCAATAAATAATAACTGAATTTAACTTTTTTTTACATTAATTTATTTTATACTCAAAAAACATAAATTATGAAAAATTATAATGGTTGAGAATGCCTAAATTAGGTTTGGTTAGTAAAAATACTTTAAATAACTTTCTTTATTATTCTTTAGATTATTTCACTTAAACTTTTAAATTTTAGTATATTAAATATTTTAATATGAGTAAATTAATTTTTTAATCAGTTTTTATGTAATATTAGATTCTCACATATTTATAGGAATCTTTTTGTGAAAAAAATGACAAAAAAATCATAACCGTAGAACATTATTTATAGTTTTATGATTTAAATAAAAATATTCTGACTAAGCATTTCTCTTCTGTAAATAAGTATATAAAATAAAATAGTAAAGAATTATTTAATGGTAATCTACAACCATCAATAATGAAATTAAAAATTTATTCGGTGCACATTTTTTACCCTTTCTATCTTTTTGTATTAATTAATTAATTTTTCTAGTTTCCATTATTTAAAAAATATCTATAAGATTGAAAATACTTTATAATTTTAGTTTTTTATTTTGATAAAAAAATAGTGATTGATTACTGCCATTATATAATTATAACATTACTAAAATTATTAAAAAAAGTACTTTTACGATATTTTATATATGTACAAGATCTTTTATAAATTTAATATAAAATATTTTATTTAATTTTATTATAATAATAGTTTTTTAAATTATAATTTTTTATTTTATTAGATACCTATATTTCCACTAGTTAATTATAAAAGATTGACAAATAATATAACAAAAGTTCAACCTATAAGAAAAGTTCGAAATACATTTCATAGAAATATATTTACTATAAAACTACATTTATGATTTTGGTAAAGGATAAGTACAGATATGTATGCTGTGAAACTCTAAAACTTTTTTGCAGCATCCTATGCTACTTTCTGTCTGATGAACCAATCTAGAGACTCTGGGTTATGGTGCAAGATCTGCACCATAAAGCAGTGATAAGGAACCAGTAATGTTGTTTTCTAGGTTAAAGCAAGGTTTGAACTTCAAAAAACCAGCAGCAGATTAATTTGTGTGACAGGCTGGGTGTGTAATTATGATGGTCCCTTTCAATTTCCTGTGTTTTGGTTTCCTAAACAGACATGAACATGGTTTTCAATCTCTCTATTAACTTTTTAATTACACCACCCTTTGAAAATCTCAGTAGAAATGGCACAAGCAAGTAGCATCTTATCAAGTAAATGATCCTCATGTGATTCCAATGGCATGACCTCATACACCAATAATCTTTCATCTTGATCAGCACAATATCAAACTGCGTTCACTTGATTTTGACCGTTCAAGAGACTCAACATTGCAAGTTGAACAAGAAATTGTTAGACTGGTCATTTACAACCTCGGTTTTAGCAAACCTAAACAGATATAGACCTTCTAGTCTGTAACGCATTGATTAAGATTTGTGAATGCATTACTTTGGTGGGATTGGAAGTTGGGGTTTCATTACAGAGCTCTTGCATGCTTTTATTCAAAGACAAAATTTATGTTTTGTCCAACATAATCTCAAATTTATTCATATTTCTAGGAATTGATACAAAACTTTTCCACATTTTCATTTATGTCTATGTGCAGAGACTGCTCCCTTGTAGAGTGTGTGGATGGTCCTGCATTTTCCCATAAAACCCCATGTAATGCATGCAAGATAGACAAGTCACTGATTTCACCCCTCAGAGAGGTTTCTCTTAAAATCAGCCACGTCTCAACAAATTATTGGAATAATTATAATTTATAGGGAAGCGGAAAGTAATAACCAATTAAGCTTAACTCAGTAAATGACAACTTTGATTATACACAGAGAATCATATATGTAAGTCTAGGGTTTGACACTCCTGAGCTTTTAAATTTTTTAATTTCAGATAATTATTTCATAAAATGATTATTTAGTTATTTATTATAGTTTTTTATAAAAATAATTGTATAGTTTTATATAAACATAATTTCAGATAATTCTTTTTCTTTTGGAAAGAAAATATTTAAGCATCAAATAATTTTTTTGTTTACTATATTCATACCAATCAATATCATACTGATTTAGAGAGTATAAATAATTGTCATCGATTAATTAATTTTTTATTAGATTTATTGTAATAATACGAAAATTAAAGATTTGTTTAATTATTTTTACCATTACAGAATGAAGATTTCATATGAGATTAACCTCTTTAATTTTGAAATATAAAGTAATATTACGATATGTTTATATATCTTTTCCTTTCTCGTGTTAAATTATTATTGTTATTTAATCTTATTATTGAGATTCTCTATAGCTAGCGGTTTTGACTATATCACGTAATCATCTTACTCTAAATTTTAGTTCATAAGTAATAAAAATAATCTCTTTATCTTTTTCTAAAAATTAGATAGTTTAGGATTTTAATTTTAAAAATTAAAATTCAATTTCATATTATTATTTTCTTCAGGCACATTAATTATTTAAGAATAATTTTAAAAATATAACAACAGAAAAAAATATTAAAAAATTATTTTTTTAAAAATTTATTAAAATTAAAATTTAATTTATATTTTATGAAATTTAATTTAATTAAAATCAAATTAAATTAAATTTATATTATATTTTATATTTTTATAATTTTACTTCAATTATGTTTTAAACATCTGCGATGTTTGAAATTTTTTTAAACGGTAACATGTTATATATATATATATATATATATATATATATATATTTTATCACGGATACACAGGGTCTTGTTTTCATCCATATTATCAATGTCTAATAAACCCCCACCCATAGTGTCCTGTTTCATCCACATTATCAATGTCTAATAAACCCCCACCAATAAAACATGATTACGGTCTGTTCTGACAATAAACAGCTCTGAGTGTGGCGTGGGAACATCTCTGATTTTTATTGTTGGTTTGGTATTATGTGAATGCATGCAATTCATCTTGAAATCCTCACCTCATCTTCACCGATAAATTGATTACATTGTTGAGTATTATTTCAATGCATTATGCATGCAAGAGATTTGTCTAAATATGTATGGATTCAGTTGACAGAGATTATACATAACATTATCGCAATTAAAACTCATTAAACTGAAACACTAGATGCTTATGCTATAATTACAATAAAATAAAAATAAGATCAAAGGAAGCCCTCTGCTTATACCAATTCTGATATAACATTACATGTTTAAAATTAAGTATTGTTCAACAGAGTACTTAGTTTAATATAACCTACACATTCAGCATAAGGGCCTATAACCTTTTATCTGAATAGGGAAACAATTGGGGTTGTTAAGGAATACAATGAATATAAGACTTCTTTTTCCAGAGCAGCAACTTTTCATATTCAAAGCATTATTAAAATGAGATTATACTGCCTTTTCATTGGAAAAATCCTAAGGTGGACTGAGAATAATGATGTCATTTTAAACAAATAAAATTGTATGGTTCAATGTTTCGACTTACTTCAAGGTATAGAGTTACATGCATGTATCATTTCTCCACATTTTATGAAATCTAAAAGTAATAATTACTTTCTCACATTACCTTTTACCTATAAAATCAAAAAAAATCTTAGGTAGATATTTTAATATTTTAATTGAGGTTGGGATTAGAATTTGAACCTTGAGTGATGAATGGGACCCTAACAAACTCTCACACGATTGGATTTAACACCTAACGCAGGCCCAAGTTAATTGATAACCATCCATGAAGATGATCTACGCCGACAAGAGAGAACTAAGTGTGTTCCTAAATGAAAGTTTGACAATATCCACACACTTGTTTTGGTTATTCATAGTGGTTTTCTATAGAATGAACCTTGTCGGCATCTCTTAAGTTCTTATGCCGGACCAAAATCTATTTATCATATTCATTTTTTTTTTTTAATTTTAAATAATCTTCATTGCCTTCTAATCAAAGAAAATATTGGATTAATAAAACAAAAACACTTATGAAGATGAATGTAAGAAAAGATTGGGAAATGATGGGCACTTGGACAGGGTTAATCTGCATCCATGACTAATCAACAACAGACAATTTAACCTTTACTTGATGGGACTAGAGAAAGGTTTGGGAAGTTCAGATTTTAGGCTGAATTACTTTAGGAGTATGGAGTATAATCAATTTGAAGAAACAATTTTTGTTCATAAATAAATAGACATTTTAATCTTTATTTTATTCTTTAAATTTGATATAATTTCTCAATAAACACTGTAAACTTTAATTTCATTTTAATTGATAATTAAACTTTGACATTTTTATTGATTGAACTTTATGATTGTATAAATAAATACTTTAAGTTTTAATTTTAAATTTTAAATTTACACTCATTTAGAAATGTTTGTTTTTAAAAATATGAAGTTAGAGTTAAACTATATGAGTGTTAGATGAAAATTGTTCCTCGCAGATGTTTTTGAAGAGTTATTTTTTTTTTCTTTAGAAAAAGAAAAACCCTGTGATATCTGCTCTCCAGGAAGTTCACATGTTATAATAGCTCATCTTCTTGATAATAAATTATTTATTTTAGATAATTTTACTAAAAACAAAGTATTGGCAGGCTGATTCCATTCAACATATTAAATACTAATCAACACAATGCACATGGTGGTTGAAAATATTTTAGTTAATTTGTACACACAAGGTAGTTAGTTAAGATAATAAAGATCTATATAGATAAGTATACCTATTAATTAATCACTTATGTATGTTATTCAATAAATATACAGTATTTCCTTTCATTCAAGAATCATCACAGGTACATTTTTCTTTTAGATTCATTTTTCTTTTACCAATATGAAATAAAATCTATACTTTAGAAGATGGTCAAACTCATATATATTAGAAAAAAAAAAACAGAGTGATTATGACACTTTTATATGTTATGGGTGAAACAGATAAGTATTAAGGGAATTCATGTGTCCTTGCCTTTGTCTAGTGTATCTAACTTGTGCATGTCAGTCTGGCACGGAATCTTGAAATCATATTCGTAAAATACAAATTTCTGTTTTAGAATTACATGTGTTTTTTGGGTTAAAAATAAAATTCATATTGTTTAAAGGATCTTTCCCAAAAACAACTATAAATATGCATTAAACTAGAGATATATCATCAATGTGTCATATAAAGTATAAGAATATTGTCTTTGTCTTTTATTGTTAATTAACCTAACACATGTTCTCTTATTAACTATATTCCCGTATCAAGTATCACTGTAGTTATAGCATATAAGGATGAACAATTAATTTAAACAATCTAATCAACATAATATACATATATCACAAAACATATATAAATTACACATAAGAATTGCATTCAGAAAAACAATTAATATATATATATATATATATATATATATATATATATATATATATATATATATATATATATATATATATATATATATATATATATATATACACACACGTTACTCTTATCTAAGAACAATTAATATTTGTAATAAGTTTTCATTTTTGAACTAATGAAAACATATATTAGATAGAAATGTGAGTTGTTAGTGTGAAGTTAGAGAATGAAGGGAGGAATATTAGCCATTAAAGAAAAGTTTGATCTATGAGGATATCCAGTAGTGAGTAGGGTTATTTTATTGAAGAAGTAAGGACAGCATATAAAGCAAGAAGATTGTGATGCTGGTGAAGTGATGATATTGAGAGGAGACAATGTACATTCCGGCTTCTAGTGCTGCTTTCTAACCACGAATCTTAACCCGAACCACAGATTTGATGCTTCTCTTATCTCAGCAACAAAATTTTTCTATGTACTTCCTTCATCCAACTTGCCCACAACTCTAATAAATAATTAACTTTTGTCTTAGTCCTTCATGTACCATTATGTGCCACAATAATGTACATGCAGCTCCCACACTTAGACAACTTAGACATCTCATTTCATTCAAAAGTACTATGCCAATCATATGGGTTGCATATCAATCTCTCAGTCAATTTTCATTTCAATATTTCTCATTTCTTGGTTAGATCAATTCAGATTTTTTTTTCATTTCTCATTTGTTGGATTAAATTAAAAATTAGTATCATGTATTGGAGTTAAAAATAATATATTCATATTTATGTCAGAGGTATATCATAATTTGGCAATAAATTGAAAAATAACAACAACAATAATAATAAAATAAAATAAAATAAGATCTCATTTTAAATACAGTATATTTTGTTATGTTTAAGGATTGTTACAAGTTTTTTACATGTATTCTGCACATTTTTGTACTATTGATTAAAATTTATTGAAACCCAAATCATTTAAAATTAATCATTAAAGAAATATAAGCACAAATTTGTTAGGTGCCTGATGAATTAAAATATAAAAGCAAAAATGTTAAATTGAAATTATGTTATATAAATTATAATAACTTTTTTAAAAGTTAACATGAATAATACTTTAATAAAATTAGAATATATATGAAAAATTTTCTTTTAAATATTTAATATAATAATAATCACACACACACACACACACACACATATATATATATATATTAGTGTTATATTAAATTTTTAGATCATTGTGATATCATTGATTAATATCCTAGTTTAAAAAAACTCAAGAAAAATAAAGAATAAATTAACTTTAAATCAATAATTTAATGTTAAACTTTATGAAATTTTTCACAATTATATTTATTTTCAATGTTTGGAAGATTATATTGAATTTAAATATTTGAGATTAAAATTAGCAAATGATCTAAATGAAAGACAATAGGAGATTATATTGTTTCTATTTTAAATTTAACTTTTTTTAACATAAATAACTCTACATTCATACCCAAATAGTTAAGATCATTGTTAACTTCTCCTATATTACTTGCTATAAAGTACAAAAACTTTAAAAAGGTTAATAGAAAATGCTTTATATATATATATATATATATATATATATGTATATATATATATATATGTATATATATATATATATATGTATATATATATATATATATGTATATATATATATATATATGTATATATATATATATATATATATATATATACATATATATATATATATATGTATATATATATATATATATATATATATATATATATATATATATATGTATATATATGAGTGGTTTACAGTGTACTTAGTATATGTTTTAGATAATGTTATGTGTGCCTATATAATCTTCATATTACTTATCCATACAATATCTCATACCATAAATTACACAACTTAGAAAAAGAGATATAAAATGTAATAAATGATGAGAAAACATATGAATATTATCTTTTCTAAATGTATGCAATAAAAAGTATATAGGGACGGGATAAAAAATATAATGTTTGTAAAATAATCTTTTAATGTTTCATGCTAATTTAAGTTTTACTTCAATTTATTTTAATTAATGATTTTATATTATTAGTTTATTACAAAACATAATATACAATATTAAAAATAGATATTAAGCTATTATATGTTCCATTCTAATTTAATTATGATGAAGCCAAAAATTGATGTCTTTTCAAGTCAAAATGCGAAACTGAATTTTAAATCATTGAAAACAATAGAATGCAAAAATCATCTAATATATAATGTATATAAAATTGGAATAGTAATTACACTGAATATTATAAGAATAATGTTTTATGAATACTAAAAAATAATTTGCATGGTGAGAGAAAAAAAATATCATTAATATACTTTTTGTTTTATTTTTTTTCCATGTCAAATGTTGTTTATTTATGCAAAATTTCTATGGTTGCAAATGTTGTTACTTAAATATGACATGTACAAATTAATAATTAAAACCATAGGAAAAAAATAATAATAATAATTATTAAACTTTGTGGATAATTAATAATAATAATATAGTTATATTAATTATTATTAATAACACTAAAACTAATAATAATAATAATTATTAATATTATTTTATTTTATATTAATTTTAACCATATAATTAAAACTATAATCTAATAATTTTATTTATTAAAATATTTTTTTATTCATCGTATCTATAAAATCATTCAAAAACTTTCATGATTTATTTTCAAATTATTTTATTTTTACTTTACATCCTTTAAAACGAATAATTTTATTTTTTTTTTCTTTTATCTTCTTATTTTAATATGACATTGAAAATCTAATTTGAAACTTTAATATAATTTAGTATCTGAACTATAAAATTAAATGGGTATAATATGATAATATTAAATTTTTGTTAGTTCCCGATTCTTTATGAGTAAAAAGATGGAAGAGAAAAGGAAAAAAAAAATGGTAATAAGAAGAGGACAGGAGTACCCTTAATTGTTTAGTTATAGATGATGCCATGCAACCATTAGCGGGAATCTCCTGGGAAACCATTTGTCTGCTTGCCTCTCCTTCGCCTTTTAAACTCTGCCTTTCTCTCCACAACCAAACATAAATTATTTTGAATCAACTCAAACACACCATGGCTTCTTCCTTCTCCACCCACTGCCACCTTCCTTCTTTCTCTTCTTCTAACCATTTCCTTTTTCCATCTCCATCATCTTCGTCATCTTCTTCTTTTATTTCTCTTCACCTCTTCTCCAAATCCTCTCTTGGTAAGTCTCTTATGTATGCGCAATGATTTCTCCTATTCATTTCTTCTACCCACTTCTTTTTCTTGATTCTACTTGTCTCACCACAACAATGTTTTTGCTGATTTCTTAACTCACTGTTCTATTTTCTTTTTGTTTTGAGATTCTAATTGAGCTGTAAGTTTCTGTTGATGAGAAAAACATGCTCTATTACCTAAGAATGTGAAAGCAAAACAGTTTCAACTTGTCTAGTGGAAAACTATACAAGCCAAATGCTGCATAAACTTCATCAAATAATTATTACAATATTATTTTCTTTTAACCGAACTTATTTTCTTTCACTTTCTGGCATATGTGCATGGCTTCTTCCTGTGCTGATTAGGAGTTTAATATTTTTTAATAAATTTCGTTAAGAACATAGAGGTTCCGATTCAGTAACTTTCAGCTCAAGATTTCACTGTCATGCTGGCTAAAGTTGCTGGTTGAGTTGTCTCTTGTTTTCTACTTGTCCACCCAAAAGAACAAAAAAGTATAAAAAGAAACCAAGAGAGGAATAGTTTTTTACTGCAAGCTGAAGTAACACAGCACTTAATTCCATCCAACAAAAGTAATTTAGTGAAATATTTGTATCGTTTTGTATGTAGGTTCTGTGCTCTCTGATACCAGCGACAAACAAGAGATAAGATGCAGAGCTATATCCAAGTCACGAACACAAGGTATGATTGAGTTTCTTAATTAACTTTTTATCGAACAGTTTAATATTAATTACTTTTTGCAAAGCTGGTTAAACCAATGTTATGTTGTTGGTTATGCAGAATATTCAGACATATTTCAGGGTGGTCTAACAGTGTTAAAGTTGCCTGATGTTAATGTGGAGGAGGACATAGAAGAGGAGCAAGACACTGGGGTGCTTTAACTTTCTCACTTCTCTGTTTTGTGCTTTTCTTGATGACATTTTTTAATTATTCTTTTTACACATGCAATTTCTTTTTGCAAAAATAACATTGTTGAAAAAAGGTTTTGGTGGCAAAAGAGATCAAGAAGAGAGTGGACACTATCAAATCAATATTGAGTTCGTTGGAAGATGGAGAGATAACTGTGTCTGCTTATGACACTGCTTGGGTTGCTCTGGTAAAAGATGTTAATGGAAGTGGTGCTCCTCAGTTTCCAACGAGTCTAGAATGGATAGCAAAAAACCAACTTGAGGATGGATCATGGGGTGATCAGGAATTGTTTTCAGCCCATGATCGGATCATAAACACGTTAGCTTGTGTTATTGCATTAAAATCATGGAATATGCACCCTGAAAAGTGTGAGAAAGGTAGTACTAATACTGAACAATAACTCTGACTTAATAAACGTCAATTACTAACAAGTTTGATTAATGTTGCACAGGAATGACATTTTTTAAGGAGAATCTTAACAAGCTTGAGGATGAGAATGCGGAGCATATGCCAATTGGGTTTGAAGTAGCTTTCCCATCACTTCTTGACCTGGCTCGTGAGTTGGAGATCGATGTGCCTGAAAATTCCCCAATCCTGAACAAAATCTTTGCAATGAGAAACGTAAAACTCACAAGGTACCATAGTTGTGGTCATGATTATGCTTGCCAGCGAGCTGGTATGTGCCCATGTCTATTTTGATAATAGATTCAAAGCAACCTTATCTTGCAACTCTTTTTTCTGGGAAAGTATACAAATATAAGAGTCATAACTTTTTTAATTTATTACATGTACTGCAAAAACTCCCTTTAACGTGTGTGTCATTATTGTGTGGGCCTTGGTGCGTGGGGAATAGAATACCAAGAGAGATGATGCATAAAGTGCCCACAAGTCTGCTTCATAGCTTGGAAGGGATGTCAGACCTGGACTGGAAATCACTTCTGAAACTTCAGTCTCAAGACGGGTCTTTCTTGTTTTCTCCTTCTTCCACCGCTTTTGCTCTCATGCAAACCAAAGATCAAAATTGCCATGGTTACTTGAATCAAATCGTCAAGAGGTTCAATGGTGGAGGTAACTCTCTTTTACACACAATGCATTATATTTATCTACAATTTTCTCATGTATCATGACTTGTGGTCATAATTTCAAACCTCGATGTATTTTATATAGTATGATTGTCCTAGATATCTTTCTTTATAATTTGGTTTACCATTATTTACATCAATGTGGGTGAGTTTCAGTTTAATCTTCATTTCCGCTTTTGTTTACTAATCTAGTAGTTTATAATTGTTTGTTGTTTCTATACAGTTCCAAACGTGTATCCAGTGGATTTGTTTGAACATATTTGGGTGGTTGATAGGCTAGAACGCCTAGGAATATCTCGGTATTTTCAGCAAGAGATCAAAGACTGTATAAGCTATGTTTATAGGTAATATAATAATGATCATAGTCCTCATATTAATATTTTATAATGCACTTTGGAAATAAATTAACCGACCATGAAACAGAGGTCTGTCATGTTCAATTCTAATTTATAGTTGAAATTTCAGATATTGGACCGAGAAGGGTATTTGTTGGGCAAGAAATTCAGATGTTGAAGACATCGATGACACGGCAATGGGTTTCAGATTACTGAGATTACATGGCCATCAAGTTTCAGCTGGTAAGTGAAATGGATAATTATTATGAAAAATGAGAATTATTTTACATAAAAATGTAAATACTGAAGAAGAAGAAACATGTTATTTAATTGAAGTGATTTTGACATTTGACAGATGTGTTCAAACACTTTGAGAAGAACTGTGAATTTTTCTGTTTTAAGGGACAAAGCACACAAGCTGTGACAGGAATGTTCAATCTGTTAAGGGCGAGTCAAGTAATGTTTCCTGGAGAGAAAATTCTAGAAGATGGGAAGAAGTTCTCCTCAAAATTTTTGAAGGAAAAGAGAGAAGCAAATGAGTTAGTAGATAAATGGATTATAATGAAAAACTTACCAGAAGAGGTAAAGTAAATGATAGTGATTGGACTAACGAAGCTTGTGTTAGTGACATTGAAATTAAGCGTGTGATATTGTTAGGTGGCATACGCATTGGACGTGCCATGGTATGCAAGTATGCCTCGAGTGGAGACAAGATTCTACATTGATCAATACGGCGGTGAGAGTGACGTATGGATTGGCAAGACTCTTTACAGGTACTTTGCACTTTCCTTCATTCTTTCATGTTCCTTTTTTTTTCATCCATTTTCTTTTGTTAATATTTTACTCCATACTTTGTGTTCCCTGCAAAATAAATCACCAAATAGTTATATATTTTCACTTAAAAATACATACATAATACTATTAATCAAATGATCAATTTTTACAATGTATAATAATTTTTTTAAAATAAAATTTACCATGTAAGACTCATGTAAATTTTATAAATATTAAGGAACTTTATTGAATAGCTAATATAAAATAATTTTTACTACCATTATCAAATATTTACTAAAGGATGTGTTGGTTGAATTTTATAATAACTAATAAAAAAAAACTAGTTTTTATTTAGTCGTTGCTATATAAAAGATTTTTTTTGAGTAATCGTACATAAAATAACCCCAATAATTAAATGTTTTAAGAAGGACCTCTATTAGATGTCATCATTACTCACAAGTTTTTTTTTTCTGCAAAAGATTAGGATGGAGACATTTTTATTAGAAAATAATATAAGTTATCATCTAATTACTTAATCGTTCATAATAAATTTGTTGTCTTTTACATCAACTACCTTAAAATTAAAATATACTCTTTATTGTGATATGTGAAAATAATATTTTAGTAAAAACATTATATTTAAACTTGAGATCCTTCTTTCTTTATAATAGTTTATAGATCCAATCATCAAATTTTAGCATGTGGACAAAAGATATTATATTCGTGTTAAATTATAGTCAAGAATATTTAAAAGATATAAAGATAAGTATTGTTGGTCTTTTAAAAAGTTGATGTCAGAAAACAATTTTTTATAATTTATAATACTATTTTGGTTAAAAAAAGTAATGGTACAAAATCATTTGCCATTTATTTGTCAAATTAGAATAAAACAGTGACAAGGACTCACCCATATAAATGTTGTTGGTTGTTGGATCATCAATTTCTTAGATAGAGAGAGACAAATAGATATAATAAAAAAAACCTCAAAATAGATTCACAAATAAATTTTTTGCCTATGTACTTTGAATTTTGGCTATTAAATATGGCAAATGTAAATTTATATTAAAAATAATAATTCATTAAATATATATTAGGGTTTGCAATGAATATTTATATTGCAATGAATATTTATTAAATAAATTAAAAAATATATTTTCTAAAATAATTGTTTGATTGAAATCTGCATATTAGGGTTTTTATGATTAAAATTATAACATAATATTCTACATAATTATGATTTATTATTATAAGTGGGTCTTTAACTAAATCCTCCCTAACTACTTTTTGGATACAGGATGCCCTTTGTGAACAACAACAACTATCTGGAGCTTGCTAAATTAGATTACAACAATTGTCAAGGAATGCATCTAATGGAGTGGGGGAGGATTCAGAAGTAAGAACATCTAGAACCATTCCACAGCCTAATGCTTCAATCAATTTCTTCATTCTTTATATAATGTAATTTATTCTCATATTGTGATGATATTTAATTATTCAGGTGGTACTCAGAATCTAGATTGGCAGAATTTGGAATGAACAGAAGAACTCTTCTGTTGGCTTATTTTCTGGCAGCAGCGAGCATATTTGAACCAGAAAAATCTCATGTGAGGTTTGCTTGGGCCAAAAGCACAGTCTTACTTGAGACCATAACATCCTATGTTAGTGATGCAGAAATGAGAAAAACTTTCATGAAAGGTTTCAGTGACTGCATTAGCAGGCGTGACTCCATTGGCTGGTAAATTATCTCATCTCATTTAATATTGCAACATGTCATATATTAATTAAAGTCTCAAACTTGATGTTTAGTATGTTTAGTTTATTTTTACTCATGGACTAATTTATTAGATACAATGGATTCAAACTCAAGTTCTTTGAATATATTGAGTGAAATGTAAAATTTAGGAGATTGACTAAATTCTTTATTTTTATAAGGAAAAAGGATATTTAGGATCATGAGAGACTTATTTACCTTGACCTATTTGATATGGACAACATATGACCAAGTCATGTCCTCATGACAAATAACTTATCTCTCTCTTTCTGTTAACCAATTATTTTGTAGACATCAAAATGCCTAGGCTACCCAGAGTGGTAGAGTTGCATTCTTGCTAACTTTCATTCTAAAATGAATTTATCATCTAAAATATCTGTTTCGATATAAGTATACACTAAATTGATACATAATTAAACATGCTTATTTTATGTGTTCCGATGCGCAGGAGGTTCAACAGGAACACAACAGGACATGGACTGGTGAAAACTTTGGTTACGACCATAGATCAAATATCATGGGATATACTTGTTTCTCAAGGTCATGAAATCGGATATGATATGCATCGTGCGGTGAGTCTATCATTTTCAGTCAAACTTGATTTTTGTCAATAAATGAATCTACCCTTCCAACTCTGCAAAAATACATGAACTTAATATTTTCTCTAATTATGTTATAGTAAATACCAAATAAAATAAAAATATACCTTGCTACTATTTTTATGTATAAAATGAAATCTCATGTTGTCTCTATGATCAAAGTAGGGGTTTAAACTTTTTACTGGAATGACAATTCCCAATCTGGCATGACACAGTGATTAAGAAATAAGAAATTTTAAAGATTTTGATGTTAAGGTTGTAACAAGTTTGTCAGGTTTTGAAAAGTAAAAGGTAAATAGTTAATCTGCACTGCAGCAGAATTCAGTTGAGGCTCCGTCACCTTTGACATTTCTCACACATATAATGATTTGAGTAGCCATTGAAAAGGAATGATGGGTTGGAAATTGGAATTCAAAACAAAAATGGAGAATCAAACATGAGTTGACCATTACAACCACGAAATCATAGTACTGGTTCGAATGCCTTAATCATTTTGAATTTTCTATTGTGTAATGTTATTATAGTGGGAAAAGTGGCTTTCAAGTTGGCACGAGGAAGGAGACAAATGTGAAGGACAAGGAGAGCTTTTGGCGCAGATAATAAACCTATGTGGTGGGCATTGGATTTCAGAGGATCAAATGTTCGATCCTCAATATGAGACTCTCCTTCAACTCACTAACTCACTCTGCCATACACTCTATTGTCATCAAAAGGACAAGGTCAGTGACAGAGCAACCATTATTTCATATCCTATGACAAATGCTACCTACTTTCCAAACCTTCATCTTTTGGCTCTATTCCTTTAATGCATTTTTTCTTACTTTCTCCACTTTCTCTCTCGAGCATAAAAAAGCATGCTAGTATTATTACACATGACCTTCTAGTGTGCCTAAAAAGCTGCATACTTTGGATTATTCTTACTAGGAAAGTGAACTCAGCAGCTTTAAGGAAAAGGGTTTACGACAGAAAAAATAAATACTAAAAAGGGATCACCCCAATGGCCAATTGCCCACTGCACCAGATTTGGTTTTCTCAAAATAATCATAATTCAGACCCTATGAACAGAATGCATATACCATTTCATTTATGTATTGCATAATTGAAATTGTTATTTATTTCAATAGCACCCAACACAAGACTTTGTCCTTTAGTGCAGTAGTGCACTGTGCACCATTTTTAGGTTTGGTGTTCATTTTTAAAATAATGTACATTAAGATTTTGTTCGTAACATTGTATTCTTTTGGAATAAAATCCATCAGGAATCGGAGAGCATGATATTCCCAGAAGTTGAGTCGCAAATGCAAGAACTGGTGCAATTGGTGTTCCAAAAATCTCCATCTGGCATTGATTTCAATATCAAGAACACTTTTCTCACTGTGGTGAAGACTTATTACTATGCAGCTTTCTGTGATTCAAGGACCACCAACTTCCACATTGCCAAAGTTCTGTTTGATAAAGTTATTTAAATTTTTATTTGAAGAATAGTTTCTAGACTTCTCCGTCATTGTGAATATTTTTCTTCCGTTATTTTCCAATGTTAGGAAAAGATTCAGATGTTGCGGCTCCATGAATAAGGTTTTATTCAGTTTTAATAATTAAGGTGCAGAGATCTATTTATTTCCTGTCAGATATGCTTATTCACATCATGAAATCTTATTTTTCAAGTACTTGTTTTTCTTTTTCCATATTATTCAAAACGAAAACTTGTCTATTAATAAACTTATTTAAATTATATTCATTTTTGTGTCATGCATTTATTAAAAGTATAAATATATATTGGGTTTAGTTATATTAAGATGTATTATTTATTATAAAGATTAGTCATAGTTTCAAAATTATTATTTCATGTTTTATTTCATTTTTATGCTTTTAAATATTTTAATAGGAACACAATTAAAATAATTTAAAAATTATTTTCAATAATTCTTGAATATATATTTCAAGACAAAAAATTAATATTATTATAATTAAATAGCAAAAAAATTGAAAACATTTATTTCTGTTTTAAAATCCAGCTGTTTTTGTCATTTCAGTTCATGTTCAATTTTTTTATATTTTAATCTACACATTTAATTAAAAAATGGAGGTTTTCTAGCTACACAATCAAGAAGGAAAAAGTAATACTTTTTATAATTAAAAAAAGTTAAAATAAGTATTAAACAATATGTTGAAGAATAAAAATGTATTTAAATAGTTATTAAAAGGTATCAGACTTATACAAAATAAATGTTTTCAAATGAATAATATTATATAACTAACAAATTGATATTATTAACTTACATAATTCTAAGTTTTTTCAGGTTATAATTGTCCACATTTTACTCTCTCTATTTTTTCCTTTGTAATTCAATTGTGCAAATTAGTAATCTTTTGTTTATTGCAATTATACTATTTTCCTAGTCCACTCATATTTCATGACAAATTTAATAGATTTTATAATGTAACACTAAATGGTGTGATATGTGCTATATAATAGTTTGAATTAATTACAAATTTGGTTCTTTTGAAATTATTTATAAAGGTGAAGGACAAATTTTTTTAACAATTTTTATTTACTGTAACTCAATAGTAAAGAGAATAAAATTTACAAAAGAGTATGATTATTTTCTGAGTATAAGGAAACATATGAATAATATAATGTTTAAGAATGTCAGATTTAATGGAGAAGAAATCTTTAGCATGACTCAATTAAGAGTGTAGATGAAACATGAAAACATTAACATAGTTAATCTTAAGAATCTTAGACTACAAATGCAAAATCAGGTAGATAGATACATGGAGGGTGTGGGAGAAGGAGGAATGAACCTACCATCTATATTCCATATTTTTGCTTTGAATGCAAGTGTAAATAATGTACAGAAGGAGCAATGTGATGTGTCTAGAGCAACCTTCACTTGGATAACATGACAGATTACTAATCAGATATGATATCTTGAAAACACAACCAAGTCTTAGTGTTAAATGTTGAACTAATCACACCTGTTAGAGATATAGTTATAAAGGGTGATTGGTCTACACAAGACTATAAGTTTTTCGTTATCTTTCTTAAAGATATATGTTCTCTCATGCAATTAGATACTTTAACCATTATGTGATATGTTCATTATGTGATATGTTGTGCTGGATTTGTATGAAATGTGTCAACACCAACTCTAGATGGATATAAGACAACAAATTTAATTATCAAATTTATAAGTTTCAATTATAAAAAACTTGAACCTATTAACAAAACATTATACATTTTGTATGTTGATTGAGACAACCCAAATATTCTAATATATAAATAGTTATGCAATAAAAAAAAAGAGAAAGAGAAGTTACAATTAAGCTATGTTAATTTAAGTGTGTCAATTAATATGTGAAATAGTCATAAACTACTAAGCATGATTTCATTTTTTTCTTATAAATGGTATCATTAAGAAACTAAATTATGTAAAAGATGAATGTGGTTTTGAAACATTTTAACATGACTTGTTAAGCATTTCAAATACCATATCATGATAATGTTTATCTTATTAAAACTTCTAAGTTACTTTGAGATAAACTAATACCTTTTAAAAAATCAGTTGAATTTTTCTCTCTACGCTCTACTTTTACAAATTCCAATATATATATATTAAGTGAGTGAGACTAAAACCTTATTTGTTACTCATCTGGTTATTCAAGTGAGTTAAACAATCTTTATGATTTGGAAGTGTGGTTTTAGTTTCAACAGAACTATGAAAAAAGCATAATAGTTGTATAGAGATAATTAAATAACACATGGGGAATCTAGAAGTGAATGAAAAGATAATAGTTATATGATGTATTATAGTGGAACTTGGACTGTTTATTAAGAATTAAATTCAATATTAGTAAATAGAAGATGCACCAATTCAAGCATTCTTTTTTTTTTTTATCTTATTTCTTTCTTTCTTGGAGAAAGTTTTCAAGCACATTTTTTTAGAGAAAACAATATCATCAAAAATCTAATTTTTGTGAAAATGTTTATAAAATTACACGATTTAACCTTTTTATAGTTTACCTTTATGATGTTCATGATGGTTAATTACAGAGATGTTATATCTTTCTATTTGAGTTTTAGCTTAAAATTTACTAAGCTCGTTGTAACTTTTATAAATACTTTGAGATTACTATTTTTTAATTTTGTTTTATCTTCACCTTGAAGATTCAACCTTTAAGAAAAGAGCTTTAAGATCTAATGACATCGTTATTGACAATCACTACTCCAATTGTAATTGTTCAAATTATAGTTAAGGTTAGGTAAGCAATAAGTTTAATATAGTTAATTGTTTTTTCTTTGGAGTAATTTATTGTTAATGTTTTCTCCTAATTAATATTTGCTAACAATGTTCTCTTCTCTAATCCTAACTTTCTGATTGATTCTTTTGTTACATTCTGCACAACCCTAAGCACCAAATTCAGCGTCATAGTAGTGAAAGTAAATCCTTATTGCTTGTTCCATCATCAAAGATGAGTATAAAAACCTTATGCAAGCACAACAAAGGTTCTTTGGTTGGGGTATTTAAATAAGTTGTTTTGTAAACGTGAACGTGATGTCTCTCTCAAAACCTTTTGTTTCGTGTCAAAACTAAACATATAGTGGTTGACATTCTTCCTCAACGAGAAAGTATTGAACAAGTGGTGATCAAAATGTACACATTTCTCACCCGTGCATTGTTATAACTTTATAGTCTTATATTATGATTTATCTGGGTGAGAAATGTTCATGCAAAGAGACTCACATGTATATATTAATTTGAGAAAGCATGAGCGTAGATACGCAAAGAAGTAGTCTAAAGTTATAAAAATATAAATTTAGTTTCTAAATATTACCGTCCATCTGTGACGCTATTAAAACTGATTTAGTGTGAATTTTAGTGTGGATTTTAACATGACAACAATATTCTTTTAAAGAAAAAAGTTAAAGATTATAAAATAGTATAAATTCTATTTAGCTTCCATGAACTTAAAATGTAGCATCAGTTAAGGATATTATTGAAAAAAACAAATTATTAAGTTTGTTTTGATAATATTGGGCTATAAATCCCCTACCACTAATGTGTTATTGTGTTACAAAATCTGTTCCTCACGTAATTGAATTTATGTTTTGACAGGTAAATAATAAAAGTAAAAAACGTAGTAATATTTTTATAATTAAATGGTTAATATTTATATTTCATCCGTAAAGATTAAATGTAAAAAAGATTTTTTATGTTTGATTCTTATAAGTCAAACGTAAATTTGTATTTAATTATAACCTTTATAAATAATATATAAATTTATTTTAAGAAAAACTTGTCGAGTCTATTTCTTTTTATTTATTTTTTCTCTGCTTGATGTTTTCTCCTAAATTGACTATAATTCACAAGTAATTTTAAATTTTGTATTAGTAATAACTCATTAATGATAAAATGTTATACATGTAATCTAACATAAATAAAAAGTTAAAGTTTAATAATTTATTTTACAAAATTGATAAAAAAAATAATTTCCTAAAATAAGTGGGACTAGTTCAACTTCATTTAACTATAAACATGTATGCTTCAAAATTTATAATTAAAAATGAAAAACTTAAACTCAATAGCAATCACACTACAAAAATATAATTAATTAGGTTTCTTCAACCGCAACACTATTTATGTTGGTACACAAGTCTGTAAACTACCTTCCATCTTCTTTTTCGTTTTTGAATCACTCTTTTTTTATAAATTTAAACACCTTTCTCTCTCTAATTTGCATTCTCAACAACACATCCATTCTACTAAGTCACCCTCAACTATATTACCTTTTGGCTCCTTTGCCATCAACTTCATCTTCTCCCATCACTTTGTAGTGTGCTACGTCATCAATGATTCTACCTTCACCTTCATCACTACGATGATCTATGTCAAACACAAGGTCTTCAACCTCCACCTCAACACTTTTGATTCTGTCTTCTACAACTACCTTATCTCCCTTATGATGCTGTCTTTCTTCCCATTTCTTACTTACTAGCCAAAATGTCCATGTTTTTTGTCACTCTTAAAAATACGTTAACAAAAATGCAAAACTGACTTTAAAATCATATATATTAAGGAAAATGATACTTGAACAACCATTTTTGACAACATTTAGACACGCGCACACGTGTCTAAATTTGAGTGGTCCAGTTGGAAAAATTAAATGAAAATGGACCACTCAAATTTAGACACGTGTGCCCGTGTCTAAATGTTGTCAAAAATGGTTGTTCAAGTGTCATTTTCCATATATTAATGAATTTATTTCAACTATAAAGAAGTCATCACTATTTAAAATAGGGAAAAATAGCTTTTAGGCTAATAGGCTAAAATAACTCTTTATAGTAACACCAAACAAAACAATAAAAAACATTGTGGATGTCATAATAACTCGCTCCCTCTCCTGTTTTCTTGTTTATAATAAGATAATGAAACAACGTAGACGGTGGATCTGTAAATTTTTGTCAAAACTTGACACCTGAACTCTGCATCATTCAACAAATTTATCAATTGTTTTTGTCAAATAATATTATATTTCTTAATTAACTAGTGAAATGCCCATACTATTATTTAAATATAAAAATTAATGTATAGGGTATATTAAATCGGAAAAAAAATCGAGATCAACTTTGAAAATGACATATGTATTTATTTATGATGTGCGAAAACTAATGTAAGAAATATTGTAAGAAATATTACAGCGTTACTTCGGTGGCCTTTTAATATATTGTAATATAGGAGTTTTTTTTTTTCTTTTCACATAAAAATATGCTATGTGGTATTATTTTAGTTGATGTTTAAACCAAGTCTAGTTATAGGAGATGAAGATATGGATGTCACCACCCACCATCTTACAATTACAACTACCTTGTGTAACCTATCATTCAATCTACTATTGACTACCTAGTCTTGGTTAACTCGATTTCATCCTTTGCATTTCACTTCCATAACATTCTTCATTGTATGTTTTACTTCTACATGTTTCTATGGTGCATCATCACACCTTTGTGCATCTTTATGTCTTTTTGTTGGAAGTTTCTCGTCGACTAAAAATAAGATCAATTTAGAGTATATAAGTGAGTATCAACCTTACCTTACAAGTCAGTTTTGTGGGATTAAGTTAGACTTAAAGTCAACTTTTTAACATGGTATCATAATCACCCATTTATATATAGTTTCACGCTCGAGATGTGTATACCTCAGCGTAAGAAGGGTGTGTTGAAAGTCCCACCCTAAAAATAAACTCCACTTCTTAACACTCCATCCATCTCAATGCCTCTTTGCTTATATGCATTGATTGAGCAAGACAACAAATAATAAATATTTACTAGGTAATTATGTTGGGTCGCTTGTTATGTTGAGCCTTAGTTATATGTTTGTGCAATAGTATTAGAAGACAATTGGAAAAGATTGGAAGTCATCAATAAGGATTAGGTGGTCGACGTAGGTTGAATGACATACCACACAATGTAGTTGCAAGGTGATGAAAAAGGGAAATAATAATACAGAGTCTCTTCATGTCATATAACTGAATGAGGTTTGACTCAATTAAATAATGTCACGACATATTTTCATTATATTTATATACAAGTACACCAAAATCCTTCTTTTAACTAACATCGAAGAAATACTTTATATTAACTAAAAATTTAGCCTATTGTTAATATCTTTCAAAGATTCAAATACTTTACCATGTTAATTTTGTAAGCACCTAAAAAGAAGTTAAGATTTAATTTGTGTGAGAAGTTTGATTTATTTTATTTATGATATTAGTTTTCTTTGTTGTTTGTAAGATCGTACCTTTGTTAGGAATAGGCAAAATAACCATTATATATGTTTAGTGCCGTGGCGACAATATCTTTATAGATAAAGGTAGACCGTAATTATTAATTTCAAATAGTGGAAAATAACAAGAAAAAAAGAAATTCGTAAGATATGGAAATTATATCAACTTTGACGAAGAAGATGGTGTACTAGAGCTGAGTGAGATACATGTCATCCCTTCAAGCCCTCTATTGGCAAGAAAATTATTATTGTAACAATGTGAATGATATAAATAAAAGAGATAATTTTATCTTATATATATGTGATTAGAAAAAAAAATTAAGAGATATAATAATTTGAAGTGAATTTTAGTATTATTAGAATGTTGAATAATGAAGATTAAATAGAAGATGGTTTGCAGAGATATTGGAAGTGGAATGTGATAGAGTGAAGCACGTTAAGGTGTTGTTTAGGGGTGTTTGTCCCATGATATCTTGATAAAGTAGGCAATAATAACAATGGCAGACAAGGAGGTGCGTGTGAACATGTGAGAAAGTTTGGTGGCTTGGTCTTTCTAATCATCATCAATTGTGGTTCCCATCACACAAAAATATCTACCACCAAAATTCATCTGAACCCTAATTACACATTTTTCCTCATTTCTCTTCTTCAGATCTTATTCTCTCATTATAGTCCTAAAACCACTCAAGCATTCACCTCAAATAATATATTTTTAAAATAAATCAAATATATTTAAATTAATTTTTAAATTTAGAATATTAAGGCCAGGATAACATTCAAAACATACCTTTGCTCGAGGGATATATATATTGTAGTTACTAAAAGAACCTGTCTAGTAGTTGAGTATTCACTTGAACAATATTTATGGGCATCATCATGAATATTACTTAAATATTTTTCTCAATGTTAGTTATTTGAAAATTATTCTCTACCATATAACCTAAATAAAAACTTAATCTTAAATTATTGCTCAAAAACTAAAATATTAGTATAAATTAAATTAAATTTTTAAACAATAAATTCAAATAGTTGCATTACAAAATTTAAATTTAAACGAAGTTAGTTTTAAAATAATTTTAATTGCATAAATATATAAAATTAAATTATAAATAATTATTCAACTGTTAATGTTTTTTCTTAATAATTCTATTTCAGAAAATTCTAAAAAGTATTTAAATAAAAAACTAACGAATGTAGTATATTTTACTGTAGATATCAACCTCTATAGTTTTTTTTTTCTCATCTTAAATGCAAAGGAAATGAAAAGAAAAGGTAGATATTAAAGGTCATCACTATGTGGAGAAAATCCAACATGATCAATTATTTGTGTGACATAATTGATTATTTTGACTTTTCTTTTTACTCGTTTTACAGTTGAAAACATCCACCAATCAATTATGAGACTAATTTTCGATATTTTTTTTTACTTTAGTATAATAAGTAATTAAAAATAAAATGTTTTAATAATGATTAAACCATTTTCTTTATTTTTCCTCTCTCTATGTCTATCTATATATATATATATATATATATATATATATATATATATATATATATATATATATATATATATATATTCTCAAATATCATTTAAGAAATAGCGTTAACTTCCACCACTAAAATCGATTATGAAATGTCAAGATGTCATAATACTACAGAAGATGAGTGAATAAGGTGAAGGAATGTATGCTCACACATCACCCATTTATTATTGCCTTGTAACAGGAATGTGTCTATATAATAATTCAACCAAATGCGTCAACCAGAAGAAACTTCCAAACCTAAATTTTAAAATAGATAAAAAATAGAGTAAAGTTCAACTTATTTCTGTTAATTTTTTTTAATGCATGTCAAAAGAGAAAGACTTCGTCACTGGTACAAAAATAGCGTATAACATTATACGTTCAACGTCTAATCACTGAATAACTAAGATTAAAAATGAGCGGATGACATTTTTTAAATAAATGAAATTATTAAACGTTGTTTAGAATTGTAAAAGGATATAAAACATCGAATGACTTTTAAATTCGATGTCAAAAAGTTACTTAATTCAATAAAAAATTGAGCGGGAGATTGAAAATTCATTCACTTTATCTTAGCGCACGATACCCTATTCTCTTCTCAAATTTGACGAGCATCAGATGTAATCTTTCTTTCATTTGATACAAATAATGCATGTTAATTAATTACTTTATGTATGATTTTTCTTTGTTTTAACCGATTATTTTCGTGCTCTTGTTCATAGGCGCATTCTGCTTTCTCTCTCACTGTGACGAAACTTTATTCCGACGAACCCACCTTTTGAAGGTTATTTTTTATTTTCGTTTTCGTTTTGAAGAACTTATTTGTTGTTTTTTTGTTGAACTTGTTTGTTGTTGTTTAGTTGAATTTGTTTCTTGTTGTTGTTTGATTGAATTTGTTTGTTGTTGGTTATTATTGTTTGTTGTTGATACTACACTACACGTTCATAGTTCATGCTTTATAAAATACCAAAAACTAAAATTTGTTATTTTTTTTTTCTTTTCAAGTCTAATGGAGTTGTAAAAAAGATCACAATTAATTAAAAAAAATTGATTAACGTCGAATTTTGTCAATATTCGACGTTAAGTTAACGTCGTATATTAAAAAAATTCGACATTAATTTAACGTTGAATTTTTTAAATTCGACGTAAATTTAACGTCTCCTGATATGACATCGTTCGCAAATTCGCCATTAAAAGTCCAAACTATTCGACGTTGTATGCGATTTTTGTACATAGATAACATGTGACCTATACTACAAATTCTTTATAATATTGGTCTTTTACTACTTTCCTAAATCACTTTGGAACCTAAACCAAAATGTCACTATTAATCTTCATGGATATAAGTTGTATATGTAAAAATAAGCAAATTTCATGACAAAAAAATACAAAAAAAATATATAAATTTGTTTAAATGTGATTCTAAATTTACGTTTAAAAAATAAAAAGTTTAAGACTATGTTGAAAGTTCTATATCGACTAGAGATAATGTCAATTTAGGGATTATATGTGGGTGTAAACCTTACCTTATATACAAGTTAGTTTTGTAGGATTGAGTTAAGTTTAATATTCACTTTTAAAATGATCAGAATCATGAGTTAAAACATATCCTAGCGAGATTTGTGTTTGTTAGGCATATGATTCTATCCGGTATTGGATCATCAATTAATGTTCAGTCTCACGCACGAGATGTATATACCGCGACGTGAAGGGGTGGGTTGAAAATCTCACATCTATTAAATATAAGACCAATTTAGAAAATGTATGTGAATACAAACTTTACGTTACAAATTGATATTGTGGGATTGAGTTAAACTAAAGTAACTCAAACTTTTTTTTAATAAGTTATTTTTGTTAGAGATAAGAATAAAATTCATTTTTCACTGACATTGTGTATTCTTTGTAAAACTTTTCTTGAAAATATTCGTGGTATTAAAATTATTAGCATGAGACACTTATCGTTAACTCGAAAAGATATCCTAATGTGAAGAAACTTATATTAAAAAAAGAAATTGTTGGAAAGGAGTTATACTTTAGGAATACATATTTAGAAATGGGAGTCTAACTCTCATATTTGTAAAAATGAAAACATTAAACATCATAGAAAAAAACTTATAAACTATAATGGACTTAATATTTTTCATCAAAAATAATATCAATCTCACTACAAGAAAAAATTATATTATTGACAACAAAAATCCATCGATAATGCATAAAATCTGTCGATAAATCAAAATTAATGTGGTTTATTGAGAGTAAACAAATCTATCAGTAAAATCTGTCAGTAATTATTGATCTAGTTTATTTTCTTCCTTATTCTCTTTCTTTTTTTTACCAATTCAGAAGAAAAGTGAGGTTTGTGTTGAATTGGGGGAGTTTGGATTGGAAGATGAGATTGAAAGGTTAAGGAGAGACAAGACAATTAATTGCAAGTCAACAAAAAGAAACATAAGCATATGATGACTTTTCTTACTAAAGGCACTTAACAATAAGATCTTTATTCAGTAGTTCCTTTGTAAGAAAGAATGCTCAGAAGATAGAGTTGCTAGGTGCTAGAAGAAAGAGGAGACTAACTAATTCCCTAAGTATGAAGAATTTGCAACAAGATTCTGCGTTTGATACGACATTTTTTGTTTTTTTATCGATAGATTTATCAACGAATTTTTTCGTTATTAATGCATATTTCATTTATCAATAGATTTTTTGTCAGTAATATATATTTTATTATCGATAAAAAAATTCATCGATAAAATATGTTGATAATACAGATTTCATTTACCAATAAATTTAGTGTGTAAGTGAAATATACATTGCTTATAAATTTTACCAACAGATATTTTCGTCGGTAAGTACAATATACATTATTGATAATTTTACTATAAATTTTTTCGTAAATAATGAATTCGTTCTTAAAATTTTGTCGTTATTTTAAAATTTTTTGTAATGTTTCTTATTTAAATTAAATAATTAATTAGTCTTGTCTCTCTTACCTACTCTTCAAAAATTATATTGAAAATACTATTGATATTACCTATAATGATAAAAAAAATTGAAAAGCTTTTAGAAGATGTTATTCTATTAAAATTTTCAAAATGATTGGAGAAAGATTAGGAATTCAGTAATTGAATTCTCCGGTGAGTTCCCCACCTCCCTCATCTTGTCTCACTTCCCATCTTCTTCACCACTAACTCCTTTCACCATTATCAACATCCCTTTGTCCTCTGCATTTCAAGAAGATCAATGCATGAGTAACTGATAAATTTATATACAAAATTATAACACAATAATAAAAACGTAATAAAATTATTCTTATTATTATAATTATGAAACTAAATATAAATAATCTTTATTAGATAATTTTTACTTATTTTATACATAATTTTATAATTAAAAAATAGTTAAATTTTAAAAAAAATCGTCAAACTAAAAAACGATTAAATTTATAGAGACAGTAAATTAATAAAATAATTATTTTAATTTAAAAAACCTTTTACTTAATTACTCAATTTGAAAAATAAATATAGATACTATATATAAGTAAGTATAAATTATAATCATAATATAAGAATTATAATTATAACAATTAAGAATTATAATAATAAAATATTTATATATAACAAATCAATTAAGAATATATATATATATATATATATATATATATATATATATATATATATATGTATGTATCTTTATAGATATAGATAAGTTATATTTATAATGACATTCTTTTAACTCAAAAAAAATGTAAACTTGTTCATATTTATGATGTCTATAAACCATGATATTATAGAAAATCCATTAAAATGTACAAAATTTCATCTTAGTAAATTTATGATAATAGCTAAAAGTGTATGTCAATCGGTGACTTCCTCTACGAATATAGAAACATTGAGTTATGCTCGCTCAACTAGATATAGTTCTATTCGCTCAATGGCTACACTCGCTTAACAAAACTGTATAATTCTGTAGAATACCAATTCTACAAAATTTGCACCATTCAACTTCTCATGACCTGCCCTATGCACTTTTTTCAACTTCTACCACTTCTAAATGAAATTCTAAGCTACAAAGGACCTAACAAAAAGTATATAAACCAACCTAAACAAGTTTTAAATTGTTCTACCATAAGATTTTTACTTAAAAACCACTACAATTCCACTTTATAAACTTAAATTCAATTATACTGATTTTAACTCATAAATAACCAAACCAGGAACTCTAAAAGGTCATAAATGACTTAACAACATACTTCAAAACCTCCATTTTGACACAAAACCTATATTTCAAACTTTTACTAGTTTAGATCCCCAAAATGAACTTAACAACCTTCTAAAGTCGACTTATTGAATACTCACACCTCATATGATAGATTATTATCAAATAATTGTCCCAACAAGTATTAATTGATCACCAAATACCATATTGACTAAGTTTTACCCTTTCAACACCTTCATTTTTTACTAAAAATACCTATTGCTCCACCTGATCTTTCCTTCTCAATAGTTTAGCACTATTTAACACCACCAACATCCAATAACACATAAAATTCATAATTAAAGCAAATCCAAACAGTATCATCACATTTCGGAGATATTATTCAAACCCTCAAACATCCAAAGATTAGTTAGAATCATTCCATTACCATTAGTAGTAAAACTGATATTTATCTTTCAACCAAATAAACATAATTTACTACCAATTCATAAATCATACAATTCACAACAATAAAATAAAAACAAAGAAAAGGTCACTAGCTTCCCATACCTTAAAAGAGAACTATCACAGCTCTAGACAACTCACGAACCTCGCTTCTAGCTCAAGGAATCCTATAAAGGCCTGCAAAACACAAAAATGTGATCAAAGAGTGTCCTTAGAACCTCTAATCAACAAGAATTAGGAAAAGGGATCATACAACACATGCGATAAGAAATCACTACGCATGATCTCAAACTAAAGTGAAAGGAAAAGGGACTCGAAACTTACTTGCTTTAAACTAAAAATTGATTGGTAGAGAATGGAAGATTCACTGTCGTGATCTCTTAGGTATTTTTTGATCTCTTAGCCACCATTTCAAGAGTCAGATATCTTATAGAGTAGAGAGAAACTCAAGGAACGAGTTTTTAGATAAATGGTTTGTGTTTTAGATAATGAGACACGATATAAACTTTTTTTTATATTATAAAACTTTTATTATTAAAATAAGTCGGTCTCATTAAAATAAAACACACATATACTTTAAATACTCAATTTTCTAGGTTATCACACATAATAATATAAGACGTTGAAATCTTTGACTGATTAAACATACTTAATTTTATTTAATTGACTAAACATATTTTTAAAATATATGATCATTTAAATCTGAATAAAAAAAAAAGATATCTCAATTTGAAAGTTTAAAATAATAAATTTATGAATAATAAATTCATGAATTTTTTTATTGTATGTTGCTTATTTTTTTTAATTGTATGACTTAAATTTATACTTAATTCTACCAGTTTTTTTATTTCTCTTTAATAATCTATATATATATATATATATATATATATATATATTATAAAAAAATTAGTGTACATTTTACTAAAATTAATAAAATATTCTCACATTTTAGCAAAACTCCATATTTGAAACTTTATCACAGTATACTGCATTAAATGCTATAAGTTTTCTTCTTTAAAAAATTGATAAAGTTAATAAATAATATAATTAATAATTATATTAAACTATATATTATATATTTTATTTAATAAAATAATAATAAATATGATATAAAGATATTAATTTAAATATAATAAAATTACAAGGTTTAATACCTATTTTGGTCCCTCGGTTTGTAGGGTCTGTTCAAAGTTGTCTTCCTTTTTTTCAAAAGTCCACTAACATCCTACATTTCGCAAAAACGGTGCACGTTAGTCCTTTTTGCTTACGGCGTTAAAAACTAACGGTAGAGTTGCTTCCCTGGCCAAAATTAAATGACGTGTCCAATTAGTTGGTAAGCTCAGCCAATAAAGAACTGCCACGCTTAAAACTAAAAGTTTTATCACACTTCTCCCTACAATTTAGGATAGAAAAACTAGTGCCGGAATCTGAACCATCTCTTCCCCAAAATAGACCAGAGTTTAGCCTCGCTGGTAAAGTATTGGTTACTGCATTAACTAATGTGCTCCCATTTTATTAACTTTTCAGAATGGATGAAGCTTAGAAGCATAAAAAAAACCCTTTTCACGACGAAGTGTAACATCTGATAGAATTATCCAGAATCATGCTGCAGTGACAACTACCAACTTACTAACTTAGATTCCCATGGCTAGCACTACTACACTAAAGCAACAACTAGTAGTTGTGGTTTCAACTTCGAGGCATCTCTCAAGCAGAACAATTTCTCCATATTCAGTGCATCAGGCAACTAATGTTAATCTTGAAAAACAACAACCACTGGGGGATCCAGGCAATCTGGTTTTTGGGATAGAAATAATCAAGGAGGGGAAGATTTTGAATCATAGAATCCTAAAAATAGTCCAACTAGAAATCCTCGTGCAGGTATAGTGGCCTTGGCGTGATCCACGTGCAGGTAATTCTCGGTGCAGGCGAATTGCGCCAGTGCAATCGGCGCCTCTTTTGTTACCTCTACTTCCCTTTCATCCAAAAGCCTCACCAAGGGCTCAATCAACCTTGTCTTAGTGGCCTTGAACGTTCTCGCCAAATTTCCAATCGTCTTGATGCACGAAATCAGAAGGATTGAATCTGAATCCGCTTTCTCGATTATCTTGACCACTTGATCAACCACGGCTTTGCAAGCGAGAGAGTTGGGTTTGAACCGTCGATTTCCTCAATTATGGATCTTTCTCTGCCACAACCGTAATCTCCATCAAAGCCATCCCCGAATTGTACTGCACAACCTCTGTTCCTTTCTCAAGGAGAACAACCCTCAAATGACGACGCAGAGAAAGCCTTGCCCATTCTGCAATTGTGAAACCCTAACTTTGGATGGAAAGGGATATGTCACGTGGCATCTTCTCATTGGCCTCAAATGACCTCAATATGCCACGTCAACAATAATTGTACAAGTCATCAAGTTTTTGCCAGCGGAACAACTCTACCGTTAGTTTTTTTATCGTCGTAAGCAAAAAGGACTAACGTGCACCGTTTTTGCGAAATGTAGGATGTTAGTGGACTTTTGAAAAAAAGAAGGACAACTTTGAACAAACCCTACAAACCGAGGGACCATAATAGGTATTAAACCAAATTACAACTATGTAATAAAATATATAATTTTATGTGTATATAAATAATATTATTTTTAAGTATTAATTAGAAGTCGTTAAACTCATCTTAATTATGATTTTAAGTGACTTTAGAAAAGGTTTTGAGGGTTAAATTTTTTTAGATTTCCACATGAGGGAGACTTCCTAAAAATATTTAAGAATGGACTACGAAGGATTAAATTCACAACTCTATTCGTAATGATGCCGAGTTTGATGTCCGCATGAATTTTATAAAGAAAAAACATATAATGAAATTCTATCTATAATCCAATTCCAATTGTAATGAATGCAACCTGTGTTTGATGATGAATATGTTTCCGGATTTTTCGTGAACATAACTGGAAATGTGGAAAGCAACGTGAGAAAGCAAAGGGAACATTATCAGTAGTTTCTTTGGTTTGTGATGTTAAGAAAACGAAGCAGGAACATGTTTCTGGAAGCGTCAACTTCTCCACCCATATAGCCCACCTTGTTTTGAGAGTCGATGGTGGAGAAGAAAACGTAGAAAGCATATCGAAGTTGGATTATTTCAACGCTAACATCAGAAAAAAATTTCCGAATCCACCGCTGTATAGTAGCCGCAAATCCAGCCATGTTAAATTCTAGTCTTTGGCCATCAGATTTGCTACTCATAAAAGCACTCTTTCTCTTCTTCTCTCCACCACATCTTTGTCTTTTTCAAAAATTTGAAAACATAAATAGTTGATCCAGGTAATCTTTGATCATTCTCTCAAGGTGTAATTTTATATTTTTTTATTTTTGTAAATTTAATGCCTTGTTTTCTTTTTATACATTTAAAATTCTTAGTGGTTTTGTTTAATGTTGATTGAAATTAATATTGTTTTTCTAAACAATTCTTAAAGAAGAAATATACTTAATTTACCTTAATTAATAAAAATAACGTTATTATTTTATTGTAGTGGAAATAAAATATATCAATATTTATTACTAATTTTTTTAAGAAAAAAATGACTTAATAAAATTTATTATAAAATAAAAAATTCCAATTGGCTAAAAATTAATTATAATAGCCGTAATGATTAAATTTACCATTAATAATTAATTTCATATACATATTCATAGAAGGCAATAAAAAAGTCAAAAATATATAAGAAAATTATCTTTTGAAAACCCATTTTCATAACCTTTTACTATTTCATTTTAATAATAAAATATTATATTAAATCATCTAACAATGTTTGAATTTTTCTTTAATATGCAATTGGGTGAGATAATTTTTTTTTCAATAAAGTAATAGTAAGTTATAACATTAAAAAACTTATTCGAAGTGCTTAGAGTTATTTAATGTCACTTTGTATCCATATTTTTGTCCCAAAATCTCAAACAGGTCTCCTTTTTTTCGGTGTCTAAATTGGGTCTTTATTTTTGTAAAATTGGATCAAATAAAGGCTTTCCGTCAAATTGACCAAACGCGGTTAAGGACAGTGTTACGTGGCATGCTGACAGTGTAATTTTTTATTACGTGGCATTAAAAACGTGATTGAATTGTATTTTTTTTAATTTTTGAATTAAAAAATAAAGTGTAAAGAGTGGAAATAAGGGCAAAAGTTGAAAATGAAATAAAATTAAGTGTTGAAAGTCCATTCTCCTCTTCAATTGCAAAATCAAAATGAAATTGGGGGAAATTGAGGTTTAAGGTTCGTGGGAGACGAGATACAGGGAACTTCCATTAGACAAATTGGTTCCCAGAAACCGCCCTCTTCCATCAGGACCACCGGGGACATGCTGGTGGCGAAACGCATAAACGAAATTGCTCCAGTGCGACAGAAGTGCGTAAACGACATGATAACATGGTCCCACTGTGGCTCTCTCTGGTCGACCAGAATCATCATCAGTAACGCCCTCCGCGCTGGAAGTGCCACCACACACCATCGTTCCAGCTTCTTTCTTTCCCCACGCGAGCCACCATCAGAGCAAGAACGTGCCACCGTTGCCACTTCTCCTTCAAACTTCTAGATCAGAGTGCAACAGAGGAACGTTGCTTCGCCTCCTCAAGTTTTGTTGGAACTCTTTCTTTACTTTGTTGTAAATCCGAGAGAGGATCCCCTTTCATTTTCTTCTTTAAAGTTTAGTTTCTGATTTGTATTATTGTTGTTTGGAAGTGATTAATTGTAGTTGTTATAGTGGACAATTGTAAATGAATTTTGCTTATGGGAGTTGAAGATGACGGTATGTGTTCTGGAATTTGGGGTTTCTTTTGTAAATTTGGTGAAAGAAGATAAAGTTATGATGATGGATGATTGTTGTGTAGAGGTTTGAGAGTTTTACTTGAAAAGAAGAATGTTAATGGGATGAAGATTGGAAGATGAAATTGGAATCATGGAGAATTTCGGGAAAGCTGGTTTTGTAGGAATCATTGTATGGACAAAAAGGGAAACATTTTTTTGAGGATTTTGGGTATGGTGGTGTCTACTGGACCTTGAAGGAGAAGAGATGCACTAAGAATAGTTAACCGAGGGAAAAAGAGAACACCCCCTTTCAGCACTTAATTTTATTTCATTTCTAACTTTGCCCTTAATTTAAAACATTTTTCCACTATTTATCCTTCATTTTTTAATTCAAAAATTAAAAAAACACAGTTCAATCACGTCAGTATACCACGTAACACCCTACTTAATGGTGTTTGATTAATTTGAGAGAAAACCTCTATTTGATCCAATTTCACAAAAATAAAGACTCAATTGAGACATCGAAAAAAAAAGAAGCCTGTTTGAGATTCTGGTCAAAAATAAGAACCCAAAATGACATTTAAACCTTATTTATTTAAAGGAATATAGTGCGGTCGCTAAAACTATTAAAATTAGTACGACTTAATAACTCAATAGGTCTAACAGCAAAATAGATTTTAAAATTATAAATTTTTGGCGAATTAAATTGGAAAAAAATCGTTTTGACCATGATGTTCCATCACTGCCAAGGTACTATTTGGCATCCGAGAGATGCGGGATGTGATATCTAATTTTACTTTTGGTCCAATGGATTTGAAATATGAAAAATAGTAGTCAAAGTAAAGTTTTCTTTGTTTCTAGGATTGAGTCCACATGGTGTATTCCACTCAATAAAAAGTGTTTTATGTCCGATGTTATGAGCTGGTAGGTAAATGTCTTAACTTGAATATGTAATATGTGAAGTAGTTGTAAATCTTTAAAACTAGGTAATAGTTAGGCTTAAATGCTTACTTAGTTCTTTGGTTAAGTAGTGAATTTATGTTTAGTACCGGTTTTAAAAATGAAGATATTGGGTTCCTATGTTATAAAAAATGTATGAATAATGTCTTGTCAATTAAGTTGATAGCAACGGCGTTAAGTTCATGCTGATGTGTCCGTACTTTTTCTCTTCTCTCCTCTGCTGTCCAGCTTTTTCTCTCTCTTGTTCAGCTTTTTCTTTTATGATTTGTTGAACTTGTTCTTTCTTTGTGAACCTTATTCATATATTTTTCATAACATAAGAATCTAATGTCTTTATTTTTAAAACCGAGTATTAAACAAAAATTTAATTCGTGAGAATGAAGTAAGCATTTAAACCTAATAGTTATAATAGTTATAATAGTTATAATAGACACAGTCTTTTGAAAATATTGAACTGTTTTAAGCTTTGGATTCTGTACAAGTGTGTCTCATACAGTATCGAGTACCGCACCACCAGCAGCCTTTTGCTGCATGTGTGTGCGCGGAGAAGATCCTCGTATGCTCTTTCTCATGTGTCGTCGTCAGAGACAATTTTTAACTGATGCAAGGAACCAAATTCTCACCTACGCTTCCAGTGAGCACATAGCCAAAGTCATGAAGATCACTCACTTTGTGGTCTCTGACAAACCCTAGTCCACCTGCAGGAGAGGGAGGACAAAGGCCACGGAGAGAGAGAGAGAGAGTGGCTTATATATTAAAATAAAATGTGTGGAAACTTAATAAACATTTATCTATTCCTACTACTACACTCGACTTATTTTAGTACTACATGAGACGTACATTACAAGAGTTGTGGTTGAAACAAGATAATGAGATTCAGAAATTGACACATGAGAGATACATCACTATCACGTTGCACTCAGAAGAATATAAATTTATTGCTGAAAAAGCTCTCAGTAATGTTTTAGCATTATATAAAAAATATATTTGAACATTTTTTAATCCAATTGCAATTGTGTTTGAATTTTAAAACTGTGAGTAATTAAAAGACAATAATATGAGCATCTTAACATCAGGGTAAGAATAGAGTCTTTAAATTGCTATCGGTGAAAGGGTTAAAGGAATGATAATAATGCTAATGCTTCCATACCTAAACAGTGTTTATTGTAATGTAGTTGTTGTTGCATGAGAGTGTGCGAAAGATAAAATAGGTGAAAAGGTATTCCCATAAAGGTTAGAGATTTTAGAAGAGATAAGTGAGTTGTGAAAGAGAGAAGCCAATGAAGCATGCCAAGATGTAGCACAGAGAGAACTCGGGGCTCCACTTGGTCGTCCATTCTAATCACTCACCTAAAGTGAAATGCCCTCGAAGGTGACAATATTGTGGGCTCAGTATCTTGATATGGCAAGCATATAGTTGTGCACACATCGATGTGAGGTCCCCATAATCCTTGTTCAAGTCTATCCCCAACTCGATCACACATGACACACACAGCAATTTATGGGTGGCATCATGAGGCCTGCATGTGTTTGCCATGGAAAATCAGTTGCCTGTAGAGAGATTGTGAAGAAGACAAGGAGATAGAGGTGGAGGTTTCAACCAGAGAAGAAGAAGAATCCTCAGATTTGACATCATATCAGTATCTAGATGGAAAAGTGGGGGAGTGATAGTGTTTGGAGTGTAACCCATTTTGGTAATGCCCCTCAACCCACACACCGTCACTTTCTTCAATCTTTGGTTTTGGTACAATATATCCCACGATGGACATAAGGCACGTGCCCACCACTACTTTTTTTTGAATGGTCAATTCACCACTACTCAGTTTAACCCTTCATTGTTCTCTCTTTTTAGTTTTTCCCAACACTTTTTTTCTACCTCATCTTTTCATTTATCTTCTCTTCTCCAACTCCTTTCTGGCCTGTTTATATGTTGTGTGAGCAGGAAACATACAGGCGGTAGTGACCCATCTTTGTCTATTGTTGGGTTCTCTCACTAGCTGGTCCAGCAATATCAGGCACCTTTTACTTAACCAATCTGAGGTACCTTGGTCCACCAACATCTGTGAATAGGAGGATACAGACATAAGGAAATTTTGGAGTTTTTTTTAATCCCTTTTGGATTCTTAAGCCATGAGATGAGTTAAAAGAAAAAGATGTCTACACTTCTACCTAAGAAGAACACGAAAAGGAGGGGAATTTTAGTGGACCACATAACCGATGGATTGTTTGATCCACTGAAGACTCATGCGAAACAAAACTTGTCTTCAGATGTAATTTAGACCACAGCTCCAACAGTACCACTACCTAGAGTATGAGCCCAATAATGTCTTTGAAAGAGGAAATCCTTATCTCATCCACCCATCTGAAAAAAAAGTTATTTTCTTGGATGAATAATACTTTGATCTTAAAAGATGAAAAATCTGGAAGGCATGACTCATCCAATTTGTTTATTTATCAAGAGGCTGTGTATGATGGAACGGCTCAAATGTGTCCGGTCGATCGAACAAAGTAAAAGTGGACTCCACCAGTATGGCACAGTTCCACTGTTCATTGTAATCCTTTCGCATCTGTATAACACAGTTGGACAGGTTATTTGTCAATTGTCAAGAACCGTATGCACAATGAAACGACTAAAAACATGTCTTGTAGGCCTAAAATTGTAGCCTGGGTCACGTATATAGTACAGGGGTACTGTTCATCGTACATGCAATGCAATTGATTGGTCCGCCAATTAATTTCTGAGAAAAAAAGGAGGCACGGAAGATTAAATGAGTCTTTTCTGGGTATACCTTTTTTAATATACAACAACTTTAGTCGATGCTATTCCGTTGCACCATGTGAAAATCTAAATATCTGCCTTCAAACTCTGTTTTTCTGTTAATGTCACAAAGATTGATGGTGCCCAGTATTTACTCGCCAATAACCAGCACATAAAAGGATGATGTCCTAGTGTTGCCTGTACCAATCATATGAAGAGCTTCAAGAAATTATTTCAGGCAGCTTAATCATTTTTACGCTTGTGACAATGAACAACGGATCTTGATGCTTCGAATTATCACCTAATCCAAGTAGGCATCTAATTTTGTATATGGCCCACAAATAGCACTAAAGCCTGAACAGTAAGCCCACGAATGCAACTACTGCAAACGGCCAGGCTAAACAGTTTGACTTCAAATAGATTCATAGTATATATTCCTTTTCAATCGGCTTGTGTATGTAAGGGCATTACATTAGAATATTACCCACAAATGTGCATTTTAGGTCCTGAAATTTCCTGATCATTGTAATGTCACGATAGTCTTTCTAATATTCTTCATCCACTATCAGCAAATGCTTAATCAATATACTAGTCGAGCATAACCCAAGTGATAAGGATGTGATGGATCAAGATAAAGTATAGGTCATGGATCAATTCTATTTCAAACCAAGAATGAGTGAGTGAGACTATCCAGTAGTGTCAACAGCAAAAGCAGAAGTCGTAGATAATTTTCTTTCTAAATATGGATTGGATTCCGACTCTGCCAAAAGGACCCTTGAGGCAGGTACAGATGGAAAAACCAGAAAGCCACGAAGTCAAAAAATTCTAGAGAGAAGAACAGATGAAATTAGTCTCATTGATTTGATAATTTTAATCTAATGAAATTACAAGTGCACGTGTTATTTAACTATAACATAAAGGATAATACGAGATTTCATTAAAAAAGAGAGTAAATGCAGCACCAACCAAAACTACCAAAGACTGATGACGTATAGGCCTACGAATCTTATTCGTGTTATAAGCTGGATTATCTTTCAGGATAATTTTACAGTTTACTAAGCCTTCCAAGTTCCAATATTATTATGATCAATTCCTTTGAAGTTGACAAACTATCAAAGTAGAAACAGGGATTACTTCAACATGTCAAAATTTTAGTAGAGCAAGATTAACTTTTAATAGATTACATCCCACTACCTCAATCTTGAAATATGTAACTGGTTATGAAGTCGGATGATTAAACAAATGTAAATCAATTAGCATAAATACTAAACCTATATAATTTACTTTGAGACACAATAAGCTCATGCAATACAGCTGCATGAAAGCACATTTAGTCATACTCTAACTCATCAGGAGTCACTGGCCGTTTAAGAGGGATAATGGACTTCTTTTCAACATCACGAGACAAAGCCTTCCTCATATCTAAAAACAAAGCATAAAATGATAATGGATACATAACAGCATGTGTTTTGTTAAAACAGAGTAGAAGCAAAAATAGAAACCAAGAACTTAAAAGCATACCTAAACCATCTTCTTCACCAGAATAGTACCGTAGCACCCGTCGATAAATCACATAGCCAAGCTATGATGTCAACCAGGAAAGTAGGTAGTTAGTAACTCTAATCTTAGACTGAAGAAATCCTACTGTAAGAAATAAACCCTATTCCAACATATGGGATGGCAATCCCCTGTCCCAAGATATAAACAAGACATCATATTTCTAATCTATTGATATGATTAATCAATATATCTCCTATAATGATATATATCACCCACTTTAGCATGACTTATATTAGGTCTATGCATGACACGTAGTATGATCTACAAGAGGTGAAAAGTGAAAACTTCAAGAGGAAAAACCAATCTTTCTTATGGAGATAGGATTACTTCGAAACTCAGCCTTAACCCCCTACGTTTTAATCTAGCTTTGGATGCTCGGGTCATTCAAAATATAATCCCTAATTGCATACCTTTTGTGGATGACACAATTTTGTTTTTTAATCTAATCTTGGACATTCAAAAGACTATCCCTAAATGCATGCTTTATGTAGATGATGTAGTTTTGATTGAGAAATCAAAAGGTCTTAATTTAAGTAGGATCATACATGACCTCCATTGTATCACCGTCAAAGATGGATCCCAGACTAGAATTTCAATAGGTATGTTGATATACTTGAAGAGGTGCAAAAGAAATATCTCAAGTTATCGCAGAGTCATTTGGTGGTGATGAAGGAAGTTTGACGATGGTGGAAAAGTGACTATATATGTCGTCATTAGGATAAAATAGTTGTGTAATATGGAGTACATTCAAAGAAAGACGCCAAATTCCACAAAAACACATTTGAATTGATCGGGGAGAAAGTTTATCACATCCAAGTGTAAGGTTATGTAAAAACATGTAGGGAATGCATAAAAAAATAGAGTGGGTTGCCAAATCATTAAGTACGAATGATGGCATTCAATAATGAAATAAGGACAACATCTCCCCCAAAAGTGACAAGGGAAGATGACTAAAGAAGTGTTCGAGTAGTTTAATATGATATTTGGTTTTGCATTCAACTACTCCATTTTGTTGAGAAATACGAGGAAAAAATTTGATGAAGGCTATCACTAGATTCCATGATTTTCTGGATATACCATGAAAATCATGTATGGATACACCAAATTGTGCTTATATTTCTTATAAAAAAATTTGAAATGTAGAAAACACTTCCTATTGATTCTTCATTAAGCAAATCCAAAGACATCTATAATAATCATCAATAAAGGTAACAAAATATTCAAAACCATAAGGGGTGGCAATACAAGAAGGATCCCAAATATCAAAGTAAACTAAAGAAAAAGAAGATGAAGCTCATTTATGAAGACTATCAACAAAATAACAATGAATATATTTTCTAACACAATTCAAAGTAGACAAACATTTGCAACTTAACACCATCTTTTGCAATTTTGTCAACCCAAGATGTCCTAATTATGCATGAATCATCATTGACGGATTATCAATGCACATACGAATGGTGATGGAGAGAGATAGTATCATGGGATTGGGTCAATCAGGTAATAACTATTAAATTAAATGGAGAATTATGAATATAAAAATCAGAGACAACAAGGGATGCGGGAGGTTAGGTAGTACTAATGTCACAAGCTTGTGTTTGTGAACCATTGGCAACAGTTATAAAAGGAAAATTGATGACAATAGTAAAGGAAGAGAAAAGAGAACGATTACTATACGGGATTAGTTGCACTAGAGTCAATGACCCAAGGACCAATGAGAGGAGATTGACATAGACAAACAGATGAATTACTAGTGCCATTGAAGCAGTGTTACCATTCGATTGGCATGTTGCCCACAATTAGATAGATTTTTAAATGTTGTCGAAGATAGATCAATCGATAGTGCAGGAGAAACAAGTAACTCAACAATATATGTTTGGGTAATATTCTGTGAACGAGAGGGTTTCCAGGGGAACTTCCAACACATGTCAATTGTATATATCCTAGGCGGTGGCAATGTTCACATTCTCGACATCTTTTAGAATTACCTTTGTGAGAGTGTCCATAATTATTACTATGTGATGCAAAGGAACTGTTCTCCTCTATAGACAAAGTATGTGTTAGGTTCCTTTATTCAGGAGCAGACAGAACACACTCTTCTCACAATAATAATTGAAACAGCAAAAGATGAAAGTATGTGTATGTATATTATTGAATCTGTAATGTATATCAAGAAGAAAATACAAGTAAATGTTCCCCAAGGAAGCCTCCCTTCCTCCACTAGCCAAGAGGTCCAGTCTAAACCAAAACAAAATATTTGATACCCTCGTGAGCCAACTCAGCCTTTATTTATACTCTCTCTCTCCCCCTAACAAACTAACAAACGTTCCCGCTATTTAATTCCCTAACATTAATTCTCTACCGTTTGGTATTATCACTTTATACCGTTTGGCCCTTCGCTCCTTCCTCCCTTGCAGCCACCGTTCAGTATTAATATATATACCGTTCGGCCCTTACTTCCCTCCTCTTTTATTCCTCCTCTCATATATCTTTAGCTTCCTAACAGTATGTCTCTCCGTGTTTATTTTGTGAGAAACACATAGGAGCACAAATAATGCGGAAGTCATAGTAAGGTTTAATGGCAATCCTAAAATCTGATCACAGGGTAGCAACATATTCTTGTGACAAGCCATATAAGTCCAAGGTCATAAAGATCGTAATGTGGTTCTCAAGTTCCTTCTTCATATCTGCAGATGGTGGAGCTCACTAAAATCATGTAAGGCAACATGAACCCGCCCAAGAAAAGTAGACATATGACCCTCAAAATTTCGTGGGGCAAGAAGTGTCAAGAGATCTTGGCACACATCATATAAATGCCATGTGTTATTTGTACTTGTACAAAGGGCACGAACCTCACTCCAAATTGATGCACACGTCTCAAGACAAAAACTGCATTTGAGTGAGGTATGAAGAGTGGATTTAATAACTCTAGAGTTGGGTATCAATTTTTATCCATTGTTCTCAATTTTTTGTAGGAATGGATTCCACAGTGATAATGAGATGGGATTTGTAAATTAAAACAGTATGGTTAGGAAAGAAGGACAAACTTGTTCTAGAGGTTGATATAGTGTTGGAAGACATTCTTTTTCCTGAAAGTTGGAAAGAAAAAGAAAATAAGCTGAGAGGGAATAGTAGATCGGATCTGACCACCAAACGAGGATGAGTGGCACGCGTTGATGATTGATAGATTGGCATGGTGCAACCCCAAGCTTCTTGTATGTGGCGCCAAGTTAGTGAATGCAGACCTAGGAGAAAGGTTTGCATAAAGGAATCCACTAGAGATACTGGGTCTACTAGGTCAACGCAATTTTGAAAAAGGTTGTAGATATACCATGTTAAACTTTAAAAAAGAGAAAAACATTGTGTTGAAATTGTATTTTTGAGACAACACAAATGAATTATTTACAGTAAATATGAGGAGATTTAATATGCTCTAATAACAAAGATATGATATGGGAATACATAAAAATGTTTCTGATTATACATATATAAATCTTAATATTCTTGATTATATAGGAGATAGGTTCCTTAATTTTATAATTATAACTAAATAAAAGCTTAGTGTGCAATCATTTATTCCCTTATTTCAATTGTTTTATTTGTTAAAAGAAAAAAATAATATAGTGAGAGAGAAATAAGTGCATTAGGAACCATCCTACCAGCACATAAAACAAGTAAACAAGGAGTATAAAAGTAACAGCCAGAGAGATCTCCCTATCCTTCTATATATCTAAGAAACCACTTTAAAACAATTAAACACATAAGAAAGAAAGTGAGGGTCTAAGTTGTAAGACTAAATTCGCATAACCATTACCTTATCATACATCTTGATGGCTGGCGCATTTGATGCTCTCACAAAGAGATCAACAAAGTAAGCCTTGTCACTGCAAAATTCACATTCTTATTTAATACAAGGCAAGACATCCACACAAACACAATGTCATTAAGGATATTTCCAATACAATAGTCATAGCCAGGGTCTTAGGTTTAAGACTTAGGTCTTATAAGAAATCTCATTTGGGGCATGTAGAGGTGGCATGTAAAGGGTGTTAAATAAGATCTTGGGTCTTAGGAGTAAAAATATTTTTCAATCTGAACAAAATGCAATAAATTAATTTTTAACTTGTAAAAAATTGAAGTGTAAATAAAAAATTATAAAAATGTGGATCTTATAAGAACCTTGCTTTAGAGCAAAATTTGCACAAAGGGCTTAGAATGACGTGGCAATGTAGGACCCAATTAAGTAAAACAAAACCTAGGTAAGGCCTCATGCATTGGAGATCGCCTAGTCTACTAAAACTAGTATCACATCCATGAGTCTTATTACCCAGAGAGCAACCCCCACACGCCAAAAACTACCCAATCACTGCTCCATTTTGTCTTTTATAAAATATACAAATAAAAATAACTTATCAGTAAAGTCAAAACTATTCACGCAATGGGCAAAAGGAAAGTCACAATGATAGAGAAGTGGGAATTTTAGGATTTGAACTAAGAAATTTGCGATTTTAGCACTCAGAAAATATATAAATATAATCCTTATTGAATATGCAAATAAAAATAACTTATCCAGTCCAGTCAAAACTATAGATGTAATTGGGCAAAAGAAAAGTCATATCTGAATTCATTACATATTGTATTTACACGGGGAATAAATACAGGTGCAATTTTCTAAGTGCATGAATTTTAAAAATACAAGAAACTAAGATTAAATGCAGTTATTTCCAATAGATTTACTACCAACAATCCCCCGAGTTGGAGCACATAGTTGAATATTCCAAGCTCGGAACAAGTATATTGAATTTGAGATCCCCTTAAAGATTTTTGTCAACACAGATGCAGGTTGATCACTTGAAATAACAGGTTCAGTAATTATTTCTTGTCAGAACCTTTCCTCGAAAAGGAATATCAATTTCTATATCTGTCCTTTCATGAAACATTGGAAGCAATATGAACGACTGTTTGATTATCACATACTGATTTCTCAGCTAGATGTCATAAAAGTTAAATCCTTGAAGGAGTTAATCCAAAACAAAATCACAGGTTCTTGTAGATTGGATATATTGAATAACTAGTCCAACTGAAAATAAATTTGAGGTCTTTGAAATAGATGAACTTTTCAACCAATACCTTGATATCTCTCAAGATTTAAATAAGGCTAACCATGACCAGGTAACAATTTGTGATTTGCATCCATGGGAGTATCAATGGGTCTATTATCTAACATACCTCTACTCTAAGTATGTCTAATGTTTACATCTTTTCGGGAAACCGTGATTCCATCCCTTGATTGAGTCACTTTACTACGAAAAAAGTATTTTAAAATTTTGAAGATCTTTGGTTGTACTAGTGCTTTATCGGTTAAGAATTTTTTTATTCTGTCATAACATGCAATGACTATGTCATCAATATAAACAATAAAGTAAATGCAGTTGAAAGTTTAGGAGAAAATCAGTCGGTTCAAGTTACTCCGATGATGCACATATTTTATATATATTTGAGACTGAAATAGGTAGAAAACAATGAATAGGGTACAGCATAGACCTCTCTAGATACAGCAAAGATAAGCTTTATAAAAGCTGTCACTGTAGATAATAAACAACTATCTTATTACTCCCCTCGAGCTGAAACATATATATCATATGCATCAAGCTTGGAACAAATAAATTGAATTTAGGGTCCTCTCAAGGACTTGGTTAAAATATCTACACGTTAATCACTAGAGTTAATGAGTACAAATCTCCTTATATAAGAACTTCTCTTGAACAAAATAACAGTTCATATTTGTATGTTTTGTTCTCTCATGAAACACCTTGGAGGCAACATGGCTGCCTTATTATCACAATACAGTTTCGTTTGCTGAGTTTCACAAAATTTTACTCTTGAATGAGTTGTTTAATCCACACAAGTTCAAAAATAACTACGGCCATAATTCCATATATAGCTTTTGAGACCGAGCAACAACATTTTTGTTACTTACTCTTCCAAGAAATCAAATTTCCAATAATGGATACATAGTATCCAGCAGTAGAGTGTTTGTGATAGAACATCCCGCCCAATTAGGATCATAGTATCCAAAGATTTGATGGTCTCCCTTATCCTCGCAAAACAATCCTGATTTGGGAGCCTTTTTGATATATTTAAGAATGTGTATAACATTCCAATGGTAATAACGAGGGTCCTGTATAAATTGACTAACACCTCCAATAGCAAAGGAAAGAGCAGGTCTTGTGATTGTGAGTTAAATGAGTTTCCCCAGTAATCTTCTATGTCTCTCAAGATTTTGATTGACTTTTCCCAAATGAGTTTTCTGTTTTGACTTCAATGGGAACATGGAGATGTCTAATAATCAAGATGTCCATTGAGGGAATTTCATAACCAGTTAGGAGTTGGTTAAATCTATCAAGTCTCTTTGTCAATCCTTCCAGAGTTAATAGAATCAGCACCTCACACAATATATCAAGTTTTTCTCTCATTCTTTCCAATGAATCATTCGTCCAAGAACATTCTTAACTCTTCAGGTGCAACATCAGCTTCAACAACAAACAAAATCATAATCAGGCCATCCATTGAAGGAATTTCATGACCAGTTAGGAGTTGGTCACAATCTATCAAGTTTCTTTCTTATCCCTTCCAAAGTTCATAGAATCAGAACCATGAACAATTTATAAATATTCTTTCTCATTCCTTCCAGTGAATCATCATCCAAGAATATTATTAACCCTTCCACCGCAACTTGAGCTTTAACAAGAGAAACCATATCATGACTACCTTGTTTGAGAGAAGCTAACTTTTCAGCAACATCATACAAGCACTGAATGTCACTTGCATAGATGTTTTGAACCTTCTTCGAAAAAAAAAATTTGAAGGTTACTCGAGTTCCCAAAAAGAGAATAACTTCCAATTACCACTGCACTCAAAACGCCTACAGTTTATAAATCATAACTCATTTCCATCCCAACAAACATTTTTTGAACTGTGATAGAAGATATGAATGAGAAGTATGGAGGAGACATACAATGATGGCGTAAAAACTTTCATAGATAGGATGGAATGAGGATTTAGGGTGGATCAAATACCTTTTCTAAGAGCATGTGGAGAATCAAAATTTGGATGAGGAGGTTCCGTGGCAGGTTGGTTGAATAGGACATGACCACTTGATTCTTCATGTAATGTTAGACCAACAACTCATTCTCAACAGTAGTACTATAGGTGGTTGGATGACTAAGTTTGAACATTGGTTGGAGAAACATAATGAAACTTTTCATGAATAGATGATACCTATACAAGGGACAATACTGGACCTGACTATGGAAAGGGAGCTGTTAGGTTTCTAGATAGAGGAAAACAGGAAAACCACTGCAAACACCTAAACTCACTGAATAGATCTCGTATTATTGATTCTAGGCAACAAGTACAGCATGAATGCATCAAGGGACAATGTTCCCTTCACGCAGGATGGCAATGATCCTGTCAATAATTCTCCAAACATCCAAAAAGAGTCCCTACATACGAAGACCCCCAACTATATATAGAAAGTCTCAATCTACCTAACAACTCAACTAACAACTACTTTTTAATATGTTTCCTCCTAACATACACATTACATATCCCATCATGATACGCTGTTGTAGAAACAACCTTGTCCTCAAGGTTGAAGTCTAGAAACTAGTCCTTAATTGTTGCCACAACTTCCCACATGGCTGCCTCAAGGCTTCCTTTCTGCCCTTGGATTAACACTCGCTACAAGACTTGATCACCCATCAATAGATTCATCAGCTTTGGTGGCCTTCTTCCCATCACGTCTACCAAACAGCTTGGTAGGTAGAAGCAGGTACTTCACTTTTGCAGGATCGTCATGATAGACCTGAAGATTAGTAAGAATCCCTGCAATTGCACCAACATCCATCAGAAGTTTCTTCCTCAAAGTAACTTATGGTTAAGAAGGATTATCTCCATATGTTAAAATGGAATCCAGGTCTAGAAAGAATATTTCTCAAAACAACTTGAAAATCCTCTGATGTTAAAACCTCTAAATCAGAATACTCAAACCCTGGACCGCAATTCCATATTTCCACTACAAGAAATCTTGCGTCAGCTTCTAACAGACACCTTCATGATACCCTCTGTTGATAGAAATATGAGATGTAAAAAACGGTATTATGTAGCACTGTCATTTTGAAGAATTTTAATTCCTTTTCCCAATTGAGTTTTGTTCTAATTATAAAAAATTAAATTGACAGAACTAATATTGTTCTTTCTATAAAATCACCCAGATGCATTAAGAGAATTTATGAATAAAACTGCCAATGTTTGAGGTCAAGATACATGGCTTGGTCCCCATATGTCTGGATGAAAAGTACAGAAAGCAGAATCGTGTCTGCTTTCAATTTGTTTTTGGAAAAGTTAACATGCTTGCCCATTTGGCATAAGTCAGTTTCAGGGGAGGGGATTCAAGACCTGGAACAAGTTTTTTTATATTTGAAAATTTTGGATAACCAAAACATGCTTGAAAATGCTTTGGTGATGCAGCAGCAGCACATGACACGGAAGGAGTTAATCGAAGATAGTAAAGGGCATGAGATTCATATTCTATGTCAATCATCCAACTCATACCATGTCCTCTTATAACAAAGAAATCAATATCCAATATTGCTAAATTTAGAAAGTGTGTTAATTGACTAAGAGGGATTAGATTAAAAGGATAGTGGGATATGAACAAAACAGATCTCAAACTTAATAGGGAAGAGGGAGCCACATGACAAATTCCTTAGGAAGCAACCTTATTGAAATGATAACATTTTGGAGAGCATGTGTAGGAGAATAATACGATTAGGGGCACTTCAATCAATTCTCCGTGGACTTTGACTATCATCAAAGTACTGTCAAAAGACAACTAAGACTGCTTAGGAGCCTTTAATTGAAGATATTTTTTTATACTCTTTCGCAAAATTTTGCTCAGGTTTTTAGACTTAGAGATGTTTAGTTCCTTCTCTCTAGGATATCATAAAGAAAGGGAGAAACACATAACTTGAGTGTGGCAAATTACAACCACTTCTTCCACCTAGCCCTCCATTTCTTGTGATTTCCACAACCTCAATCCCGAGAGGAGACAACATTGCATAAGATTCAACTAACTATTGAATTACCACCTCTTTTAAGTGATAAGTAGAAATTTGATTATTTGGAAGGACTAAAGTTTGTGAAATGTTGGCATATTTTATATATTTTATATTATTATTAGATACATTTATAAGCACATACACGGACTTCTGAATTGAATATATGTTATATTAACAAGAACAAATACCCAAGCAACTTCCTAAGTATATGAATCCAAAAAAATACATGAACCTAAGCTATAAATGCAGCTATTTCCAGTAGATTTCTTGCAGTTTCAACAAGGGCAAGAAAAAGATTACGCATCATGTATTACAGAGTACACACAATTTACCAGAAAACAACCAGGAAAAGGAAATTCAAATAAGATCGTGCAAAGAGGACGAGGAAAGTTCCAGAAACTTGAATATTAAAAGAAATCAAACATATGCATGGCTTACATATTGTCACTAATGTCTTCCAGCAGATTCATAAGTTTTTTCGCTAACTGCTGCCTGCGATACTCTGGAGCAACTGTTACTGCAGTTACATGACCATGCCAAGACTCTCCTTGCCCCTCTACTTTACCCATAACTACATGAGTAATACTAGCATTAGCATTCCATTGTCATGCGACTCGATCCATAATTAGGTACATTATTCAGACTAGTAAAGCAGACATAAACTATATTGAATTAGCATGTGCAAGCAACAGAAGGCATATCTGAACTGTCATTATCGTGTTTTAGAACAACTGCAAAATGTGAACTACACTGTCATTATCGAACCCATGCTAATGCTTAAACCATCATTCCTGCCACCAATAAGCTAGTGAGAGCAACATTCATCACTCTGTGTCACTTTCATGCTTCAATTTTGTAAGATATTTCATTGTGAAAATGAAATCAACCTAGGTGGCTATTGCATATAGTGATTCAGGTGAGTGAGAAAGCAAAGGCAAAGACTCACTGTAACCCATGATTTGATTTCCAGGACCTTCAGCAACATGAAAATAGTCTGGCCATCTTGCAAGATAGGTCATGTAGAAGGACATGTTGAACTGAAACCAAAAAAACAATTAACCAAGGCACCAACAAATTCAGTATCCTATTGAATGGAAATGGACCGAAGAAACGCTTACGGTTTCCGTTAGATGGTCAAGATTGACGGAGGCATAGCGAAGAAGATCGTTGCAGCAGAATCTGCGTATCGTCGTCATCTTCGGAAACCCTGGCTAGAGGCTGATTGAGGAGTATCAGGTAAGTTTCCTCAGGTAAGTTACAAGGGAGATTACCAATAACAAAAATGTCGGGGTGTTCAGTGAGAGGGAAAGGATAGATTTGAGAGCAAAGTCTGTTTTTTTAGGGATCTGAGAACGAAAGAGAATGAATTTGAAAATAAAATCTGTGAAAGTTTATATGGAATGGGATTGATATTTGTTTTAATAAATAAAAAATAAATATTATCAATAAAATGATGTTTATAAATAAAATACATTTTGGTAAAAATAATTTTAAATAGTAGAATAAAAAAATTAAAAGAATATTTTTTAGGAAATTATTATTTTTCTTTAAATATTATCTTTTTAAGAATATAATTTAACCATATAAGTGGTATAATTGTTATTATTATTTATTACTAGTTAAAACATATGAGTAACGTTTTCATGTGAATGTATTACATGGTTACCTTTTCACGTGAAATAGAATACTTTTAATTTCAAATTGATTACAACATGATTACATTTAGCATCAAAGTTGGAATTATAAAAAAAATAGAAAACTAGAAAATATATTGTGTGAAATTCTTTCAAATACGAGTACATAAACTATGATAAGAAAAATCATTTATCATGCAAATAAGTTATATGCATTGTTTCCAAACTCTTGTAAACGAATATGATTTAATTCTCTTTTGTCTCGTGAACAGAAAATTAAGTTGAAACGACACACTATTAATGAATAAATCATATTTTAAATAGGTGCAAACAACTATTAAATTTAAACTTAGAAATATAAATTGAAAATATAATGATATTCTTTGTATAATTATATAAGTTATATATCATTAATATAATATTAAATGTAGTTTATACCTTTAAATATCTTGTGTGGTTGAAAATCTTCGTATTAAAAACTCTTTCTTATTTTAAATTCTATAAAATTATATAAATAATTTATATTTTAAAATTATGAATAGAATATCGAAAATTATAATTTAAGCACGATAAGTCAACATTTTATCGATCCTAAACAACAAATAAATAATATCACCAAAGATAACACATGGTGAAAATTTTGAAAAAGCTTCCTTACCTTCATAGTAAGAGAGACTAAAAGTGATGTCATCGTGATAAGTAGAGTTATCAATATTGATTAAAATCCATAAGTTAACTCGGTCTACAACGGAGTTGAGTTAAATTGGGTTAAAAAAAATTATAAATTTTACTACGAATAAAAAATGGACTTGGTCCATTAAAAAACCAGTTCACTTTGGTTGAATTTGTAGTGAGACAGGTTGGTTCACCAACTAGGACATAAACAAATATGATGAATTAAATAAGTCTTTTATTTGTTAAGTTGAGGCAAGAGAGAGAGAGAGAAATTTAAGAACACATGTTCCCTAAAATAAACATAAATTATTTAAATAACAAATAAACATTGGGGTAAGCTCATTATTCGCAAATGTATATAAATCATTTTTTAGAGTTCCATTGAAGCTTACTTGAACACATATTACCAAATAAACATACATCTTGTAGCACGATATTGTTATTAGTCATGCATATACATGATTTACCAAACATTCCAAATAATAACAAGTAATTACTTAAATCAATGTCATCTTATTTTTTATGAATTTATCTCATATCCATGTTGTGGATGATAAAGAAAAGTGTGATCAAGATTCAATAGAATCATCTAACATAGTTTTACAAAGTGGAAATAGGGTTGAGAAAACGTAAAATGCAGGTATATGGATTGGCCCCCGTCCCTTTGTAGGCCTGCATGGCCTATGAGTTATGCAGGGCGTGCCTAAGTGGGTTAGCAGACTCAAAATCCTAACCTACCTCAATTTTATTTTATAGGTGTTGATTCTCTAATGCAATAATTTTTTTAGCAAGTATACTCGATAATTTGTAATACAACAAGTGTCATATCCACACGAATTTGATAATATATATATATATATATATATATATATATATATATATATATATATATATAATGAATGTTTAAACTTGTTTGATTTGGATAAAATGATGTTTGGGTTGTGTGACAATTATGTGAAACATATTTGTTATAAAAAGTTTAATAAAAATGTGTAAAAAATATATTCAATGAAAAAAGTTTATTACAATATGATAAATCTCTCTTGCATCATGTGGGACCCAGACTCTCCACCAATCACAAAATAAAAGCTAGAAAACCTTCTTATGGGCCTAGGGAAATTGAACAAGGGTCATGAAGCACACACTTTAACCACTAGGCCAAGGTTTCATTCACTAATAACATATTACATAGAATGCTACTTAAACCTTCTTTCAAGCATTTTCGATAATTAAAATAAAAATCAATATTAATTAATTTTTATTCACTTTCTAAATCTTTTTATACACCATAATTTATTATTTAATACCACAAAACAACATAATTAAAATAAAATATATTTCTATTTTATACGGGTCTTACACTCCCAACCTAAGTCATCATTTGCGCCACTAGCGTCATTGGTTCCCTTCTGCTAGATCACATGAGAGTTCCCTCACTACAAGAAAAATGAGATTTACTTACTGGTATTTACATATGGATTTTGATTCGTAGGTAACATAGGTATTATATATGGATTTTATATAAGAACATTTCAATGTAAGTTACATACAGATTTTACCTACCTATATTTTCGTATGCAAAATACATATGTAAAATACATATGTAAAGTTGATGCGTTTGGACGAGAATTTTACCTAAGAATATTGTCCGTACGTAAATATTTAAAATACATATATAATCTAAAACAACATTACCTACTAATATTACATACAAATTTTCAGTTAATTATTAAAAAAATAAGAAATAAAAGCTCACATTTTATTAGTTATTAAAAATACAAACTAAAATTTTTTATTCACGCCTTACCTTACATCACTCACACCCTTAAAATAATCTATCTCTTCGAAATCATTCACTTAAACCCTCATAATCCTAGCCTCCATCGTGCATGTCTCCTCCGCATTGGCCCTACCCCAGAACCCTAGCCTTCCCCGTGTGTTTCGTCTCCAGATTATGAGACCGTTAAATCCAAGGATTCCTTACTCAAAGACTTGCGTGGAGATGATTGGAACGGTAGTGGCGAGAGTGGCGTGGGATGCGGAGAGGAATCAGGTGGTTTGAGATGTGTTCCTTCCCCTGATGTTAGTTCTCAATTGGGGGCTTCTTCACTATTGTCTTTTATGCTCTCTTCTAAATGGCATTGGATATAAAGGTTGGTTCTTTCCCTTTTAGAAACATTGTCGTGCTAGGGTAGTTGTTGTCGCACCTTCTTCTTACTGTCATTCACGTGTCCAAATGCGAGTTTGAAAATAGTTCTCACCAAATCCTTTGACTTTCCTCCATAAACCACCACTAAAATCGAAGATAGGCCGCTTTGATAACATTGAAACGCACTTTCAATAGCCACTCATATCACCTCCACTTTAGTTTCTCACCTTTGTTAGAAACTTAGACTCATCGGCGACAATTGCTTCTCTTCCTTCCTTTGTTTCTCTTAGTTGATGAAGATATAGGGAAGGGATGGCAATAAAGATTAATGAAGTGTTATAAGTATTGCAAAATCCTTTTAGAAAAGGCTAAGACACGTTACTGGATGAGCATTTTCTCTTTCTCCTTCGTTAAATCTCTTTCCGCAATGCTCGGGAGATAGTTTGGGCATCCTTTTCTGTCCATTCTCCTCACGCAAGGCTCGGGAGTTAGTTTTGGGCAGCTTCGTCCGCAAGAACTTCACCTTCGAACATTCTTTTTCAACATCTATAAATAGAGGTTCATTTACTTTTCCAAAAACACGATTTTTACAACTCTTTTATCCTCTCATTTTATCATTTTCTCTTTTCATTGTTATAAAATCTTGGGTTTATTCTTTTACTCTTTTAGAGTTTCTTACTAATTCTAATATCCTCAATTTTTTTTGGGAAGCTTCTATTGTATCTTGGGAGACTTGCACAACACAATGTGGATAAGTCTTTGAGGACAATGATTTACACGCCTCAGGAAATCTTTGTTTGTGGTTTTTGTTTCTTTTATCAAGTTTTCTCCAACAGTCTTAAGGATTTATGGTTAACATCAACAACTTGATCCTAAAGAATCAGAACATTGTTTTTGGAACTCAAACGATCTTCGTAAAGTTTTTCCTAGATGTATCAAAAATCGAAGTTTTTTCTAGTTAAAATTCTCGGCGCTAGCAAGAACGTGTGTTAAACTTTTTAGATTGAATTCATGCAAAACCCAACTTAAGTCTCCTTTCAAAATCAAAACAAGTTGAAGATTGAATTTATGCAAATAAGGTATGCCAACATACTTTACTTAGTGCACTCTCTAACAATTTGTTTTATGTGTATTGTTCCTATACGGAGGATAAAGACATTGGGATTCATTTACTCTCAATTACATTGTTGAAGGTATCGTCAGACAAAGATTCATTATTGAGAATTATTATCGTTGGAAAATGATTAAAGATAAGGACATAAAATCTCAAATCAATGAGTACTATAAGTTGCTCGAAGATATCAAAGTGGGGAACGTTCTTCTAACGGATGAATTTGTTTCAGAACTTCTAATCCATAAATTGCCACCATCCTAGACTGCTTATAAATAATAGTTGAAACAAACACAAACGAATATATGGTACAAGACATACATGCTCCAAAAAGGTATGAACACAAATCTGATCACAATAGGAAACATAAGTTTCAAAAATCTCTTCCAAATAGATTTAACCCCACCTTTAAGCAGAAAGGAAACTACTTTGTATTCGGAAAGTCGGGCCACATGCATCACAGTGCAGACGTAAAACAAGAAACGATAATCCTCCTAGGAAAAATATAGTCGAAGGAGATGATAATATTTTTTTAGGTCGTTTCTAAAGTACATTTGATGACTAATGTGAGTAAGTAGGTGGTAGACGGTGGTGCTACCAAACATATATGTTCAAATAGAAGTGTCTTTACCTCTTACAATAATGTAGGGGATGGAGAAGAACATGTTTACCTCAGTGATTCCAAAAACACTCATGTTATGGGAAAAAGGGAATATTCTTCTCAAGCTCACACATGGAAAGACTTTAGTCGTTAGTTATGTGCTACATGTGCCATCAATCTGAAAAGTGGGTATTAAAGTGTCATTCAAGTCTAACAAAATTGTAATGACAAAAAATAGTGTTTTTGTGGAGAAGGAACATTGTGGTCAAAATCTCTTTGTACTCAATATTTATGAAAATATTAATGAATCTTGTTCTTGTGTTTATATTGTTCCATATGATATGTTGCATGTTGAATTAGGACATGTGAATTCTTCATACGTTATGAAATTACAACGATTGGGAATAATTAATATGCATGATAAACAAAGTAGTAAATGTGATATATGTGCATAATATAAAATAACAAAGAAAACATGTTATCTTGTTGATCGTCAAACATAATTGTTAGGGCTAATCCATATTGATATAGCTCATTTTAAACAAACCATGTCTAGAGGCGGTAAAAGTTATTTTATAACTTTCATAAATGATTATTCTAGATACTCTAAAGTGTATTTATTCAAATATAAATATGAAATTTTTGATGTGTTTCTAACCTATAAAGCAGAAGTGGAAAATCAACTAAATCAAAAAATTAAGAGGGTTAGATCAGATAGAGGTGGTAAATATGTATCGTTTAATAACTTTTGTGTTAGAGAATTAATGTATTATCCACGAAGTAACATCACCATGTTAATTTGGGTCTAATGGAGTAGCCAAGAGAAAGAATAAAAATCTTAAGGAAACGATGAATGTCATGCTTATTAATTTTAGTGCCACCTGATAACCTTTGGGGAGAAGCCCTACTTACTGCGTGTTTTTTACAAAATAAAATACCTCGTAAGAAAATTGATTAAACTCCATATGAGATGTGGAGAGGTTATTAACCTAACCTTAAATATCTAAAAGTGAAGGGGTACGTAGCCAAGGTAATGTTACTCGACCCTAAGAAAAAGAATACAGGCTTTAAAACCTCTTATTGCATGTTCTTAAGCTATGTTGAATACAATGTCGCCTATAGTTTTCTAGTTCTTAACAGTGATATACTTGAAAATAATTCTATAATGAATACAAAAAATGCCTATAGTTTTTAATGATCCAAGTAGCTTTGTACAAGCTATTAGTGCTTCTGATGCAAAACAATGAGATAAGGCCAATAGGACTAAAATTGAATCAATTCAAAAAAAATAATACTTGGACCTTAGTAGATTTGCCTAAAGGAGCAAAACTCATTGGTTGTAAGTGAATCTTTAAAAAAAAGTATCACCTTGATGGATCTATAGGGAAAAGTATAAGGCAAAATTAGTAGCAAAAAGTTTTACTAAAAAACACAACATAAATTATTTTGACATTTTTGCCCCTGTGACTAAGATTTTCTCTATTCGAGTATTGTTAGCCTTAAAAGTTATCCATAAGCTAGTGATACATCAAATGAATGTTAAAACTACCTTTTTGAATGGTGATTTGGAAGAGAAAAATTATATGACTGAACCTGAAGGGTGTGTTGTACCTAGTCAAGAGAATAAAATATGCAAACTTTTAAAATATTTCTATGGATTGAAACAAACACCAAAACAATGACATGAAAAACTTGATAATTTATTGCTATGTGATGGTTTTTCACTTAATGATGTTGATAAATGTGTGTACTATAAATCTGAAAATAGTGATTGTATCATTATATGCTTATATGTGGATGACATGTTAATTTTTGGTACATGCAATGAGATTGTCGCTAAAAGTAAAATGTTTCTAGGATCGAACTTTAAAATGAAAGACATGTGTGAAGCAATGTAATTTTAGGTGTTAGAATCATAAGGAATGAAGATAATATATCATTATTCCAAGAACAATACATTGACAAACTTCTTAAGAAGTCTGGTTATTATAACTTCAAACCTGTGAATACCCCTTATGATTTTAACTCTAAATTAATGAAAAATAAAGAATAATCTATATCTCAGCCTCAATATGCCTAGATAATTGAGATCTTACTACATTTGATGAGCTTTTCTAGATTTGATATTGCATATGCATAGGTAAACTAAGTAGGTACACTCAATGTCCAAATTAGGAACATTAAGATGCACTTGCAAGGCTTATGAGATACTTAAGAGATTCAATGGTTTATTCCATTGAATATAGTGGATTTCCTGTTGTGCTAGAAGGATACAATGATGTTAACTAGATCTCTAATTCAGATGAGACAAAATTCACTATTGGTTATGTATTCACATTTATAGGTGATGCGATTACATGTAGATCACCCAGACAAACAATTATTATAAGATCAACAATGGAATATGAATTTATCGCTCTTGAGATGGCTGGTAGTGAGGTTGAGTGGTTGAAAAACTTCTTAATGAACATTCTAATAGGAATGAAACCAACCCCATTGGTGTCAATACACTATGATTGTCAATCGGCAATAACTATAGCTAAAAAGAAGAATTACAATGGAAAGAATAGACATATACAGTTGAGACACAATTTGGTGAAGCAATTGCTAAAGAATGGAACTATTTCCATTGATTTTGTGAAGTCAGAACATAATCTAGCATATTCTGTAACTAAACCCTTGGGAATAAATGTGATTTTAAAAACATTGAGGGGAATGAGACTTAAGCCACTTGCAAACAAACAAGTGATGGTAACCCAACCTTTGTGATTGGAGATCCATGAATAAGGTTCATTTGGGTAAAAATAAGTCACTCGTTAATTCAGATAACACTAATTGATTTTAAATCAAATATGTCCATTCCTATGGTGTGTGTGTGTGTGAAAGTGCTAGAGATTACATTATTGAGAGGTTGACTTTATAATTAAAATTCTATGTGGTGAAATAATTTTAACTTAAACAAAGTTTTTAATGATCTTTATACCCGTTACGGGTGGTGTATGATTTGCACCATACACTTGATAAAGTCACTTATATGAGTATCAAGTAGGGCCGTTGCATGAGATCTTGGCATGGTCTCTTGAGCACTCATGGATATCGGACACACATGGCCTAGTAAGCGCATCACAATGATAACAACAAGGATTGTGGGGGTGTATTATTATCGATAAACCTTTAACACACTCAAGTGTCTTTGGTTCATATAGCTTGCTATACCAATTACACTGTTTATTAAGTTTCTCGATCTATGATTGATTCATATAGCTTGCTATACCAACTCTGATGCATTTCATCTTATGAAATCCAAGATATTTCTTTTCTATTTCTTTAGTTAATGTTTGATCTTTTTCAATATTTGGGGGACTGATATATCAATACTACAAAAGCCTTCCATAAAAGGCTAAGAAACTTTATTAGATGAACATTTTCTCTTCCTCCTTCGTCAAATCTCCTCCCACAAGGCTTGTGAGTTAGTTTGGGCAACCTCTTTCGTCAATTCTCCTCACGCAAGGCTCAAGAGTTAGTTTTGGGCAACTTCTTCTGCAAGAATTTCACCTTGGATCATTCCTTTTTAGCATCTATAAATAGAGGTCCATTTACTTTTCTCTTTTCATTCTTATAAAATCCTAGGTTTATTCTTTTACTCTTTTAGAGTTTTTTTACTAGTTCTAATATCCTTAGAAATTTCTGAAAAGTTCTTGTTGTATCTTGGAGGACTTGCGCAACACAACACAGATAAGTCCTTAAGGACAATGATCTACACGTGTCGGAAAATTTTTGTTTGTGGTTTTTATTTCTTTTGTCAGCTTTTCTCCAACATAAAGATGATTTAAGTGGGTGATGTTGATAAATCTAAAAATCCTCTCACGAGAGAATGTGTTTATTTAGCTTTCAAAGCAGTTTCGAGCTTACATGACCACATTTTTTGTGCCACAGTCGGTGTTCTTAGAAATACACATTTTAAGCTGATAATTTTTTTGTGTTGATCTTTATAAAAGTTACCTTTTATGGTGAACAAATGTGTTTCATCATTGTTGTATATGATATATTTAATTTTATTGAAGTATACATGATTACATATGTTTAATAAGTTTCGATTCAAATCATCAACTATCAACCAAGAGGACAAATATATAGAGAAGATTTGAGATTTACATGACCAATAGCTATTATTCTCTCCTATTGGTCTCCTCCAAATATTACATTTCCCTATTTCTTTACTGGAATGTTTGGAATATAGATTTTTGTCCATCATATGACAGAAGTACTAACTCTCTATATCCCTTGAGAGTAGTCTTCCTTGTTGAGTTGAAAATATATGCAATAGAAATTATTTATGTTCTATGTTCCTTGAGGGTTAGTTTCTTACATCCTTGATGGTTATTTTTCTTACATAAAGTTCTTCCTTTGTTAAGGCCAATATTACCTTATATATTGGATTTAGTTTTCTTTACATATCTTATTTGTCTTCACTAACTTATTTAATGATTTTTCATATTTGTGGGACATATTTACACATAACAATCAAGATAGAAAGATCTATCTCTTCCTCGTTATAATCACTAACTTATAATGTCTAAACTTCTTGCATTCAAGCATTAATTTTTTTTGTCCTAACCTTTAAAATTCCTATCCTTATTATAGCCTTACTTCTACATTTCTATTACTACCATAATTAAAAACAACTTTATAACGAGTTCGCATCATATAATCAAAATAAAAAAGATTTATCTATTTTTCATTATAATAATGGACTTATAATATCTAAACTTCTTGTATTCTTTCAAAACATCTAACTTTTTCTTCTTCTTACCTTTGAATTTTTTATCCTTATTATAGCCTAACTTACACCTTTCTATTAGTACCATAATTAAAAATAAGTTTATAATAAGTTTGCTTAATACAATCAAGATAAAAAAATCTATCTCTTTTTCATTATAATCATCAATTTATAATGTCAAAGTTTCTTGCATTCAAATCATCTATTTTTTTGTCTTTACATGTGAATTTTCTACTCTTTTTATAGTCTTTAAACTTCTTTGTAAAGTGACATAATAATATAAACTTCTTTAAATTTTTCTTAAATTTCAATATAAAAAGAGACAATGCTTCAGCTTCCTCAAGATTAAATTCATCTAATTCTTCATTCATTGTCATAGATGAACTACTCTTCTTATTTATCTGTATTTTATTTCAATAAAAAATTCTTAATATATTATATTATTATATTTTAAAAACAATTATTATATCATAATATCTTAAAAATATTAAATAATTTTTTAAAATCTAATCGTTATATCCTAACATCTTAACAATATAATAATAATTTTTTATAGAATAAAATATTAATTTATAAATATTTTGGAGACATCTTATAATATTTAAAAAATATATGAAAGAAACTATACATTGTAGCATAAGATATTATTTATAAATTTTAAAAATATTTCGTAATATATGGAGAATATAATAGAATTTTCAAATCTCTAAATATTTTATTAGGAAAACGATTGCATTAAAGTTCGTCGGGTTCTCCTGTAACGCTGTGTTCGTTTGAGGGTGAAACACTGTGTAACGAGAAAAGAGAGCGATGATTTGCGCAGCGAAAGTGTTCGTTTGGGTGGATTTGCGAGCGACGAAATGCAGTGATTTGCGAGATGGGGTTATTTTTTCCATCTCGCTGATACGAGGAGATTTGCGCTGATTTGTTCCAAAATTACGTGTATGCCCTCGTGATTATGTTAAATATCGCGAAGGAAGGAAGAAGCGTGTATTGTTCGGTGTGTAGCAAGGGAGTTGATCGGAGGTGGTTGGATGTGGTTGAGAAGAAAATGAATAGGGTTGATTGCAGCTTGGTGTTGAGGACAACTTGATGGATAAAGATGGAGTTTACTGAAGCAGCTGCGCTTGAAGAAGAGGTGGTTCATGGGCGTGCATTCGGTTCCACAAATCTGGTAACCGGTTCCAGTGGTGAGAAAAAAATGAAGATGGAGTTGTATTCGGTTTTTCCACTCTTTCAAGAAATTGCAGAGAAGAATGTATTCGGTTCTACGTTCTTCTCTTCGGTTCCAGCTTTGAAAAATGTGTTGTATTCAGTTATGGTTAATGCGTTCTCCACTCACCGCCGCAGAAACCGCCACCTTCGCCAAGCTTGCCGCTGACAACACCCTCTCCGTGCACCTCCCAGACTTCTGCTCCGCCGCGCACTTGCTCTATTATTCCAAATCTCTCCCTTTCTCTTCCGAACGCATAAGTAGAGACGCCAAATTTGCTGTCTACAACAACAGAAACTTCTCCGACTACGGGACGAGTCGACTCGGTGTACTCCACTCGTTCAAGAACTACTCCGACAACTAGCGTGAAAACGTCCCCAAAACGACTTTCGCCAATACAGCAAAGCCTCGACAAACCGCATTGAGAACACGATCTATCTCTCCCTGGAGCTTTTGACTCGCACCCATTGATCATGCTTCTCACTTCACCCAATGCCAAAGTGATGGTCCAATTGCTCTTTGATTCGGGTTTTAGGGTTTTTTTTTCTGCACTCGCTTGTTTGCCTACTTGCTTGCTCAGAGGACGCGGATATTCTACCACGACATCACCGTTTCATATATAAACTCCATTTTATTATTCGTATTAAAGGAGGTTGATTTTTTTATTTTTTCAAACAAAGTTTAGTATAATTAAATAAATATGAATCACTAATTTTTAAATCGTGGATCTAGTTTTTTTTACCATAAAATCTATTAAATATTTTACATTTTTACTCCTTTAATTTATTTATTTTTTTATTTTTAGTCTATCCCATTAACTTTTAAAAGTTTATTTTGATGCTTTAAATTGTAAATTGACTTATCTGGGTGTTTTTCGTAATACATATAATTTTTTTAATTTATATTAATTTACATAGTAAATTATATTACAAACAAATACTACATTTAAAAATAAATTTATTTTACTAAATTATAATTCTTTACTTTTTAAAAATTATTTTTAATGATTATTTTTAATTTTTTACTTTTTATAAACATTTTTACAATTAAATATAACATTAACAAATAACATTTTATATTACTTTAATAACTAGGGACATTTTAATAATCTTTAATTTCTACCAATTAAACTAATTTTTTAAATCTGTCACATCAATCAAATACTACATTAATTCTGACAAACTTTACTTTCAAATCTAGTCTCAATTACCCACAAATCTACTAAAAAAAACATTAAAAAAATTACTCTCAAATCACTTCAATCTATTCAAATCATCTCCTCCAAATCCCTACAAAAACCAAATCTCCCCCAAATCCCTGCAAAACAACTACAAAGCCTAAGAGTTTTCGATTTTAATCCAAAGGACTCTCCACCACCGGCAAACCCTAGATGGATCTTCTGAAGCAAGAGCTTCTAAAGAAGCGTCAATCTCTGGCACAAGACACCGGCGGCAAGAGATTCTTCAAGCGCTCCGAGATCCAACAGAAGGAAATCCAAAAACTCCGCGAGAAAGAGAAGCGCGAATTGGAAGCGAAGTCGCAAAAGCGCCAAGCAACGTCCTCCGACCCCGCTACCGCCGCCCCCACCTCCTCGAACACCGCCTCCGCATCATCCTCATCTGCCGTCGCTGCCGCCTCCACCTCCCTTACTGACGAACAAAACATCGACAACCTCGTCCTCCCGAAACCTGAGGTCATCCGCCGCCTCCGCTTCCTGAAGCAGCCAGTCACGCTCTTCGGGGAGGACGACGATGCCAGGCTGGACCGCCTGAAGCACGTTCTCAAGGCTGGCGTGTTTGAGGTGGACAGCGACATGACCGAGGGGCAGACCAACGACTTCCTGCGCGACATTGCTGAGCTCCGGAAGCGCCAGAAGACCGGGATCATGGGCGAGAGGAAGCGCCAGAAGCCCGACGACGGTGCCACCGAGGACCGAGAGGGTGGAGGTGGCGACGACGACTTGAGCGAGGGAGGCTCTAGCGGCGCTGATGCCGATAAAGATTTGAAGCGTATGAAGGCGAATTTTGAGGAGCTGTGCGACGAGGATAAGATTCTGGTGTTTTTTAAGAAGCTCCTGAACGAGTGGAAGCAGGAGTTGCACGAGAAGCCTGAGTCGGAGAAGCGCACGGCTAAGGGGAAGTCCATGGTTGCTACGTTTAAGCAGTGTGCGCGTTACTTGAATCCGCTGTTCAAGTTTTGTAGGAAGAAGGTGAGTTTTCTCTTTTCATGGCTTTTGTATGCTTTGGACTTTGTTGACTGGCGATCATTGGTCATCGTTTTGTGATTGGATTATATTGTTAACTGTTAAATGTTTGGCAGAATAAATCCACTAAATAGAACTTTCTGAAGTATAGTTTCAATGAAGAGAGACCGAAAGTATGCTATTGTCATCATGTCATCGGTGAAGTATATACATGTAACCTAGGTGTAGGAGAGAGCATGGTGGTATTATCGTTTCTACTATGATTTTGTATTGGTTGGACTGTATGACTGGTAGGAGTGTAATGCCATTCCGAGGGCTGCACAGTAGCAGTGGCGCTACAATGGCCTAGTGGCCCTAGGCTGCTAAAGGATTCAAATAATGGCTCAAATAGCATATTTTTGTGAGCTATGTTTTGGGTGGTGTAGGTTTCAAAACCCCAATTTTTAATCTGAAACAATGTTAAGATTTTATTTTGGGTAAAATTCTGATTTCTCCCCTATTTTCTATTGTCTTTTTAGCTCCAGAAACATAATAGGATTTGACACTCTTCTTCCTTGATCGTTCCACTCTTTTCTTAAATTGGGTCGGGTTCCTAATTCTTGTAAGATGAAGACTGTACCAAACATTATAGGCACAAGTTAGATCATAGTTATAGTCTATTAGGGATATCAACCCCTCTAGGCTGCAATTAGACTGGCGAGGAGTAACTGCAGTTAAGGTTGCTGTGACAGTTGCCTCTGTTTGAATTCTTTCTCTCACATCTTACAGAGCTCTTCTTTTTCCTGCATTCCATTCTTTCTTTTTTCTTTAGATTTCCTACTTCATACACTGTTAATTTTGAACTAATTATTTATGTTCTTTGTCTACCAATATAATTTAATTTCACCATCTTCTTTCATTTTCTGGACATCATTATATTACTGTCCAGCATAATAATTTTGGAGATTTCGTGATGAATATGGCTACTTGGGGTGCTAAGTAGTGGAAAATAAATATAGTTCACTACTTCTTAGAATTGATAAATCTTTTATGTATCAATTATAAGCATGTTTGGTGCATGTTTGAACAGCTTTTTTTAAGGAAATAGTCTATATTTTTCCCCAAAAATATTTTTTCAAAGAAGCTCATACGAGAAAAATTTATTTTCCCCAAAATAATCCGATCCAAACATTCTCCAAGGAGTAATCTAACGAGCTTGATAGATTAATGTAGCCATCTTAAGGATGTTTGTTATTGTTGAAAACTTGAAATTGGGAGAGGTAATGTGGTACAAAAATTGGTTGTGCAGGTGTAGTTATTCATGCCGAGGTACAAAATTTGTAGATCAGAAATGTTAACGAAACTGCATATCAGTTTATTATCCCACGCTTCCCTTCTCTCAGCAATCATGTTGTGAAACTTTAACGGTCATAGTTTAGCCAACCTTTTAGCTTGATTATAATATGGTTAGTTCTGAAAAATGATATTGTGCTTAATCTTAGTCATTGTATAGGATGATGCTTAATCTGATCCTAAAAATGGTAAGTTGTCTTGTAAGTAACAGTGTACACGAGTCATAGACTTTTGATTAGCTGCACGCCGCAGAAACATCTTTAGATTAAGGTATATAATATATAACCAAGGGAAGAAACCTCAACAAGATCACACGGTAAAAGTTTCCTGGATCTATTGGGAGGCGTTTCCAACATAATGTTCCCGGATCTATTAGCTGGATACCGTCTGTGAAAATATTGTGGGCCTTTTTTCCAAAGGAATTACACGTTTTGAAGGATCTAAGAGCGCTCAAAATATTAGGCTCTACTGATTGCCAAAGTGGAGAACAAAGCTGGAAATCAATTTTATCAATTTTTTTTCCACTGTTGAATTTGATCGAGTGGTGCTGAATTCCCATCTCCTAAATGATCATGGAAACCTTGCCAAGGAACCAAAGGCAAACTGAGATAAGTAGGTATTTTATTTAATTTCTCTAGAGTTATGGAAGGGGCTTGGAAAAAGAGGACGTAGTCCTTGAAGACGTGTTGAACAAGGTAGAGGCAGGGGCCTAGTCCACGGAGAAAGAACAAAAGGCAACCTAGGGTTTCAAGAGAGAGAAACGGCAGTGGGGGAAGGTGAGTGACTAAATGACAATTCCTTTGCTAAGCAGACGAAGGCAAAGCGTGATTGATCCACTCTGATGCCAACTTGAGATAAATACAAAGGAATTAGAGTAAATTTGAGAGTGACTTTCCCTCTTTTAGAAATTCATATTATAATAACTTGGGATACATAAGATACAATGTATGAGAGGGAAAAGTAGAAAATATGAAAAGATATATCTAGGAACTAGGTATATCATAAAACACAACACCTTTACAAAAAATTCTATTTAAGACTATTTATTCTAAGAGGCCCAAACAGAATTTCTGTAATATTGTTTGCCATTTTGCACAGTGCAAGTTTACGAAGCACCCAATATTGACAGGGCAAGTGAGATATAATTGACTTTCACTTTACAATGCTTGTGTCCTTTCTAGAACGATATAGATTGTAAGTGGTCTCCTCTATTGGTTCTCCGTTGCATTAGAGAATAAAAGGATTTACTGAGCATGGCTATAACCGTTGAATATTTAGCATATCTTTGAGGTCTACGTTCCTTATCTTACCAGTACATACTGTTTAAGTAATGCATATTGATTGAACAGTAATCATAAATTTTTTTGTTGATAAGCATGAGTCAGTGCTGCATATTTTCTGAAGTATTTAACTAATGGAATGAATGCGGTGTATTTTCAGGTTCTTCCTGATGACATTCGACAGGCGCTGTTGGTGGTGGTTGAATGCTGTATGAAGCGAGATTATCTGGCTGCAATGGACCATTATATCAAGCTGGCCATCGGGAATGCACCCTGGCCTATTGGAGTCACTATGGTTGGTATTCATGAAAGATCTGCCCGTGAAAAGATCTACACTAACAGTGTTGCTCACATCATGAATGACGAGACCACTCGCAAGTACCTGCAATCAGTGAAGAGGTTAATGACATTTTGCCAACGGCGTTATCCGACATTGCCGTCTAAAGCAGTTGAGTTTAACAGTTTGGCAAATGGCAGTGATTTACAGTCACTTCTAGCAGAAGAGAGATTTAGTGGGGTCAACCAAACATATGAGGAAAGGTTTAGGATAATGCCTGCTCCTAGAGACAGCTAGTTAAACCATGCTTTCTAAAACGACATATTCATATGATGTATACTATCTATGTCCAATTGCTACTTTACTTTGTACAATCGGTGTGTTATGAAACATGTAAAAATTCAGATGTTAGTATTTTATTAAATCAGCGTTTTTTAACTATATCAACGAGCATAGCCGTTGGGATGCTTATTCTTCCTCTTGGTAGCGTTTTCAGGTCTGCGGCTTGAATCTAGTTAATAAATAGTTTTTATTTGTCTGGAAGATTAATTCATTTATTTGGATAGTTATTATGAAAAAGCAGAGACTAAATTATTAAGTAGTATCGCATAGAATAATTAAAAGTGTATTTTTATTATTTCTTTTCGAGCAGCCAATTGGTTTTTGAGTAGCATAGAAGAATGACGGAATCAATTTGGCGTTTGTACAAAATTATAAATTTTAAACTAGTGTCTTTTTTTAAACAGTTGTCAGGAAGCACAGAAGATTGTAGACGTAATAAAAAGAAAAAAATAATAGTACGTTCACTTTTGTATAATGTGCACCTGTCAGAGTTTGATTAGGAGGTGCGTAACCAAGAATTAATTCTGATTGGGCATGGGTAGTAAACAATGGGAGCGAAGTGACGTGGATTATATGTCATGTCGAAGGAGAGGGGTAAATAACAAAATAAAAAAGGCTTGTCCGAGAAAGAACTAACAAAGGAGAGGAAAAGGTAATATAAGAAAAAAGAATTTAAAAATAATGGTCTAGAACAGATGGAGGGTCGTGAGCCATGTGATGATCCACGTGGCGCTAAGGCGACAGGCACCGGCACTGAAACGCATAGGATCTATCTGCGGTACATAGCCATAGGCACGGAATCAGAGAGGGTGAGGGTCGTGTGAATGTGAAGAAACCAAACCAAACCACTCACCACTCACTCACTCACTCACTCACTCACTCACTCTCGGTCCTGGGTATGGATTCCGTTGTCCTTCACAGTGTGAGTGCGTCATCAGCGGCGTCGTCGTCGTCTACGTCGTCAATGGCGAAGCGTCCGTGTCCGTCGCAAAACCCTAGAGTGGAGAACCTGAGCGATGTGGAGCGTCTTCTGGACGCGTTTCTCTCCCTCTCCGACCTCCCTTCTCTCTCCCTCGATCTCTCCTTTGAGAGGCTTCTCCAATCTGTCTCCTCTGACTCCGATCTTATCGATCGCGCCCTCAAAATGGGTTCTCTCCTTCTTGACGCCGCCAAACACTCCTCTAGGAAACGCGCTTCCAACCACAATTCCCTCGCCTGGCCCCTCCCTCCCGACCTCACCATCAAGGTCACTTTCGCTTCCCTTCCCTCTTCCGGAGTTCCTTTTCCTTTTCTTTTTATTTCAGTATTGATGTAATCATGCTGTGCTACACCTAAATGTTACTACCGGTCCTCTGTTTCCCTTTCTGTTGATTTTTGTTTTACCTTTCGTGTCGGTATGCTTATTGATTAAGTTGGTAGATGTGTTGCTAAAGAGTGCTGATTTTCGTTATTTCCCCCCCGCCCCCTTTCTCGTAGGGAAGCTTTTTCTTTATATTTATTTATATATGTGTAGTTAGAGTGGAAATGATTTTTCCTGAATATAATTGGATCCGAGTTTTCTGAGTATATGAATACGAGGATTATGCATAAAAAGTACCTGGGGAGGAACATGTAGCACGAGATAACGGCCAAAATTTCAATTATTATTGAAACTAATCATTGTTTTGTTGGAAAGTCACTTTAATTTCGGTTACCCCTAACTCATCATAGTAGTGGTCTGTTTGGGGTTGCGAATTGCAGCATAATTGGGTAGTATTAGTCTCATACTGAGAGATCGGCTTAACGAGAGCTTATAAATTTTTGGACAGTCCTCATTTTAGAAGCTGATTTATAGTGTTGAGTCCTAAGACCAATTTCTAAGAGTTTTGAATGTGTTCATGAAGTAATTGGTAAGTTCTCTGAGTACTGATTTTGGGTCCAATACACAGGTGTTCTCAATGCTTGATACCCAGAGCCTGTGCTATGCATCAGCTACTTGTTCAATGTTTAGCAAATGTGCCAAAGATCCTCTGTGCTATACAAATCTTGATTTGACAACACTTGTTCCGAAGGTTAACAATGCAGTAGTTGCCACGATGATTCAGCGAGCTGGAAAGGCACTAAGGTTTGAAATGTCTTTTCTGTGCTATATATACTTTTTGCTCCGGAGGAAACTTCATTTTGCTGCCAACCGGTGGTTTTGGTGAATACTTTGTGACAGTGCAAAATGAATCGCCTACTTTGGCTGATCATTTCCCTACTGTACTTCACCTTTACTCATATTGGTAAAAGGAAAAAAAAGGAAAGGGTAGGGGCGCTATTTAGTTGCATATTGCTTATTTGTTTGGCTGGTCTGGCTCATCTGCTTTGGTGCTTACATTTCATTAATGCCTCTCATCTTTTATCAGCTCCTATTAGAACTTGTGCACTAGTTTCATCATTTTAAGTGAATTTTTACATTGTAAACTTTGTTAGCTTTCAACCATAAAGCATAACCGTTCTCATTATTTTACCTTGTGTTAACTTCTTGGTCCTGCATTACAATGATCTATCTTGTGTTATTATATTCTCACATATTATAATTTCTGTTAATAAGGTCTCTTAAGCTTGGCGTTGTCCCTGGCGCTACTACTTCACTTGGATCTTGTCCACCATTTGTTTGTACCATTAGAAATGCTATTGTAGAAGTATCAAACTTTTCATGGAATGATAAGAGGTCTCGACAAGGGAGGGAGTCATCCATTCTCACAAGATGCTGCTTAAGCCCTTTAAGTGGTGACGGTGGTACCCCAGGGTATTTTTTTTTTCATGGACTTATTAAGTATTCAGTGTGTTCAGGTGATCGATTTTATATGGGCTGTTATATTTTGTATTTGTAGGGCTCTTTTAAGAAAGTTACACTTGTATAATATTGAGAGAATGGATAATGCATCCCTTGGTGCAGCATTGTCTGCATGCCCATCTCTCCTTGATTTGGAAATTGTTGGGCTGTAAGTCTATTTCCTTCAACTCTTGTTCTTTCTCTTCTTTTTGTTATAAGCATTTTCTCACTGCTGGTGGATGATGCATATGAGAATGTTATTGGTTAAAATGTGTTAAATATGAAGAAAATGGATCTCTTTTTCTATGATCAGTGCACTTCCTTACAATATAGTGTATGTACTATTTTAAATTCCATCTGCGATATGCCATATTCATGCTGGGTATTCTGGTTGAATTTGACCAGAGTTAGAACAAAAAATGATTAGAAGACAGTGAGAGACACTTTCAGTAGACCTTTGAAGTGACCTATAGGTAGATAGTGGTACACTATGAAGAATTCTTATGTAGGTCATGTACGAGCTACTCGTCTTCCACATGAGCAGTGTGTCACAATTTAAAAAAATCCTTAGGTTTTGTCTGCATTTGCCAATTGTCTGTCAGTACTTTGGGCAATGGCAGAGGATTGTATGAGCCTGATACGGTCTTGTTCAACAAAATGAGATGAAATAGAGGATCGTGTGATATGGTCCATTGATTGACAGCTTTTCTCTTTCTTTGGCAGTGCAACAATATGCCGTGCAGAGCTTGATGTTATCCTTGTAGCAGTGTAGTGTAACATTAGCTTGGTGTTCATTATGTTTCAATTCATCCAAAATTGAGTCCCTTGTAGCAGAGTCTAGAGAGCTGGTTTACATTTCCATGTTTGAGGGGAATGTGCTCCCTATAAAAAGCAAGGCTGGTTTCCTTCCATACAAATCTCTAAAGGCATCATTTGTATTTAACCTACATTCATTCCAACTGAATGATTGTGGCCACTGCTTATACGTTGTGAAGTACCTCAAAAATCCAAACCTCTATTTATCTCCTTAAGGAGACTAAGCAAGCATAGCTGTTCTTGAGTTTAGTTCCAACTCGTTTTAATAATTTTGAAAATAGAAAGGCCTGAGCAAGATTTGTCCGTCCCTGTTTGATATAATGGAACTAGAGAACAATTGGTACTTTACTATTTCAGATATAAAAATCTGGGGTTTCTCTTTTGATTGGAAAGGATGACCTAAAGCATGGAGATGTCACTCTACATTTGGGTCTGAATAGGAAACAGTGCAGGAGACTGGTGGGGTACTGATTTTGATTCTTATTTCCCTTGTGTACTTTACATTTGACTATGAACTGCTGGAATCTTTCTTCATTCCTTCCCAATAAACTACCCCAGATATTCTCCTACATATTTTGTTAGGCCTATCATATTACTTGCTATGAGAGCACCCACAAATATCTAGTCCCACAGGATTTCCAGTCCTTGCAGTGATGGAGTGTATTAGAGATCCACATCAACTAGAGATGTGGCCAAATTGTAGTGTATAAATGGTGCAAAGTTCACCTTGTAAGCTGATTTTGTGGGGTTGAGTTAGGTTTAAATCTATTTTTTAAGAATTTCTTTTCAAAGCCTTGTTGTGCCTAGAGACCAATCAAAATTTCAATTTTTTTCCAATAATTCTGTGAAGGAATTATTCCGTATTACTCCTAGAGTCCCATAATTTCTCATCAATTTTCTGTACTACTTCTAGAGTCCCAAAAATCACATGAACCTTTTGAAATTCCTTAAACATGAAGATTATGGCACTCAAATTTAATTTCTTGTGATGTGGAATATGTAATATATTAAATTCCATCTGCCATAGTTAGGATGGGAATACTTTGTGCTGTAAGTCTGACTACAAACTTGGTCGATTTTATTGTTTTAGACTCTGGTGTGAACATGCGATAAGCATTTAATGTGTATATCTGTCTGTCTTTTATCACTAATTTGTTTCATTTGAAAGAGAAGGTCATTTCTATATAGTGTTTGTTAATGATCCATTTCTTTTTTTCCTGACATGCTAGCCATGTTGAGCTGAGGCAAACATTAATGTCAGTAAGTGCAAACTGCCACTTGATAGAACGCTTGTTTTTTGAGTCTTCTAAAACAGGTAACTTACTTTCTCAGCTATATGTTACCTTTTAAGACTTTTTATATCTCTACTTATCTCTTTTTGATTTTCAGGTAGAGATGACAGCTTGAAAGCACAAACCTGTTTTGAGCTAGTAAACAATTGTCCTCATCTAACTTCTTTATCCCTTAGAGGGTTTAAGCTACATGATTGCAAAGTTCGTGTATTGGTTAAGGTATGTTTTCAGGAAAGTTGCAATTTTTAATGTACTAAGTTTGAAGTTCTTATTTTTAGCATATTTTACACTGTCCTGTGTGTTCCCATTTATTCTTGTTAACCCAGTAATTTTTTATTAATTTTATTCATTAGAAGATTCATGTTTAACTCTATCTTTTGTATATTCAATTTCTGCATTTTACTTTTGTTGGAAATTGTAGACTTGACTTTTTCTTGTCTGCACTTTTTACACCCAAAAGTTATTTTGTGCCGAAGTTAGAGGTATTTTTGTGAACTTTTGCGGCCTGTATCTTATCTTTTATCATGTAGCATTGAGTATATGTTGATATTTTGCAATATGTATGAGCTTAAGTCTATCTATTTCATTGTAATTATCAACTCTGGTGAGAAAATTTGGTTTTCTGAATAATAATTTTGCAATATTAGGCGCTACATATTGGTAGTCATTTTGATAACTATAGGGAAAAATGGCGGCAGGATTATATGAATATTTTATTGATGTGTGATTTGAAGCTACCATTTTTGTTTTTGAATTTTGGACAATTAATTTTAAATTAAATAACATTATCCTAACTTTTCCTTTTCATGGAAGTTAAAGAAAAGCGGTATGTCGTCACAGTTACTAATTCTAAACTGAATGTGCAGGGATTTAGGAAATTGAAGTATGTTGACTTTTCAACGTCTTATTCAATCACTGGTAACTTCTTAAGGTCAGTTGTTTCTAACAAGGCTTTGCAAGAGTCTGTTACATTCTGTCCATCTAGAAGATTGATTAAAAGTACTAAAACCTTTATTTTTCAGAAACCTTGGAAGCTGCAATGGGGGAAATTTTCTTGAGGTCTTAATTTTAAGGGATTGCATGCATCTCAAAGAGGTAATGTCTGTAATACATTTCTACCTTTTTCTCTTTTTATTCACATGCCTCAGAAACATTAATACTTCATGTGCAGATGGAAGTCGCGAGGCTGTTGACTGCAATTCTTGCTGGAGATTTCAAATTTCTTGTACATCTTGTGGGTATATAGAAATAAGTTTTAGCTTCTTATAAAATAAGAGTGATGTTTCAGTTTGAATAAATTTTGATTCGTGTTGTCACATTTACCTTTAAACAGGATATATCCAATAGGGAAGGTTTAGCATCTGAGGCTGATTGGTATCACAGGTGCTACAACTCTAGGTAATGGTTAGCACATATGAGTTCCATGAATTACTTTGACCTTTTAAATGACCTTTTTTATTCGTTATTTATTTACAAACTTGGGGTTGCGTTCCAGTATTATGCCTATAAAAGAGGTTTTGGAAACGAGGCCTGATATGTGTCTGGTGGCTGAATATCCATCAGCAGAAGGAAGGTTAGATAGTTTTCAGTTTAAGTATTTTTGGATTCTGGTGCCCTTAATTTATTGCAAGTGGAGGGATTTTTTTATTTCATTCTATAATCGGCACCAGTTTTGTGTTTTCTGATTGTCCCGCAGTTATATGGAGACATTTGATGCTGATATGAATAGTGAGATAAGTCTGCCCTCACAATTGAGTAGCCACACGTCAGATGGATCAATTTTTATGAGTACATCTGAAAGCAGCTACAATAGTGATCAGGGAAGTGGCAATGAGGATGGTCAAGATGCCAACTACGTGATATACGAGGAAAGCTCAGATGAGATTGACTTTTTGTCCCTCTAGGGAATCCTCGTGGTGAGGCATCATTCAAGAAGGACAACAATCTGGTGAACTTGGTACCTCTCTCTCTCTCTCCCCGTGTGTGTGTGTGTGTGTGCACCCATGTGTGTTGGAGTGGTGTGTTACTAGTGGATTTCTAATGCATAAAGGCAAACGTTACAGGTGCCTTGAGGACATTGTTGCAGAAAACAAAACTAGATAGTATTAATTGATATATGATGAATAAAAAAATTGTTTCATTCTTGTTTTTTGAAGGAATTTGAAATATTTAATTGGGGGTGATAAATGTTCCTTCCGGTGTCCTCAAGATACTTGCTTTACCTTTTAGTAGAAGCACTTACAAGAGTAGATTAGCTTGCTTTTAGGTTTTGACATTCCACAATTATGCACTGAGAACAACTTCGAAAGCTTACGCAGTATGATGTTTTGGTAATTGTCACGTGACAAGTTCTGTTGTCTAGGACTAGAATTCCCAGGAAATTGAGATACCTAATAATTTGTGTGTACAAAAAGTTTGTTACAATTTGATGTTTTGGAAGTTAGTGCCTATTGTTTGTTATCTTTCTAAATTCAATTCTTGTTGGACCCATTTCATTAGCTTTGTCCGCCTCTTGGCGTTTCCTAACATTGGGATTCGAATTTATGGACTAAGGGGGAGCTGTGGGGAAGAACGATGCCACAGGATGAGTGTCAACGACGGATCTGGATTTTTCAACTTTCAATTTGTCCTTCTCCCTAATTGATGTTCTTTATTGTGGAATTTTCAATCTGGAGGACAATTGGAGGCTGGTTGTTGTTTTAAAGTTGGCATTTGTTTCCATATTTGCAATATTGTCAATATATTGCTGCTTCATTCCACGGGCTTCCCAAAAAAGAGGTTATTTTTCCTCGGCATCAATCCATGTAGTGCTGGAATTTATTTTTGGTTCTAATGTAGAAGACGTCTTCAATTATGTATTTTGTACCCCTTTTAGTTAATACGCAAATAAAATTAAGTAAACACTTATTTGTTTACTTTCTAATAGTGATCGGTAATAGGAGATGATGGTGCTCTATATCATGAATGAACATGGCCAGTTGATCAAGCACATTCCTATTCATGAGAGGTGACATCCCTGAAAAAATGTATAACTCGCACGCATTTCGTGCAGTACACAAATTATGGAATTGTAATATTCTTCCCTGCCCACTCCCAAATATGACAATTATTGGAAGTTCCCGTGGACCTATATACCTGAGGGGCAAATATTTTATGTAATTTAAAGTTCTCCGATCTCGACTTTGGAATTATTCGCGTTGCAATATTTCGGCTTGGCGGGAGTTAATTGAGCCGTTTTGGGTATTAAAAAAACATCGAGTTTGTTTTACATTTCAAACTTGCCTTTTGCTTTCTGCACCTACATAATTAATTTTATCATGAGATATATATATTTTAATTTAATTTTATGCTACATGGAAGGGTATCAAATTTAATTCATAGATGCTAATAAGATTCGTCTGGCACAAAAAGCTTGTGGTATAATGTTTCTTTTGAAGAATGTATATGATACAAACATAAATAGAAGACTTGTAATTAATGACAATAATGTGAGATGAATATATATATATATATATATATGGATATCCTAATTGATTATGGGAACCAAACAAATACCATTGTAAACAAAAAAAAAATATTGTCATGGTAGTCGGAATACCTCAAAGAAATGTTTTGGGGAAAAGGGTAGTGTGACCAAACCCAAATACTACAAAATCAATGTTGACAAAATTAAAGTGAATGCCATTTTTTGAAAGAAGGAATCAAACCTCACTAGGTATGATAAGATCTATGATAAGGTTTGTTGATCTTGTATTAAACTTATAGGAATATGTTTTAAAAGTAACAACTTACTTGCACTACCAACATCTTGTGAGATATGCAAAGAATAAGTCAAATATCAAACACATAAAGGTATGTTGTATGTGATTGTTATTCTTGTGAAAATATAATATAACTTGATAAAATCTTGAAACAAGTTGATAATTTAAATTCATTGGTTTTCTTTAAAAGATAATGAGATATTATTTTTACCAACCTCCTAATCTTGAAGTATTTGTGGTAAGAAGATCACCTTTTTGGAAAGGAAATTCTTGATATAAGGAAGTCACGATAAAAAAATTGAGTTTGATTAAAGTTAGTTAGTAAATGAATCAACTCAAGAACATGACACAAATTTTGATATTTTAAAGTCGACTTAAAGATCTTCATCTGTAACATTTGTCATTTAAGAACAATTTGTTGGTTAAAGATAAGTAAGCAAACCAACAATTGAGTGAGTTCAATAACCTATGAACCTAATGCAAGATGATACATCAAATGAGGTTTATCATGATGATGATTACTTCAAAAACTGTTAAGATTTATACAAGCTATACATGTCTTTCTATAGTTTCAAGTAATCTCCTCATGTTTGATTTAGAGACATTGTTCAAACTTTTAGAATGAAATGCACTGAGGTAATTTTTTATCGTTATATCTGTTGTAACAATGTTAGATTATTGCAAAAAGAAAAACGTTGGATTGCAACGTTCAAAACTTTAATTACCAATAACGTTTAAATTCATTTTATTAAGTGCTCCAACGGTAAAATATTTAATGGATTTTATTGTTTTTTATTGATTTTATTCTTTCCTAGCTCTATAAATAGAGAGCTTTCCCCCCATTCCAAATACACATCAAAAGCAGTCTTCTCTCCTTCTCTTTTCTTCTTCTAAAATTATTCTGGATTTATTTTATACTCTTTTGGATCCTTGCTAGTTCTGAGATCCTCAGAGATATTCTGGGAAGTTCCTGTTGTATCTTGGGGGACTTACGTAATACACCGCGGCTAAGTCCTTAAAGATAGTGAATCTACACGCCTCAGGAAATACTGCTCGTGATTTTGTCGGCTTTTATACAACAATCTTAAAGACTTATGGCTGACATCAACAACTCAATCCCGGAGGATCAAAACTTTGTTTTCAGAACTCAGAAGATATTTGCGAAACTCATAACTTCCAGAGCCTGCCAAGGTGCTTGCAGCAACGATGGCTTCTGATCGCATTTGTAAGGACCGCGGATGAGGACGAAGAAGATGAGGTACTTGATTAAATTTTCGTATACTTTACCTACAAAGAAAAAAGCACAACCAGGTATTTTCTTGTTTACCAATCTTAAATATTTTAAAATTGTGGGGGTGTAGGTAATTTTACTTAATTACTCGAAAAAATAAATTTTGGCTTTTCACCTAATGATATCGATAGTAATCTAAATTTGAAAATGGTGATTGTGTCATTATATGTTTGTATGTGGATGACATGTTAAATTTTGGTACACACAATGAGATTGTCGCAAGAAATAAATTGTTTCTAGGATCAAAATTTGAAATGAAAGACATGGGTGAAGCCAATGTGATTTTAGGTATTAGAATCATAAGGAAGGGAGATAGTATATTACTATCTCAAGAACAATATATTGGGAAACTTCTTAAGAAGTTTAGGTTTTATAACCTCAAACCAGTGAGTATCCCTTATGATGCTAATTCTAAATTAATGAAAAATAAAGGAGAATCATTATCTCAGTCTCAGTATGCCCAGATAATTGGGAGCTTACTGCACTTGATGAGCTTTTCTAGACCTGATATGGCTTATGCAGTAGGTAGACTGAGTAGGTATACTCAATGTCCAAATCAGGAACATTGGGATGCACTTGCTAGGCTTATGAGATACTTAAGAGGTTCAATGGATTATGCCATTGAATATAGTGGATTTCCCGCTATACTAGAAGGGTATAGTGATGCTAACTGAATATCTGATTCAGCTGAGACAAAATCCACTAGTGGTTATGTATTCACACTTGGGGGTGGTGTGATTACATGGAGATCAGCCAGGCAAAGTATTATTGCAAGATCAATAATGGAATATGAGTTTGTCGCTCTTGAGATGGCTGGTAGTGAGGCTGAGTGGTTGAATAACTTCTTAGCAAACATTCCACTAGGAATGAAACCAACCCCATCGGTATCAATACACTGTGATTTCCAGTCGGCAATAGCTATAGCTAAAAACAAGAATTACAATGTAAAGAATAGACATATTCAATTGAGACACAATTTGGTGAAGCAGCTGCTAAAGAGTGGAACTATTTCCATTGATTATGTGAAGTCAAAACGGAATCTAGCAGATCCTCTAACAAAACCCCTGGAAAGACAAATGATATTAGAAACATCGAGGGGAATGAGACTTAAGCCACTTGCAAACAAACAAGTGATGGTAACCTAACCTTTGTTAGTTCTGATAGCACTAAATTGATTTTAATCAATTATTTCCCTTCCTATGGTGTGTGTGAAAGTGCTAGAGACTGCATTATTGAGAGACTAAACTTTGTCATTAAAATTCTATATGGTGATAGAATTTTATCTTAAAACAGTTTTAATGATTTTCATATCCCTTTTGGGTGGTGTATGATTTGCAGCATACACTTGATGAAATCACCTATATGAGTGTCAAGTGGGGCCGCTTGCATGAGATCTTGGCATGATCTCTAGAGCACTCATGAATACCGGGCATGTGCATGGCCTATTAAGCACAACACAGCGATAACAACAAGGATTGTGGGGGTGTATTGTGATTGATAAACCTCTAACACACGTCAAGTGTCTTTGGTTCATATAGCTTGCTATACCAACTATACTGTGTGTTAAGTTTCTAAATCTAATATTGGTTCATATAGATTGCTATACCAACTCCGATGCATTACATCCTTTGAAACCTAGAATAAAAGTTTCTTATTTTTTTTTTTGCAATAAGTGGGGGATTGTTGTAATAATGTTAGATTATTGCAAAAGAAAAACATTGGATTACAACGTTCAAAACTTTAATTGCCAATAACATTTAAATTCATTTTATTAAGTGCTCCAACGGTAAAATATTTAATGGCTTTTATTGTCTTTTATTGATTTTATTCTTTTCTTTTCTAGCTCTATAAAAAGAGAGTTTTTCCTCCATTCTAAATACACACCAAAAGTAGTCTTCTCTCCTTATCCTTTCTTCTCCTTTCTTCTTTTCCTCTTCTAAAATTATTATGAGTTTATTTTATACTCTTTTTAGATATCCTTGCTAGTTCTGAGATCCTCAGAGATATTCTGGAAAGTTCCTGTTGTATCCTGGGGAACTTGCGCAATACACCGCAGATAAGTCCTTAAGAACAGTGAATCTACACGCCTCAGGAAATACTGCTCGTGATTTTGTCAGCTTTTATACAACAATATCTCACTTGTAAAATGTGTTTACTTAATTGTGACATAATTATTATAGAAAATAATGTCATTATAATCTCCCAACTAAAAGAAAACCTATGAAATCAATTTTAAACAAAAAAATCTTGAAAGTCTTAAATATTTTCTAGACATTGAAGTGGATGAATGCATTATATTTGCTAAAAGAAATATGCTTTAGATATATTAAAAGAAAAAAGTATGGTTGATTGTAAATCGATAGATAACCTTGTGGATCCAAATAAAAAATTAATAGCATATCAAGGTAAACCTCTCTTTGATATAGTTCTTGAGAGATGTATAAGAAATTTAATTTTCTCATTATTAATAAATCTGATCTATATTTTTTGGTGAGTGTTTTAATCAGTTTATGTAAAATCCTTGTACTAATCGTTGGAATGTTATCATTTGCATCTTAAGATACCTAAATAGAACTCTAGGGTAAAGTCTATTGTATAAAGATAAAAAAAAATCCCAACTTTTAGATATTGTAATACTATTTAGACAGGATGTCTTATAAATAAACATTCTACTACAAGGTATTATATTCTCATTGGAAGAAATATTATATCTTGATAAAAATAAAAAACAAAATGTAGTTATCAAATCTAGTACTGAAATCGAATATAAAGTAATGACTTGTAAACTTGTATGTGAAATAACTTTTTCAAGCATTAAATTTTTGGTGAGATTGAACAAATAAACATGTATTATAATAAATAAATTGTTCTCCATATTACATAAAAGGACTAAATACTCACGAAAAGTTATTATCCACAAAAATTTATACGAGTTTATTGAATCCAATAATTAACTTGTAAATGTATTAAAAGACCTAAGACTGAATTTATTTATTTATTTCAAGTTTGATAATCATTAAAATCAATATTTAAAGTAGGTAGTTAATAGCTGTATTGAAAAATTGATATTGTAGCTATGAACTTATAACATTAATTACCTGGATATTTTTAATATAATTATTTTCTATAAATAGTGAAGATAAATTAAAAAATAATATTTTTAATCTCTTTTATTCTTATTTTTTGTTTTAAGTGTTTTAAATTAAAATATAACAAATAAATTCTTAATTATGATGATTTTATATTAAAGAATTTTTTTTCTTAATTTTTTAATTAATATTGTAAGACAATATTTATATTTATTATATATAAAGAAGACTTTCCTTTTTAGTGTCCATATTTTTTTTTTAATTTTATCCTTTAAATAACCTTTTAAATCAAAATAATTATTTTACCAATTTTATCTTTTAAGTGAGTGTTTTTATAAATTTAACTTTTTTTTAATTTAACCTTTTTTTTAAAACTTAACTATTTTTTAAATTAAAAAATTATGTACAAAAGAAATAAAAATTATTTATAATAAAATTATAAGATTATTTATATTTAATTTTATAAATATAATAATAACTTTATTATTGTATAAAAAATAATATCCATATACACAGCACACGAGATTAAGTTAACCGTGCCAATTATGTACTAACAAAATGAAGTAAAATACATCACATTTTTTAAATTGAAAACCCAACTTAAAATAAGAGGATTGAACATAGATTTTTATATAAATACGAGAAGAATTTTAATCTTAATTTTTATTTTAATAACTAAAATTTATTTTATCTAAAATTATATTCATAATTATATATATATATATATATATATATATATATATATATATAAATTATACACACATTGATTTTTTAATTTTATTCTTTTAGTTACCAATTTTAAAATTAAATAATTTATAAAGAAAAATCTCCCTCTAGTTATGTGTGTGAATTGGATTATATAGACATCTCACCACAATAAAATACTTTTATCTTAAGCTTTATTACCATGTTGCGATACAACAAATAATTATTAGGCTAAATATGTTTTTTTCTATTAATTTTCGGTAAAAAATAAAATTAGTTTTTTTTTTAAAAGCTTTGTATCAATTTAATCTCTCATTTTTAGAATTGATTTAGTCTATTTAACTAAATTTTGTTAAATTCATTTAATATATTTTTTAACTAACATGAAAACGAAAATATATCAAATAATATAAAAAACTCTATTGAAATATTTTTTAAACATTAAACAAATTTAACAAAATTTAGTTAAAAAAATTAAATTCACATATTTTTAAAGTTGAGAAACTAAATTAAATCAAAATTTAAAAAAAAAAAACTGATTCTAATTTTTATTAAAAGTTTAAAAAACTAAAGAAATATTTATCCATAATTTTATTTCTCATTGTTCAAAAACAGCATTGAAGTTTCTTTATTAATTGAGAATTTCTTATAAGTCTTAACAAATAAGAGTACATTTATTGATGCTGGCTGTGTTTTTCAAGCTAAAGGTTTTCTAGTTAACTTTTTATTATTATTTTAATAGGCATCTAAGTCAGGATTAATTGAGATAGGTGATTTTGATGGGTATAACTTGTGATATATTTTTAGGAAAATGACACTTGAACAACCATTTTTTACAACATTTAGACACGCGCATACGTGTCTAAATTTGAATGGTCCATTTTCATTTAATTTTTCCAACTGGACCACTCAAATTTAGACATGTGTGCGCGTGTCTAAATGTTGTCAAAAATGGTTGTTCAAGTATCATTTTCCATATTTTTAACACATCTTTCTAAGATAATTTAATTAATTAAATTTTATTAGAAACTATGTACAAATAAAATAGTAATGATAATATTCCCAAAGAAAAAAAGAAACTGAATAAATTGGCAAATCCAATGTCCTTTTATTTACAGGGTTTGCAGTTGCAGACAGTAGTAACTGGTGTTCCTTGAAACGATGATAGTACTCATGTCGGTGTTGCCATTTCCACTCTCCAATAGACTACCCACACAAACCCACAATCTGATTTCGCATCACCGTTTTCCTTCTTCCTTCACTTTCCACACATCGTTCCCCAACAAAACCGTAGTCTTTGGTATCAATCCCAGCGACTCCAAAGACCCTTCTTTCTTCGACGAAAATGGCGTCGTCAACGACATGGAGGGTTACCTCAACCACCTCTCCCTCGAATACGATTCTGTTTGGGACACCAAACCCTCTTGGTTGGTCACCTTCTCCAATTATTTCTATAAAATGCCCTTTTAATCCCTAATTTCTTTTTTAAAGTAAGTATTTTGGTCTACCGAATTGTTGTAATTGTACATTGATATTGGAATTTTGAAAGCATAATTTAACATTTTTTTTGGTGTTTAGTGACACTTCGTCATTGGTGGTTGATTGTTTATCCTTTTTGATATTTTGTTTAGGTGTCAACCCTGGACAATAGCGCTCACGGGGCTTGCAGTTATTGCCATTAGTTGGTTGATTTTGAATTCTCTCTTAGTCACTTCCTTTGTATCGTCGCTAATATTTGCATGGTGGTACATTTTCCTCTATTCTTATCCCAAGGTTCGTAAGCACTGCGTTATTTCTTTTTTTATCTTTTTCTCTTGTTTTTCATAACATGGTTCTTTATGGGCTTATTCTGGTTTAGGGTATAAAACTATGAGGGAACACATGCTTGACCTTGTTTTTCTACCGTAATTTCTACTTCCAGGGAGAAAAATAAGACAAAACAACATTAAGTGAATTTTTCTACAATTGGGAGAAATTAATTATAATTTTTCTTTTTATTTTCTTTCCAAAAATGTTTTTGAAGAACTTCATCTAGACCTTAAATTAGCTTGACGTCAGGTGAAGTTTTCTTGCAAGGGATACTGCATTCTTTTTTTTTTTAAACAAATAAAGAAAGTTAATGTAATATATGCAAATATCAGTGTAGTCTTTTTCATATACTTGAAAGGAATTAGTGTGTGATAAAAGAATTAAAAGGCTTGTGACATCTCACAAAACTTCTGAAAGTGCTCTTTAGATATTGCGTTAACATAAAAGTGCACATGTGGTTAGCGTTAGAGTCTGAGCTTATGAATCTTCGATTCAGTGGGAATTTGAGATTACCTTAAAATTTTTCTTTTGTTGATGGAGCACTTGTAGTGATTAAAATTTCATGTCGTTTTACGCCCTCATAGGTACCTGCCAGATTTTAGTTAGAGGCTTTCGGCATGCTTAGGGAATGAAGCATCAATTTTGGTTTATGTAGTGATTTGTTCAGGTCTTGTTTCCTTAATAGAAATTGATGTTGATATGGTTCGTGTCTTTCTTGAAACTAGAGAGAATGATATTAGATATATTATCAATAAATGAACATGTTTGGATGAGTTTTTCCATAAATTTATTCTTGCAAAGAAAAATAAGAAACAAATTGGAATATTTTATAGGCTAAAATTAGTTTGTACATGAACTAATATAGAGGAGGTTTCCTATATAACTTTTCTATTTTTTTTTTAACTTTTACACTAGCTAATTTTAGCTTGTGGAGAAGTGAACTAATTTTTTTGTTATTTTCCTTTTTCCTAGAAGGACTTACGGAAAAACTCATCCAAACACACTACATGTTCTACATGGTATTAGAGTTTGCAGTTGAGAAAGTTATGTGGAGTGTGGAATCATGCATGTGCTTACATTCAATACCCCTTTTATTTCAGAAGTTAAATTCATCTCTTTTTGTTAAATTATCATTACACTTAAAGTGATTGTTTGTAAAGTAAAGGACTTATTACATAAGTTGCTTAAGTAAGCAACTACAGGTTATTTAAGCTTTAAAAAGGAATCAATTTTTCATGTCAAAATGAGGGTTCTCTCTTGTGTGTTAGTTGAGAAATAAAATAGAACTCTGTTAAAAATAAGTAAAGAATTCAGTTGTGTTCTTAATTGAAGATTAATAGCTCTAAATTCTATCCGATAACAAGACATTTATTAAAAGAGAATTAAGAATCTAGATTGAGTTCTCGTGTTTTCAAATGCTTTTGCAGTAATTTTCAGCAGGAATTTTGTTTGTTGTCAGGCATATTCAGAGATGATTGCTGAGCGCAGAGAAAGAGTTACAAATGGTGTTGAAGACACATTTGGTCAAGGGAAGAATCAGTGATTCGTATTATTCTTACCCCAGCTGTATCCATCTTTTACGCCTTCTTTTCTTGTTCTGTGTATCTGCTTGTATTTGTATATTCAATTACTGAGTAGTCGTTGTGTTACTGCCAATTGGCTTGGAGATAACAGAGTGATGTACAAGTCTTGAAACCTAACACTCTGTATAATAAATATTTGACCTTGTCTTCTCACACTGGACGCGCATGCGTATGGAACTTATGATTTGGTTTGGTTGAATTGAATTAGAGGATTGTTCCTTCAATCTTTGAAAATATCTTTCTGTCACAACTAAGAAGCATTTATATTTTCAAAAGCTTCGGTCAGAGCTACGAAGCAGTAGTTATCGTTAAAAAATGCGTTGTTAGCTTTTGTATTGTACAAAAAGTCGTCCATAATTTATTCAGACATATTCAGAATTTAGAAGAGGAATAAAAGACGGATAATTTTCCAAATTAAAGTTTCGTAAGATGTTCTTTATCTAACGAAAGCTTAAAAGCGAAAGAAGTGGGAAGGACTTTTCATAGGGAAAAAATAGCGAAACAGTCTGCTGCAGAGTCCACCATCATGAGCATTAAGTATCACCATCAATTAAGTCGAAGGCAAAATAATTTTCAAGCAAAATAGTTGAAAATTACAAACACAGAACACTGAAATTAAAGTTATCCCTTTGTATATCAAAGGCTCATAGCTTGGTCATTTACCTCACTTGACATTAGAATGAATATATGTATGCACACATATGTTCAATTTAGGACATTTACCCTAACCATTTGGAGAGAATAAAATAAGTTTGGCACATTCTTTTCCTCCCCGGTATGAATAGAAAAAGATTCTAAAAAGGTTGATGGAAACCTGGCCAATATCCTTTCAGGTTGTGAAAGTTAAGCTATCAGCAAGAACTTAGTCCTGTTCAAAAGGTCAAAAGTCGTGCTGTTGCTTTAGGGTGGTTGTTGAAAATGGAAATCAAAATAAAAACTTTGAAGCCTGAGCTTAAAGTTATACGTCGGAACTGAAAGTCCATCAAAACTGTCAAAATCGTGCTTTTGTTTCTGGGTGATCGTTGAAAATGGAAAACATGTGAAGCTTAGGGTTTAAGTTAAACGTCAAGGCGAAAGTCAATCAAAGCTTCTCTATACCGTGCTTGTTATTTTCCTTATAAGCAGAAATTCCTTGACAACAGTGAAACCACCAAAAAGCTTTTGTTCTACGCATCTTTCATCTCTCAGTAAACCATATATCTAATGACTAATTTCAGCAAGAAATTGATTCAGAGATTTATAAACCACAAGAAGGTTATTCCAGAAGTTCTAATGGAAGGAATATGAAGGGCTAGTTGTATATATATACGTGCAATTGAATTAAAGAGAAGAAAAAAAAGAGAAAGTACTAAGGCAAAAAGAAAAAAGACGAGTTTATGAGTTTCATGTAATTTGATCACATGATTGCTGAAAACTGTGTGGCTGGCATTACCTGTTTAGCACTCAAGAATAAGATTTCATAACTTATCTCCTATACTGACTACTCATTTCTCCAAGCATACAAAATGAGAGAGAATCCAAGACCTTGCAACTGGGAATCCCTGAACTGCTGAGAGTAAGCCCATGTGAGAACAGAAGGATCAGAAACAGATTGGCTTGCGAACATCTTCTCAGTTGAAATGCAAGTTTGGAACATAAAGACTGCATTTCCCAGAGCATTTCCAAAGAGCCAGTTATGTACATCCCAAAACACTTCCACTGGTAGGCCATCCACCAAAATAGTGTGATTGCCCCGGAACTTCCACTTGAGTTGCTTCACCTGCATCACCGTCTTGCTATCAATTCGGATCACAAGGCATGGATCATTAAGCCCAAGTGTGTCACACTCAATTCTTACATCATGCACTTGGCCCTTGTCACAAAACTGAGCCTTTGCACCATAAAACTTCTTGCCAAAAATGTGCTCTCTCTTTGCAATAAAAACGGCTTCCGAGTTAGCACAAGCATAGTCACTATCAATCTTCTTGCATGCCTCCTTTTTCAGATCCCCAAGGAGTAAGACCATCTCTTGGTTGAACACAACAACCAAGTAAAATCCCTCCAATGGTTCAGGCCCGGAACCAAATTTAGCACAGCTCAAGTCCCAAAGTATATCGATTTTGCTAGACTCAACCTCCAAATTCTTTGACCCTTTTCTTTTTGAGAACAACCATGGCTTTATATCAACCTTGCAGAGACAATGATTACCCAACTCATCGATTCCCACACTCAAGCCTTGTCCCATCAAATATTTGGTCCAAGAGACAGTAATCAAGAACGAACGGCCTCCTAACTTACACCGATAGACACAAGTAACAACATTTTGAGCTCCCCTTGTTGTACTTGAATAGGAGGAATCAACAACCTGAACACCATTTTCTCCAAAACAAGAAGGAAACTCCTTCATGGCAGCTATTATTCTGAACTTGTTTCCTAAAATCAGATCTTTTATCACTTTATGAGAAGGAAAAGATCATGGCCTAAATTTCCTCAAGATCAGCTCAAAAACTGTTCATTTTTCACTGAGTCAGTATTTGTTTAGAATGGGACAGCAGAAGAAAGAAAGACAGAGAGCAAGAGAGAGAGATTTGCTTTAGCTGCTAATTGATCGCCAAACTACTAAAGTAGAAGCCAAAATGTCTGATTTGAGAAATGGAAGGAACAGAATGGAAGGCTAAGTAAAAGAGAATTTGCTTTTAGCACATGGGGTAACAAGAAAAGTGACGGAATGGATAAAGCATTAAAACCTGGAATATAATAAAGAGAGATTTACACCAAAAATTAAAAAAAAGAATAGAGAGTTGGTCAAAGCATTAAGTGTGGCAACTGGGTATGTATGTGCTCAAGAGAGTCGTTTTTGTTTTATACATGCTCTCTCTCAATTTCCTTTAAATAAAAAATATATATAATGATGCCAGCTCAATTTTTCAAAATTATAATTATGTCCCTGCTGGGAAGCAGAGACAATATTCGAACTGTTTAAAATAATTGCCATAAAATAAAATGATTGAAATCATTAGTTATAAACGTAACATTTAAGAATGACATTCCATGTATCACTTCAAAGTCTCAATGAGCTGGTATAATTAGAGTGAGTACGAAAAATGATGAGAGTAATTTAATTAAATGATAGAATACATAAATATGAAATGATACATTAAAGCGAAAAAATAAGACTACTTAATATTTAATAGTTATCCATTCCTATTAAAAACAATCCGAATTATCAAAGTATTTGGTCAATGCATTTGTCATACGAACAATTGAGTTTTTAAATATTTAGGAATAGTTTATCGAAAATAATAGATGGGACTCATAGAGGGTATATGATGAGGATGAAAAAAAAATGATAAATGATAGAAGATATGAGAATGAGTCAATACAGTATATTTTGGAATGAAGATCAGAGAAGTGAAATGTATTAATTAAGTGGGCACCTTCTCAATTCAACCATTAATTGAGAACTAAGTATTCCAACCCCCCAAAACGTGGCTTTTTTTTTTCCACAATTAGTGGGAACAACTGTGTTTAGACATCCAAATTCGATTTTAACAACAGTTATAACCTATAACTTTACTTATTCATAGGGTAATAACACTCTTAAGCCTCTAAATTTAAACAAACCATTTTGTTTTCTTATATGCTTAATTACACAAATCATTGTCGCTTCACCAAGGAATTTATTTAAAAAATAAACTTTAATACTAATTTAATTTTATAAAATTGAGTTGTGAATGAGATTTCCATTATTTATATATTGTAAATTAATTTTTTATGCGATCAATGTAAAATTTTAAACATTTTCTATTTTCACCATTTTCTTACTTCAAGGTATAATATTAATGAGTTCTCTGATAATAATATTATAACATTATATCTAATAAATAATAAATTTTGTTAAAATAAACTTTAATTTATAGTTTTAATATTTATATAAAAATTATTACTATGAATTGTGATATATTTTCTTGTTGGTTTTAATTAGGTGGGGGAGGAAGAGACTTTTTGTAAGTGTTCCGATGGAAATTGCACTATATATCATCTTCAACAATTAATTTGATGACATGATGTGGATCATCTTGATCTTGCGTTAACCAAACCAGGGATTAGGTGTCCCCACCAAGGAACACTTTAGATTATGGACCAGCCAACTGCTTCCAACTGTAGCCATTCAATTTCTGATAAATTGTTTAATAGTATTCGGACCAGCTCATGCTTCCATTTAATACATTACGTGATACACATTCAAGATTTTTAATTTATGAAAAATGTTATAAAAACCTCATATTGTTCAGAGATCTGGAGTTTGTGTGAGGAAAACATATAGCTAAGAGACAACATTTGTTTTTTGAACTGCTTTTTGAGATTAAATTAAGCATAAACTTAAATTCTAAATAAACACTTAACCATGTTATTTTTGTCTTGAAAATACGATATGTTTTTTAATAATGTGAATTTTGGAAGTAAGTGAGAGTGAATTTGAAAGTAAATTTTTTTAATCTGTCACATCAATCATTCTACACTAATTCTCACCAATTTTAGTTCCAAATCCACTCTTACGTACTTCCAAAATCCACTCAAATAAACAACAAAAAGTTTACTTTCAAATCCTCTCAAATGCATTTAATCACTCTCTACCAAATTTATTCAAGTAAGTGTTGAATCGTTTTTCTTTCCTCAAACAAGGTGTGGAGGAAAGATTACCTATCTATCTCAATAATGATGTAGGGAGGGGTTCTCTTCAATTCACTCAGTATTTTGTTTTAGTTATTTTTATAAATATTAAAAATTTAAGTTTGAGTTTAAATTTTATATTATATAAAAAAAATTGAGTTTTACATAAAAAAACATATTTTATTATCTTAAATTTTTGAATAAGAGATAATATTAATCCTTTATTTAAATTAGTTTCATGTTTCATTATTTTTACATTTCTTGATTAAGTCCTTAAAAGACTCATCAAATTGGCTATTTGAGTTTGTCACTTGTTTAATTTTCTTATTCCAAAATATCATTGAACAGCTGGAAATATAATTTATTTTTATCAGCAGCTGGAAATTTATATAATATATGGTTAAGTAACATTTTTATCTAGAAGTTTAATTTTTTATTGCATTGATGTAGAATATCACGATGAGTAGTTCTTTAGAGATTTGACTGATTATCTTTAATTAATCTTTTCTAGTAATAATCATAACTTTTGAACTTGAGTTCTTGTTTAGAAAACATTAAGTGTTATTATTTATTTATTTATTTATATATGAGAAATATCGTGATTTGTTGTATATATACTACCAAAAGTCTTTGCAGGCTAGATGTTGTGCATGACATGTGTTGCTCCTCCTTTTTGCCCCTTTGTTTTGTCCTTCATAAATGGATAACCACGAAATTGAAAAGAGCGACGGAATACGTACACATACACACGTATGTCCACCCACACGTATACAATATATATATATATATATATATATATATATATATATATATATATATATATATACTTTATTTATTTATTTATTGATGAGTAGAAGGTTATGATGGTGGCGGTCCTGATCCTCATCTGACATGAAGAATGTGCAGTGATGGTGGACTTTGTGTTACCAAATGGCAACTTCAAGCACAGAAGCAATAGGGATTCCATGGATTTAGTCACGCTTTTGCTAAGACAAAAGTCCACACAGATTAGGATTGTTAAATCAGGATTATGCCACTCACTTTCCATGTCAAATTAAATTATTAAGCTTTTCATATTTTTATTCCTCAATTTTCTTCATAATTTTATTTTAGTCCTTGGTTGTAGTTTTATCTATTTTAGTCCTGTTCCCTTTTATAAATTTTTTTATCTATCCTGTCAAGTAACAATGATATGATATGGTGACATTAATTTTATCTATCGATTTTTTTTATCTCTCCTGTCCTAATATTCAAGACATGTTTACTTAGATTTTTTTAAATATTAACTTTTTTTTTCAAATTGTTAATATGTATCAATCAAGTTTATTGGATTGATTTTTTAGAAATAAAGTTAATTGTTAAGATGTCTCAAATAAGGTCAAATAACCATTGAAAAAGACACTAATGTTGCAAATAAATTTAGATCCCTAAGCACATCACATTCTTTTAATGAGAACATGAGTTGTGACAAAGAACACAAAGATATGAAAACAGAAAAGGTGGAAAAAAATTATAACAATCAAGCTCAAGATCTGCATCACCAGACACACATATATAAGAAAAAAAATAGACCAATGAATCAAACAAGTATACTTACTCTAGTGAAAGGAAGAATTGGGTAGGCTCTCTCTCGTTGTTCAAGAGCTACTACGGTTAATGGAATATCTCATTTTCCAAGTAAATCTCAATCTCTCTTTCTTGGAGCGAAGTCGCTTGGTGATTCCAAACAGGCTGATAATAATCTTTACCAAATTGAAATTTAGCAGAGGATTTGTGAGTACTGTAAAATCACTTCTCTTCTTTGTTGTTGGAATCCCCAATTCATAAACGTGATTAATTTTTTTTCAAAACCCTAATCCCAAATTTCTACATCAGAAAGCCCTTATGAATTACATGTCAGAAAACAAAATGCCACGACACAACAAAATTCTCACTACATCATGCCCAATAAGTCAACATTAACTATTTAGAGACATGAACAAAAATGGACTTGATTGATGCATATTACCAAACTCAATTTAATGAAACTTCTATATTTACCTACACCTCCTCTCGTTTCATTCACTCTTTCTCATTGCACTTCACTTTTTTTCTTTGTTCTTTCACTGTGGTCTTGGTTGTGTATTTTGTGTGTGGTCCTTTTGTGTCATTGGTGGTCTTTATGTGTTCATCTAGTGGTCCTACATTGTTGTTGTGTGAGGTGTTTGAGGTATGGAAGCTTGCAGTTTAGGTAAGTGCACTAAGAACCCCTTTATTTATGGAATTCGAAAATCATTGAACCTTGATTTCAAAATCCGGTTAAGAACTCGTTAGTTTTGGAAAGCTGATTAAGGGTGTGACGACTTTCAAAAATCTTTTGTACCTTAATTGACTTTCAAAATCCAACGATCTCTTAACCAGATCTAGAAATTCAATTAAGGGACTAACGATTTTTTAAAGTCGCCAAACCCTTAACCGACTTTCAAAAGTCGACAAGCTCTTAACCGAATTTTGAAACCTGGTTAAGGGTTCAATGGATTTCAAAGTTTGTAAACTCTTAATTGACTTTCGAAACCCGGTAAGCTCTTAATCGAATTTCGAAAGTCGATTAAGAGTTCAACAAATTTTGAAATCCGTCAAACTTTACGCGATGAGTTAATTGAATAGGTTCGAAGGATTACATTTGATCTTGGATTTGTTGTGATTATTAACGATAACTGAAGAATCTGAAAGAAAGACATTTGTGTTGTTAGGTTGTGAAAGGATGATAAGTACAAGAAGTACAAACTTGATGTTCAGTCGAGTGTATTCGGCATAAGAAAATGCGAGTGTCCCTTTAAGTTGAGAACCAAATTTATTTATTTTTCTATCCTACATAACAACAAAATATATAAAACAATAAATCAAACTACTCCTTAACCGTTAAAATTCACGTTATGTACTAACTCGACCCTATCATAAGGCATATGCAACATGCTCCGTGTAATGAGTAAGGAGTGGTATGTCTTTTGAACCTCTTGGAAATCCACTTACTTCGTGTTCTTGTTGAGCAATATCTTCCTACTCAACAACATATTCCTCTGGTTCACTAATATCATGCTCATGAGCAACATCAAGTTCTTCCAACAGTTCTCTATGAACTAATGTCGTAGATACACCCGTGTTATAGACATATCTATAACCAAAATATACATACAAAAAAATTCATCAAAATTGTAAATATACTAACAATAATAAATAATAAATAATAAATTATTGGTTTAATACCCAATTTTGTCCCCACTTTGGTTCGGAAATCTCAAGTTAGTCCCTTTATAAAAATGTGAGTGCAATGGATCTTACTTGTAATTATTTGAGTCTAATGAGTCCCTTCCGTTAAATAGAAGGAAACGGAGTTAGTGGGCTGATGATGTGGCAGTTGTCTTTGGTGAGCTGTCATGCTTACGTGGTGTTAGGGTTCCCCATTTTCAAATTGGATTTTGTTAAAAATTGGGGATAAAAGGATTTGGGGTGTCCGTGTGTATTTTCAGCTGCCATGTATTTTCAGTTGGATCTTCTCCTAAACCCTGGTGTTGGATCTTCTTCTGGATGTTGCGGTCAACTTCCTCGACGGCATCGTCGTCGCCGCGGATGTAGTGCATGTAACTGTTGACAGTGTATTGGTTAATGGCGTTGTTGATTTTGAAAGGGTAATTGAGGCATTTGAGGAGGAAAGGAAGATCCTCTTCTAGTTTGGAGGAGGGGAAATCGAGGAGGGAGAGGAGGAATTTTAGGGTTTCGAGGATGTCTTTGGCAGAGGGGAAGGTTGTTTTGAAGGTGATTGGGAAATTGTGCGAGGAGAGGAAGGAGTTGATGGTGGAAACTACCGTTTGCTGGAACTGGCGGTCTTTGTAGAAATCGAGAGTGGGGCGTCCGCCGACGCCAATGGATGAGGGGCGGCTGCTGACGTCGGAGTCGCGGGAGGGGTACTAGCGGCGGTGGAAGTCGACTGGAGTGGGTGGCGGTGGAGGAAGGAAAGAGTCCTTGGGTTGGCGTTGCGCGGTAGGTCTCATCCTCCCCCAATCTCCAACAAATTCAGCAGCATGACCAGCTAACTCATCACAGACCAAAGCCTCATCTCAAATCCGATGAGTATGGCTGAAAATGTTAAAAGCCAAATGGAATATGCACAACATGAGTTCTAGTTCATATCAAGCACAATTTATTAAAAAAAAGGGAAGATAGTGTGTTTTGCTTCAATGTGGTGCGTGTTGTACATGTACATCTGGAAATTTTAAGTGTTATTGTAGGGCATGGGAGTTACAGGTTGTAACGTTACAATAAATTGTAATTGTTATATTGCACGAAGTCCTTTCACCCTGTCCATGTATCCCACATTGCTTGTAACTACAAAGCTCACCACCATTTCTTGAGCCCAAAATGTACACCATAACGTCCACATAATCATACATAAAATAAAATGAACATCAACCGATCTTTCGTAAAATAACTTTTCTGTGTAAAATAACCAAGTATTGCAGATGATTCTTTAAGTAACCAACCAAAAAAGCCCCATAGTTTTTGTATAGAAGAGGAAAGTTGCCCGAATTAAGAGAATTTTAATGACATAGAGCCAACTTTTTAAAAATATATCATAGTTATCTTGTAAGAGGAAAACTGCATGCGTTTTAGGTTTTGATGATATTGAGCCAACTTTTTTAAATATAATCTCTCTACTGAGACCACTGTATCAACACACACATGGTACACATAGGTACATGAATGAAAGAACATAAAACAAAGTGTAGATCCCTTTTTACACAAACAGAATATATCAACACGATGTGAGCTGAGATACCAGATAATACTGTTTCAGAGTTCCAGTTTGTTGTGGGTAATCTGGAAACTCCACCAGCGTGCCATGGGTTGGCTGGAAACTCCATGGGGTACCCAGGTTTGGCCAGAAACACAGTTGGGAGCTCTGGATTAGAAAGCCACCAAAGGAGAAGAAACCATCATTTAGCCTTTGAAAGATATGTAAGGGGAATACAGTCAGATAAAATTTGAAGGGCAAAATTGCAAGAGATCCCTTCCTCTATAAGGGTTTCATATTTGTTGTCATAAGGTTGTCGGTTCTCCAAATACAATGGCTAGCTTTTGTTGTATGATTGTTCTCCTGAGGCCAACAAATGGGCAGCATTTTCCCCTAGTGACTGGTTTTCTTGAAATTAAGGCCAAATAAACAGCAATCCATGTAACCAAATCAGCTAAAAGTTAGCTCCTCATTGTATGAACCCTTTGAAATTAAAATACAGATATGTACGGGTAGGCTTCTTACAAGCTGCAACTTCCCCCTTCTTCAAATATACAAGTGGTTTCCCATTTGTCCCAAATTCCAGTTAAGAAAGACAATTGGATCTTCTTTGACCAGACTTGCCACATAAATTAAGATTCATCCAACACAACAAGTTAATCCAGGAGAGAAGCGATAGGGAAAGGAATTAACTCAGGGAATAGTTTGGGCAATGAAAAGGGTTAGCCATAGAGAATGCAGCTTGGGAAAACCAATTGGTTTTGCAGCAACAGTTTCCAACATTCATTTTTACAGAAAGCAAGGAATCCTCATAGCCAAAAGCCATTAAAGTAATCCCCCAAGGCACAGAGATGCCCAGGCCCTCAATTGGTGCGTTCAAGGGGGCGCTGGTGCGGCGGTTTCAACTCAGGTTAATCAAAGACCCGTTTGGACCTCTAATACGAATTAAACAGACAGCGACGGTGATGAAGTATCGAGAAAAATTCGAAAGAGAATATGCTCCTTTGAAGAGCGAAGGGCCAATCATGTTAAAAGGATGAAATCCAAGCGGAGTTTAAATTTTATGCTCGGGCTCTCTAGAAAAATTAATGGATCGTGCATTGCTGTTGAAAAATTGCGGAGGTTGGCCCTACCGAGAAGCAGCGTCGGCGTGGCACAGAGACACGAGAGCGAAGGGGAGAAGCCAGGGCTCGATTCCGACGGTGGAGGCAACTCGCGGCGGACTGCGCGGAGGAGGTGGCGACGCGCGTGCAGGGCCAACCCCTCCCTGGGTTACCATTTTCGAAGAAGAACGAGCGCGAGAGAAAAGGAGACTCTACGGTGTCCGGCGGTGCTTCCACCATAAGTGACGTCGCCGGCGAATTGACACCTCACCAAAGACAACTGCCACATCATCAGTCCACTAACTCCGTTTCCTTCTATTTAACGGAAGGGACTCATTAGAGTCAATTAATTACAAGTAAGGATCCATTCAACTCACTTTTCTATAAAGGGACTAACTTGAGATTTCCGAACCAAAGTGGGGACAAAATTGGGTATTATGCCTAAATTATTTATATATTTGAAAAAATATATTAAAAAATAAATAAACCTAACAACCTATTTGCAAACATAAATTAACAAAACATAAAAAACAAAAATAATTTTAAAAATAACAACAAAATGTAACAAAAAATTAAAAAAATTTGAAGAAAAAACAACAAAATAAAAATAAAAATAAATAATAAACCTAAAAACCTATTCGCAAGACAAAGTTAAAAAAAATTAAAAAAAAATTGAAAAAAACAAAAAGTATAACATAAAATTACAAAATAAGAAAAAAAATACAAAATATAACAAAAAGAAATAATAAACCTAAAAACCTATTCGCAACCTATAAATTAAAAAAAAACAATATTTTTGAAATACATAAATTAAGAAAATAAAACAAAAAGAAAAATAAAATTAAAAAAATAATATGAATTCCAAATATCATAAATTATTTAAAAATATTTTGAAATTCGATAAAATCTTAATAATTTTTCGAAAACTGATTAAGATTTTGTCAAATTTCAAAATTTATTTAAATTTTCGTCTCACTTTCAAAATCTAGTTAAGATTTTATCAACTTTTAAAACAAGAACTCGACATATTTTAAAATGGTTCTTAACTAATTTTTGAAATCTAAAAAAATCTTAACGGAAGGTAAGAGAAAAAAAAATTAAAAAACAATTAAATAAAATTTGTTTTAACTGAAGGTTATATTTACCATTTTAAAATTTTTTGGAAAAAATTAGAAGTGTATGGAAAAGTTATATAAGTGTAACGAGAATGATTCTTGTCTCATCTCTATTTATTATTATTTTTTCTATAAATTATTAAAATACATTAATTTTTAGATAATTTCAAAAATTCGTATTAACATTTCTTTATGCATTATAACCTTTGATATTTTTTTATATCTTTTTTATACTTATTTTAATTTTAATTAATTATTATTTGATCTTTTTATATTTATACAATTATTTTTCTTTCTTGATATTTAATATATATTTTTATATTTTGGAATACTTAGTAATATCAAATTTTATTTATTATAATTTTTACTTGTTATATAAAAAAGATTTAATTAATATTTAAAATAGTAAGGTAATGGATATAAATAGATATGCATATATATTATTTCTAATAAAGATGAATATGAAATAAAATTTTATTATGCATTAAATACAATGATGTCGATGATAAAATTTTAATTTGTAATTTAAAATTAAAAATGGAATATTTAAATTCACAACCCTCACCTGTCTCTCTCATCCCTAGTCCCAGATAAAAATAAAATCTAGAATTTTGCTTTTTCACTTCAATCTCCAACAAAGAAGATTAGGTGGTGAGTGTGTTCAAATATACTTCCATGTTCACTTAACTCGGTTAACTTTCTAAATATCTTTTTCGTAAGTCAACAACTTCATGATTAGATTATTGGTTAATGCGGTTAATCGACAACAAAAGTTAAAAAATTAATGATTTTTTTCCCCCACAAAGTATGACTAGTTAAAATTTTTGTTAGGATAGTAAAAACAGAACTTTTATAAAAGCTTAGATACCAACAGGACAGTAAACCCAATTACTAAACCTAATTAAAATATTAAAACCATCCATATCTTCATCCAAGTGTGAGTGAAACTTTTAATTTATTCAGAAGTATTTATAAGGGAAAAAAGAATAATTAAGTTTTTAAATTTAAAATAAATTTATATGTTTAATTTTTATGTTTAATTTATATGTTTCTTATTTTGCAAAAAAAAAAAAAAAGTAAAATACGTAAGCAGACTTTAAATTATAACAGAAAGTTCAACTGTTTTTTTTCTTTTTTAGGACGTGTTTGGTTTCATTGTAGAAATAATGGAAATTGATTTTGATTCCAATATAACTTAATTTTGTAAAATATTATAGATGCACAGTCAATGCTAGGGGTGAAAGTGTTTTTCCTTTAAGATAGCAAATTTGAATAGAAGTGATAAAAAACAAATTTTGTCTTTTGTCCTACGTTAAAAATTTACACTAAGTTTTGTAACAAATTTGTTTTGAATTATAAAAATGTGAACATAAATCAGTTTATTTTGAAATTTATTTTATAAAATTAATTTTGCATAGTACAGGTGTTTTATTCTATAGACATTTAACATTTATATAATTTGATCAAAGATAATGAATTAAAATAGTCCTACCTAAATAATCTAAGTCAGATTGGGTGGAATCAAAGAATTAAATGTGTGGTCTCCATTATTGAAATTATATTCTTTGCAGCTAAGAATATTTGCAGAGTTGATTAAAAGAGAAAAGGCAAGGTAATATATATTAAAAATTGTATTTGCAAAGAGAAGGAAGAAAAAGAAGAGTGTAGTGGAATGATTAAAGGAGATGGAATAATGGTAAAGTTTGAGAGAAAAGATTGCTTAGAAATAGAGGTTAATTTATCCCTTATTATGTAGTGTCAGTGTATCACAGTATGAGAAAAAAAGGTGTAGACTTTAAAGCATGCACTGCCGGGAGATCATAAATTGTCCTGCTGTCTCCCACCTTCTCTGTAATAAAAGCATCTACATACTTACAATCAATTCCTCTCAATAACATCAATCATGGATTTTATGCTTTTTCTTTCATTCCATGCTTTACTATAATGGAAAATGATACTTGAACAATCATTTTTGACAACATTTAGACACGCGTACACGTGTCAAAATCTGAGTGGTCCATTTTCATTTAATTTTTCCAACTGGATCACTCAGATTTTGACACGTGTGCGCGTGTCTAAATGTTGTCAAAAATGGTTATTCAAGTGTCATTTTCCTTTCTCTATTTTTTGCACTCTAATACACACTCATTTTTAAAACTCTGTTAATATTTTCAGTCATATATATAATATTTAAATCTATTAGGATTATTATTTGTTTAGTTTAAGTTATAATTAGCTCTACGATTAAGAGTATAATTATTTTAAAAAGTTATTGTGTATATATTATAAAGTCATATTTTGATTTGATTTGGAGTTAAATTAAAATTATTAAAATTTAAAATGTAAAAAATGAATTAGGGTTTTGTGGGGAGAGTAATATTATGTTTTTATTATATTATTTTTTCTTCTTCTCATAAGAAAACAAAAGTTAAAATTTTGTTATATTTGAAAGATATTTTTAGAAATTTAAGTGTGAGGGTAACTTTTATATTGGACAATAACATATCATGAATTTATTGTTTTAAAATTTTAAATTAAAAGTAATTTAAATTTCTTATAACATTTGAATTCAAGTTTAATTAGTATTGGATATATGATAAGCATAAAATCAAGTTAATTAATAGAATTTATATATCAAATATAGTATATATAATATAAAGTAGTTGCTAATCCACTTATATATTTAACTTATTTTCTTTAATGTTAAGTAAGAATATATAAATGAAAATTATCTTTATTTTTGTTTTCTAAAGTTTACTTAAAAACGATTAATATAGATATACAAAATACTAGTAACATAAATTTGTAAACAAAAATTGACATTGAGACATTTTATCGCCAAGTCCTGCCAACCTAACATGTCTTTGTGACGAAAAGTTTCAAATGCTTCCAAATCAGTTGTCAAAAACTAAGGTCTGTTAACATAAACATGTCATGTGGAAATTGTTTTGGCATCCAAATTCTGCGGAATGTGGTCATGGGTTCTTCATACATGTTGGCCTTAAATTATAAATCTTAATGTTGCATTGAATCTTTTTGTGTACTGTAGTGGGCCAAAATTGCTTTCATTAGAGAGAGACGTTCAATTTTTGAAGAACACAATAGAGGATCTTTGTCGGAAAGATGCAATTGAGAACTAACTTGTTTTTGGAGGAAGTGAATACTTTTGATAATGATAGATGTATCGTATAATTGTCCGGTCAACATTAGATCGTTAAATATTTCATAAAAACAACCATATATTATTATTGAGATCGAATGACCGTGACCCATAGACCAAATGGTTATCCCATAATGTGATTACATATAACATTGATTAACTTATAACAAAATATAATTATTATCAATTGGGTCATAATTAGTTCATTATTAATTCGAAACTCATTTTGAAGTCTATAAATACAGGTTTAAGATAAAGAGATAAACGATAACATTTAACAATATAGTCAAATATTTATTAACTTTGACATCAAAATATTTTTTTACAGATAATCTTCAAATATAAATGAACAAACGGTGATGTGAGAACAAACATTCGAACCTTCAACAACTTGTATCAATAAAACATTGAACTCGATTTCACCCCAAAATAGTAGATAAAAATAATGTATTAGAGATTTAAAATCATGTTAGCAAACACTCTCGAGCCTTGTGTGCAGGGAAATAGTGGTTCTTGCGAATTTAACATTGAGAAAATACGAATTCTTGGTTAAAGGCAATTTGTTGATGAAAACTTCAACTTTAATTTGTAAAGAACTATTGGGATAAATTGTGTTAAACGGCTTATATTTGCTTAACAATTTATATTTAAGTTGTTCCAAATTTCAAAAAACAAATCATGTAAATATATTTTCGAAAGAAAAAAGAGATTCTCGAAACAAAGGAACTTGTGTGAGCAAAAGAAGGTCAAGACAAGACCTACTGATATGTATGAAAATTTTTGAAAACAAAACAAATTTCCCAAATCATCTATGATCTTCATGAATGCCTTCTCCTTTGACTCTATGGTCCCGAATTTTTTGAAACTTTTTAAATTTATACGTATTGTATTTATTTCTATTCTCACATTTTTTTTTATTTAAAAAAAAATTAGATACAAACTCGTTATTTTTACTCTCATTTATCATTTATTTTCCTTCCTTCATATAACTCTTTCTTGTTTTATTTGATAATAAAATATTAGTTTAATAGTTATTATTATTGTTCTTTTTAATCTTTTGAGCTTTTGTATATTCAGTTTTTATAAATATAAGAGAAAAAATAATGTAATACGTGTCTTTCAATAGTTTTTAATTGTGACTTGATTCTTATAGATTTTTTTATAGTAATGTATCTGAATTTTTGATTAAGTTATGATAAATTATTTCTTAAACTTTTGTAGTGATAAAGAGAAGATTAGTTTAAAATTTTAACTCCAACATTTTATTATTGATGCTCATAACCATTCAGATTTGAAGAAATTATTAACCAGAATTATATCAATCTTTGACAAAAGTTAATGATATTTTACTTGATTGATCGTCTAATTCCTCTTATTTTTTAACTGTTCTTGTTTATACAGTTAAAAGATCATTTTCTGCAATAAAAATTATCAAAACAAGATTATGAAATAAAAAAATGAATTTCTTGTTCAGAACATGATTATTTACATTGACAAAAAAGAACGGAAAATTTTAGTTCCAATTCAATTATCAATGAGTTCAAACATTTAAATAAAAATAACAATATTTTAAATATATGTGATTTCTTTCGTAATTGCAATTATAATAAATTATGTATTAATTTTTATTATATTAATGACAATAATTAAATATATAAATTTGGAATATATTATTTTAATTTTTCGAAATTAATAGTCAAAATTCGTCACTAAATATACTTGATAATGTAGTTATAGTTTGTCTATGCTATTTGTTAGTAATTCAATGCAGAAATTCATGGCAACAGATTCTACATGGATTATTATTATTAGAATGGAGAGGTAAAAGAGATTTTTATCTTGTATGAAATTGTCATAATGATAGTTGAGAAGGTGAATAAAATGTTGATTCTTGGTTTATGTTACAGGTTTCACAGTAACACAAAACCATTAATGTTGTTTGAAGAGTTGGTATATTTTATGAGGTCTGGCAATGGATGAAAGATAGCATTAGCAAATCAATGGAACTTTATTTAAATATAACTGTTTAGAGTTAACGATTAATATTTTTTTTTCTTTTCTAACAAATCTACCAACATTTTAGAATACTTTGGTCACAAACAATTTTTGACATGTACAGATTTGATAGATATTTTAATTATCAAAATTTTTATTTGTAGTGATTTTTAATCACTAAAATTTGTAATTTAACCATCACAAATATAATGTATTTTTGTAATAGTTTAATTAATTACTTATCATACATTTGAATCTTAAAATGTATTTTTTATTAAACACTGAAGGTATATATTTTTAATAATAAAAATTATAATCTATTTGTTAATGGATCAATAATATACATTAATATAGATAATAATTAAATATTCTTGGTAATTGATTTTTAATTTTCATAACTCGGACATGTTTTAACAGTATAAAATATTTTTTATATTTCAATCAAACCAACGTGAATTCAGGATGGATCATTGTAAATATATGTATAAAAGTTCTATTACTTAAATAGACATGATTGTGAAATTACATAATATTATGTCAACTGGATATACCATTCTCGTTTATCATTAATTGCAATTAATTATATTTCAAAATAATGTAAAACATTCAATTCCATTCACGTTAGAAATTGGACAACATAAAAAGTTAGATTATATATTTATGAGTGAGTTGATAATGAAAAATATATCATACCTTACAAATTTATTTAATATATTAATACAAGTTTAATTTAATAAATTTTATACAATCAATTTGTAAAGTAAAATTTATTCTTAAATATATATATATATATATATATATATTATATTTATATTTCTATGTTAGGTTAGATATTTTATGTATGTAAGATCTTACAAGAAAATGATATGTTATTGATGGATTCAATTTATTACTAATAGTAAAAATATATTAATAATTTGAATTTATTGACAAATTTAAAAAACTCATCAATAAATAAATTAATTATTTGTTATTAATAAATTTTATCAATAAATAACGAAATTTATTAGTAATTATTAATAATCATAAATTCATCAATAGTTATTTATAAATTTAGAAATTAAATAACTCCTACGTCACACAACTCAAACATTAAATAACTTTTAAATTTACATTCCCATAATATTTTTAATATTTTAAATTTTATAATCTGAACAAAAAATTAAGAAAATAAAATTTTAAATTGTATAATCTAGAAATCATTTTTTTATTTTCAATTCAAAAAGCTTTCGAATTACCCAATCTAAAAGTTATTTTTTTAAGAAGAAAAACAAAATGAGATGTTTTCAATATGGAAGCCCAAGAAAAAAACTTATGGAAGTATAGGAAAAAAAAAGAGCCCAATAATCCCAGTGGAAAGCCCATCTAGGTAAGCATGGAACTTCAAGGCTTATACCCATAAGAGAAATCATTTAAGATGTTAAATTTTAGCTAAGGATACGTAATAATGGTACTAACAGGAAATGTTTGATATCAATGAGTAAATTATTGCAAAATAAGTGAGTAGTTAATCAGATGTATGTAATTTTTCATCGATTACAAAACCCAAGTAACTTAAGGTTTAATTACCCTACATGATGAAAACCTATTACATTTTTTACAAATAATATAAGATTAATTAATATTGCAAGTTATAAAAAAAAATTGTGCACGTGTATCATTAGAGTAGTAGTATAAGAAATGTTTTTTAATTATAAACAAATGTTTTTTTATAACAAATAGGTTTAATCATCTCGGACATTCTTATTTGTGCAGGGTTATCTTAATTAGGTCATCGTATTGTAAATATTCTTAATTAAGTCCTTATTTATGTAAAATTGAGTCAATTAGAGTCTTGCCATTAATTTTGTTATAACGGCATTAAGATTGCAGTGATGTAGGATCCTGACTTTGCAAAGTGAGATATGTGACAGAGTTACGTGGAATTTAATTATTTTAAATTTTAAAAAACTATCTTTCTTTTTTCTCCCATTCATCCTCTTCCTCTTTTTCCTCTTTACGATACTGAGAATTGATTATATTTGAAACAAGTTTGATACATACGATTTATATGCATTAATTTGAGAAAGAGTGTTAGATATATTGCATTTTATGTTAATTAAGAAAAATGTTCTTATGTTAATTATGTTACTTTTACGTATTCATTGTTATTTTGACTTTCACATTCTCAGTGTTATAAATACATTATCTTATCTCTATTTTCTACAAAATGAAAATTGATTTTATACTTAATTTTACTACTTTTAATAATATACAAGACTTTTTTTGTAGTGTTATAAATTAATTGAGAATGAGTGAGAAGATGAAAAAAATAAGAAAGAGAAGGATGAGGAGAAAATAGAGACATTGACAACAATTGCAAAGGTGGCAACAATACAGAAAAAGAAAGATAAAAAAAAACTGAAAATGACATAACAAGAAGAAAAGAAGAAAAAGGAGAAAAAAAAGAGTAAGAAACCAAATCATAATATTGTTTGTATTATATATATATATATATATATATATATATATATATATATATATATATAAGATAATTAATATAAATTCTATATATCAATTGAATCAGTAACAATATAATCTATACATTTTATTAATTTAAAATTGCATATTCTTACGATGGAACAAAATTAAAAAAGTATTTATAATGGGATAAAAATAATAATAAGTTTAATAAATGTATTAACTTTATGAAAGACTGTCCGAGTAGTAAAAGAATGTGTAAAAGAAGTTGAAATATATATATAAAAAATTATTCCGTAAGTTTATTTTTATCATAAAATTATTTGTCTGGGGCAGTTTTAATAACGTGTTAGGATGCTAAGAATGTCTTACAACCACTTTAAAATATTAAATGATTTGTATATATTTCTGATATACTACTTTCTCTTTTTAGTATAAATTTATTTTAAACTTCTTACTATTCACGGGATACATATGACAGAAAAGTTGGATTACGATTTCAGTGATCCCGTTATAAAATATAACAACTTAAAAAATGTCAACAATATATTGTTCAGACATTTTTGCTACATAATTCTTATAATTAAGTCAATTTGAGTCCCTTCTATAAAGAACGAAACTTACATACTTTAATAGTTCATTTTTGTTTTTGTTTTGTATTTATTGAATAATATGTACCCTGTTCAGTGCATAGTTTAGAAAAGAAACAAAATTATTCAAATTGGATGGTATATTCAATTATGGTGGTTCCTTTGAAAAGTGGTGAAATGGACTCAAATATGATGTACTTATTATTAGATGCCACTTTCCTATCAAATTGTTGGTTTTGTAGAGCCTTTCATATTTTACCAAAGTCATACACCTAACCTCATAACATCACAACCACACTAGCTAATATAACACCCCAACCACACTTCATATTTTACATTATTTTTTTAGCTTATTATTTATACATTTCGTTCAATTTGATCTCTTCATTTAATAAAAGTTCAATCAAGTTCCTCCATTTTAAAAATACAACAACATCCCTCAATTTTAAAAATTTAACTCTTTTATATATTAAAATTATTATTGTTACTTTATAAATCATTACTATTTGTTGATTATAAATTTTATTATGCATAAATTAAAATCAATAATATTTGTTCGTTAACCATTTATGCGCTAAATATATTAAAAGTGATCATTATTAATTTTTAATAATCAAGGAACTTATTGAGCACTCTACTAATAATAAAACGAAATAAATAATGATAAATTAATAAAATTATAAGCTTCTTTTGAATTCATACCATTCAAATATTAATTATGTTTCCAAGAGCCAAATGATTTATTCAAAATGTCTAATAATTACATAATCTATATGGTAAGTAAAACACTATTCAGGAAAAGTTTCCCATATTTTCCTCAAATTAATTGAGAAAAAAAGAAATAAAAAATGGGGAGCGTTGTCTTCAAATTGAAGATTAAGTTTGACATGTTAATTGCCCTAACTTAAGGGAAATGTGCATACTTTTAGGTACTTAATATACAATAACGTTTATAGAAACTTGTGGAATTGTTTAAATCTTCAGAGAAGCCAAAGAATGTGTATCTTTGCCGAGCCTGATTAACTTTGAAAATGCTAATCAGTATCGCTTTTCTAGTATTATGTTTACAGTCCTAACTCCAAAGTTAAGTTGTTTCGTGTGTACAACATCATTCAGAATCGTAACAGCAGAGTTTGAAATGCGTAGAATAGTAAAAAATGTTTGACTTCACATGTAAGTTTATGTAAGTACTTAGGATAGTTGGAAAACGTGAATACTGAGAGAAAGGTTACTTTTTAGGTTATAGACACATGGGTTTGGGTTCTCCCAGGAGAGAAAATGTGTGACAAAGACATGGCACCCATAGAGGGGGCATGTTTTTCTTGCATGATTGCACTGAAAAGGAATTTGGTGAATTTCATGAGAAGCAGTAGCATTGAAGTCACTATGCTGCAAGCAACCCCTCTTCTTAAAACTGGTCTCATTTTCTTCCAATCTTTCACCAACCCAATGGGATGGCTTCAGTCCTTTCTCTGCCCTTTGAAGAAGCTCTGGGATCGGCTTCATTCAGGCCACAGAAAGAGTAAGCATGCATTCTGGTTTCATGAGTCAACATTTTGTTATGACAACGTTGTCACAGATTCATATCATTAATGTTTATTTTATATGAAAATGTTGATAGCTAAAAGCATTTTCTTTTGGAACACAGGGAGAGGAATATACATTCTGTATAAGGATGTGAAGTCTTGCCCTTGCGAAGATGTTCATGTTCTTTGGTCAATACTGGTTGAGTCAGGGGCTGCATCTGCTTCTTTGCCATCAAAATGATCGATTCTCTAATTTACCTTACACCAAGTAAACGTTGATATACTTCATATCATTTATAAATGTACAGCCTTTTAAATGCACGATTTCTGTATCGTGGTTTTATTCTTGTATTTCTGTAGATTCTTATATCAGTGGCTGAACGAGTTGTAAATTGCTCGTCGCCTTTCCCCCCCAAAGTAAATCATGCTTTAAACTGCTGATGTACTCAGTTATACAAGTTGTGGCTAATTTTATCACCCTTTTCTTTTTGTGTTATTAGGATCATGGAAAAGAATGTCAAAGACAGAAACAGAAAAATTAAAAAAAGGAAACTATAAAACATAATAAAAATTAGATAATTTGGTTGGGAAGAAATGAAAAGGAAGAATGTTTTTATTATAATGCATTATTTGATTTTATGTTACTGCTATTTTATTTTATTTTTTGAATTTAAAACAATTTTAAAAAAATTGATGTATAATAGATTGCGTATACTATTAATTATGTGACTCCTTATGAAATTATCTTTAACTTTATTTAGGATGAAAAAATAATACAATATAATATATTACACGTTTTATTCCCACTTTTCAATTTATTTTGAAGTTTAACGAGTGATTTGAACTTTATATTTATTCATATAATTTATTTTTGTTGTTATATTCTTTTATTCAATTGACTTTCAATATATTTAAATAAACTTAATTTAATATTTTTTTGTTAAATTGAAGTTAATGTATTATGTGTTAAAATTTTGATAACATTTTTGTTATAACATTTCTCTAATTTGACACGTGGCATAATTTAACGCGTAGTATCTTCCAAACAACAGTTCTAATATAAAAAATCAAATTAACTTTATTTTAAAAAAATATTAAAACTTAATTAAATAAAAAAAATATAGAAATCAAAATTTATCATAAACTTAAATATATACGTCCTTTTAAGCCTTCGTTTATATTAGTGTAAATGAAGTTCAAGTTTTAAAAATTTAGTTTGTAGTTTAGTTTTATTTACGCAAAAACTATACTAATGAAACTAAACACACAAATAATTAGTGATATCATTAGGTGAACATTGTCGTTCACTATCTTTCTTAAAATCAATTGGGTGAACAACCCAAACAATTTTTTGACCACTAAGAAAAATATCATATACTAATAGTTAAACATTGAATGTACTTCTGGTAGTATGTTTTGTCCAAATTTTTAATCAATGAAAAACATAATTACAGTATCAATAGTACTCTAAAGTAATATAATTATTACAAACACAAAATAAATATTTTTTTTCTGTGGTATTGAAAGTAATGTATTCTAATCTTTTCATGAAAGCTTACTCATAATGTTTTTATTAAGACAGTGTTCACGCATTGATTTTAGAAGAGTGGAAAAGAGGGATTCTTGCATAAATTTTTGTTCACTTGTACCGATTTGGAAAGAAAAGAATGAGGTTATTTGCGAGATTCAGGATCAGTTTATCACCTAGTTGATAAGAAGAAATTTGAAGGTAATTTATATAAAATGTTAATTTTATCCTTGCTTTATTTCATAATTAGTTACCGGTGTAATTAATTCAAATGAGTTTTATTTAAGGTGCAATTAAAATAATTAAAATAAATTAAAAAATTAATTAATCATAATATATTTTGTATAACTACTATTAATAATAATGAAAAAGATTTAAAAACATTGAAAACGTTTATTAAAATCTTTTATAACAATAATATTAATTTAAGATGATAAAATTAATTTTAAAAATTTAATAATCTATATTAATAAGTAATTAAATAATTTTATTTTAATCTATATTAATAAATAATTAAATAATTTTATATTAATCTATATTAATAAGTAATTAAATTTAATATTACTAATAAATATCATTTTGCATTACTTTTACCACTAAGAACATTTTGGTAATCTTTGTTTTCTATCAATTAAAACAATTTTTTATGTGTCACATCGATCAAATTCTACATCAACTTTTACAAACTTTTATTTCAAATATATTCTTATTTACTTCCAAATCCCTTAAAATAAACAACAATAAACTTAGTCTCAAATCTTTTCAAATTCATTATTTTCCTCTCCTCCAATCCATCCTTCAATGTCAACACTGCCTAATGGTTTAAATTTTAGATTATATTTTTGGCAACTTGGAGATGCTTATCTATATCTTTTATATTTAATATTTAATAAATATCTTAATTTAACTCTGGCAGTTTTTATGTCACTGTTGAATCAACCGTGTTAAGTTGGAAACTGCCTCGTAACAACATATAATATACTTACAAATATGTCATTAAAATTATTAAACGTAAACTTCCTTAATTAAAAAAATATACAGTTACTCTTAGAATTAATATATTTATTAAGTGTATGATATAAAAAATATTGAAAAACATGATAGACATTTCAATCTCTATGAAAAATTTATCTAGATTTTGAAGGTACGAGACATTTATCTCCATTTTAGATCTTAAAATTATTTGAAATAATTTTATTTGTACTGTAGGTAAGGATTTTACACCGGTTATTTTGGAGATTATGTTTTGGTTCTTTAATTGAAGTATATTTAGACAAGATAAAAAATATATAACTTTAAGCCTTGGTTCATAACTGAAGTATTCATAACTGAAGTATATTTTTTGCTTTATGCTTTGATTTCTTTTTTAAATAAGAATGGAAATATATTTTTATATTTTTTTAAAAAGAAATTCAATTTATTTCTATCCTCACATATTTCTTGCCATAAAATCACTCTGCTAATAAGCAGAGTCATCACTACCTTTTCCATCTTCACATTGAACAAAAAAAAATTAAAAAAATATTTGCAAAAGAAAACGAATTAAGAAACGGCAAAGACTTACCTACGAGACACCAAATTGACAACGATCAGAGTCTTTAGAACTCTAGATTAACCAAAAAGAAGAAAGGAAGACCAAATGATGCATGCAAAACAATTTACATACATGATCATGGACCGAAGCTAATATATAAAAATGAATAGACACTTATTTGCTCTAAGAAATTGATCGGTTAGAATTATAAACCTTCATGCGTGATCGTTTAGACCTCCTAATCGTCAAATAGTTTACTTAGGAACAATAACACTTAAAGAAATGTGAGAGGAGACAAAGAGGAAAAGTTTTAGAAAGATAGAGTGTGTTTTAAGTAATGAAATAAGTTTAGAAATTTCTATTTATATTATTAAATTATTTTAAAATAAAATACTCAATCTCATTATTTCAATATCAACTTTAATACTCATTTTTTAGGTTATTCAAACTTTGTTTGGATTTCTAACATAGATTTAGAGATATAAATTTAAAGAAAAAAAAGAAGATGAAGGTATAATTATGTTAATTAAAAAATGATGAAAAATGAAGAAATTTAAAATAAAATTTATAAAAGTTAATGAATCAAATTACAAGTTTGATAAATTAAAAATTATAATAAATTTTTATGCATAAAAAAATATATTTTAAATGATAATAATTATTTTATTGGATTAATACCATTTCTCCGTAAATCTCCCCCAGCAGAGAAAGTTTATAACCACATTTTATCTAGATTTCTATAAAAATTATCATCTATTTTCACACCTTGATGTACAGGACATATGCGTCTTTCCATCGCAAAAAACAAACAACTCCTAAATTAACGTTTATCTATCTCTTATAATTCACACACTCAACCAAACAATTAATAAGAAATAAAAAAACTCATTAGTTAAACACACTTTTCGGATATGTGATACGAATTTGTAATAATATAAAATATATACACGATTAGGTTAATTAAGAAAAAACATTAATTTTCTCATATACAAAGATATATTTAGGATAACTACATATTTCACTTTCTACCAATATAATATATATAAAAGTCGCTTTATGTATTTTCTTCTCATTTATTTTATTTTTACTTTATTTAAATATTTTAAATTTAAACAAAATAAAATGAAAATAAATAAATTGTATAAATAAAATTATTCAAAATATATGAAACAAAAAATTAATAAAATAATGAATACTTAAAATAATAAAAATCATTAGTGTAATTAAATTTTAATTTAATAAAATTAAAAAAAAATGATAACAATGCATATACATGTATGTATTGTCACCGCGTTTTTTTGCTAGTTTAAAAATAAGATAATCCTCTGAATTGATAATTATTAATTACATATGTGCATATACGTTGGTTTTCTTTATTTCATTGATGTACTGTTTATTTATCATATGCATTTTTTATATTAATTATTAATAAGCATTTAATATATACATTTATATGCACATATATAGTTAATGTTAAATTTAATAATAATAATAACGTAACGTTTGTACTAGTAATATCTACAGAGTTCATTAAATGTTATTTTGTTCAATGTTTGCAATGCGCTTTCAGACAAAATCCGAAATCAAAAAATCTTAAATTTTTAATAAGAGTGTTTAATTTTACAGTACGAGTTAAATAGCTTTTGTTTTGAAAGAGAAATTAAAATTTGCTTGTGATTTAAACTGTGGTTTAAATTTTAATGCAGTGTGTTTTCTAAACTTTAAAAATAAATAAATATATTTTTTATGATTTAACTATATTTAATTTTTTGACACAAGATATTATTTGAGTTATTTATATTATTTTGACAAATTTAAATTCAAATATTATTTTATAAATATCGATTAACAAACTTAAAATAGTTAACCTATATAGTGTAAATGAGTATGGTAATTTATTTTCAAATTTTGGAGATAAAATATATTGAAATTAAAAACAAAAACAAATTCTAATTTTGTGTCAATTTATTTAAAAACATACTTAAATCTTTTATTAATAGATTAAATATGTTTTTGTTTTTTTCCTTTAAGTGAAAATTATAATCAGTATCTTATCAAAATTTTGGACTAATTTAGTCTCTCATCTTAGTGAATTTAGTCTTTTTAATCAAATTTTGTTAAGTTTATTTGAAATTTTAAATATATTTTTCAACTAACATTAAAAAACAAATTGTAAACAACTCCTACTATCATGAAATGCATTTAAAAAATCAAATAAATTTAACAAAATTTGGTCAAAAGACTAAATCCACATATTTTATAGTTGAGAGACTAAATTTGATCAAAGTTTCGAAGAATGACTAATTTTAATTTTAAGGGGAGTAAAACATATTTAATCCTTTATTATTTAACATATAATTTTTATATTAAATATTTAAATGAAATTAATATTTATGAATAATTAATATTATATTTCTTAAATACAAATAAATTTAATATTTTTTTATTAAATGCATTGAACATTATACTTTTTCAAGATTGCAAACCTAAAATTTTCTTACTCAATACAAATAATGCTAAATCCGAGAATCCTTTCGTGCTATTACTCAGTCATTTTCTCTTTTTAATTTCGAAAGTATTATCTTTAAGATTTTTAATTTTGGTCTTATTTGTCTCGTTAGTGACAAATATTATCTTTAAAAATATTCACTTAAGATGAATATGTGTTTAAAAAATTTAATTTTGGTCGCAATTGTTTTTTTAAAACTAGGTAATAAATATCTATTCTTCCTCGTTAATGATAATGGCGTTATCATTATTATTAATTTAATGTAAAAGATAAGTCAAATCAAAATAAAATAAAATAAATCAGTTTAAAAATATTTAAAATAGTGAAATGAAATTTAAAAAAATACATAATAAAGATACCACATCAGCACACGTTGCCCTGTTGAATGATTACGTATGAAGAGTTACAAAGCTTTAAGATAACTGCAAGACCGAAAGTAAAAAAAAAAAAAAGACTTTCTTTGCGTCACATTTCTTTGAGCATTCCTTCATGGGGCGAGACCCTTAATAAAACGCATAAAAGCAGCACCCCACAGAAAACCAAAAACAGCTGCAAGGTTTACAGACTTTGGTCAAGAGCATCTGAGATTCTTGAAGATAATTCATGTAAGTTTCTTTTTGAAGTTAGATGCTGTTTCGAGTAGTTGACTCTTTTACGATTCTGATACATTTTTTCGCAACTAGACTTTTTCAGAAAAATGAGAGAGGGACAAAGCTTGAATTTAACCAATGAGAGGAAGAGAGGGAGAAGAGATGAACCAGAATGCTCAATGAGGCTTCAGGTGCATCTCAGGACGGGACAAATTCCCAGAAGCCGCAACGGAAACGTGCAAACGCAATTGGGTAGCGGTGGATTTCGATTTTCTGGAAATTCAAACCATTCAAATGATAAGCTTTTGGGGCTGGAATTCATTTCCAGACTTCACCGCCGCACCAGAGGTTTAAGACGCTTAAGGAAGATACATGGTGTGGATTTGGCGAATCGAACTCTGGATATATGCCCCAGAAGAATTATCAAAAATGAAATAATAGAAGGGAGTGCGCGAATACCTCAGGGCGAGATGACTCAACCTGAGAAGGTTGCGAGAAATGAGAACAAAGTCGTGATTGAGGAGGAAAAGGGTGTAAACACCCTTGCAAGAGTGAAGAGGATGAATTTCTCAAAAGAAAAACGGTTTTCTCCAAGAAATAACAGGACACGTAGAAAGCTGAACACAGGAAAACGAACTGTGTTTTCGTGGATGATTGCTGCGAAAACTATCAAATCACGAGAGAGGGTTTATTACATGGATTACAAGAGTAAAGCTGTGTCACTGGGTGGAGATGTCGTTGGAGATGGCATTCTGTGTGACTGTTGTTCTCAAGTTGTGTCCATTTCTGAATTTGAATTTCACTCATGGAGGCAAGAACGCTTTGATTCAGTGGAAAAAATATCCGATCCATTACGAAACATATGTTTGGGGAGAGGAAGAGGACTTTGTCTCTTGGAATGCATGGCAGAAGCCTGGAATAAACAAAGTGGTTTTTCTTCTAAATTTTATAACTTGGTTCGTGATGACGACGAAAAAAGCGACGACATTTGTAGAGTTTGTGGGGAAAAGGGAGATCTTCTTTGTTGCGATGGTTGTCCATCAATTTTCCATCAGAGCTGCTTGGGTATGCAAGTATGTACCTTCATTTGTATAGATCAGGAACCCTTTTTTTATATCGTTATTTCACATAACTTATTGTATTGGATTTTTTCATTGTGCATTTTCTAATTGAATCGTTCTATTTTTATAACATTTTGTTTTAAAAATATAATTTTTCTTTTTCTACATAATTTTTTTCTCTCATTACTTTTGTAAAATAGTGCAGGCCATGTTTTCTGTCAGTTTAGGTTCATTAGCATATTTGATTATAGATGCATGTTAGGTTCATTAGCATAGTTTTTGTGTAAAAATTATTGAACTATTAACTAGACGTTGAGCCATTTACTCTATTGTTGATTTCTCTTATCAAATCAAATATGTTAATGAAACTTTGAACATGTGTATCATTGGTAATAAATTCACTTCTGTTTTCAAATTATATCAAAGATATATAATTTTAAGAACATCTCCAATTAGACTTTTTCTTAAAAAGAATAACATCTCCAGTTGGAGTTATTTATGAATATCTTAACCAATCCTTATAAAATTTTCTTATTCAAAGAATTTGACACGAA